>NC_087352.1:94249788-94552818 GCF_030014295.1 Loxodonta africana
ATGGTTACGATCTGGTCTTTTTTGGTGAAGGTT
Source organism: Loxodonta africana (assembly GCF_030014295.1). Lineage (NCBI taxonomy): Eukaryota > Metazoa > Chordata > Mammalia > Proboscidea > Elephantidae > Loxodonta > Loxodonta africana. Next base: position 94,249,822 of record NC_087352.1, read on the forward strand.
CAATGGATGCTTAAAAAAAATGTTTTCTGCTGTTGTTTAGTGATGTGTTCTGCATATGTAAATTAGATTCTATTCGTTGATGGTGTTGTTTGGCTCTTCTGTATTCTTGCTAATATTCTGTCCAGTAATTCTATCAGTTGCTGAGAGAGGATGTTGAAGTCCCCAACTATAATTATGGATTCGTCTCTTTCTACTTGCAGCTGTATCAGGTTCTGCTTTATGTATTTTGAGGCTCTGTTTGGTATGTTTACATTTAGGATTGCCATGTCTTCCTCGTAGATTGAGCCTTTAATCATAATGCTGTGTTCCTCTTTTTCTCTAGTTTTTTTTTGTTGTTGTTCTTATGTCAACTTTATCTAATATTAATACATTGTTGTTGTTAGGTGCTGTCGAATTGATTTTCAACTCATATAACCACTCCAATTGTTTAAATTAGTGTCTGCGTGCTATATCTTTTTTCATTAAATTTCAAATAAGTTTATTGTAAAAAGCAGGCTTTTTTGTACACTCTTTTAATTGGTGTATTTAGACCATTTGCATTTAAGGTGATTATTGCTATTGAAGTGTGTGAGTCTACCATTTTATTATTTGTTTTCTACTTGATTCCTCTGGTTCTTATTCTTCTTTTCTTTTTTTGTCTCCATGCGGGTTACTTATACTTTTTTTTTAGAATTCTGTCTTGATTTGTTTGTAACATATGTCTACAATATACATATGGAACTTTTCAGTCTACTGATACCAGCATTTTACCACGTCAGGTAAAGCGTGGAAACCTCTTTACCTTCCCCACTTTTAGATATCATTGTCTAAAGTATGAGATTGTGTTTTATTTTTTGTTTCAATCATTAAACCCCAAACCCAGTGCCATCAAGTCGATTCCGACTCATAGCGACCCTATAGGACAGAGTAGAACTGCCCCATAGAGTTTCCAAGGAGCGCCTGGTGGATTTGAACTGCCGACCCTTTTGTTAGCAGCCGTAGCACTTAACCACTATGCCACCAGGGTTCCCATCATTAAATATAGTTTATGAAACATGTAAGTGAAACAATTGTCTGTTGCATACACTCTTATTTCTTTTCCTTCTTTCCTGATGCTCCAAGATTCCTTCCTTTTAGTACTTCATTTTTGTTTGAAGAACTTCCTTTAGTCCATCTTTGAGGATAGGTTTGTTGGGAAAAGTTATTTTTGTTATCAATGATTGTTTCCTTTCTCATTCATTCCTGAAAGATGTTTTGCTAAGTATAGAATTTGAAGTTGACAGTTCTCTTCTTTCATTACTTGAAAAATGTTTTGCCATTCCCTTCTGGCCTCCATGGTTTCAAATGAGAAAAATCCTGTTATTCAAATTGGTATTCTCCTATAAAAATGTATTATTTCCCTCTGGCTGCTTTCAAAATATTTTTTTTGTCTTTTGTTTTCAGAAGTTTAATTACAATGTGTCTTGGTGTACATTTCTTTGTGTTTATCCTATTGGGAAGTATCAGGCATTATTTATTTGAAAACTCTTTCAGCCCATTTCTTTCCCATCACCTTCTGGGACTTCGATGATACAAATGCTGTATCTTTTGTTACTGTACCTGTGAGCCTCTGCTCATGCTTTTCTTAAATTCTGTTTTCTCTCTGCTGCTCAGATTAAGCGACTTCAATTGATCTGCCTTGATGGTCACTGATTCTGTCCTTTGTCATCTCCACCCTTCTTTTGAGTCCATCTAGCAGGGTTTTGTTTTTCTAAATTTCTGTTATTGTATTTTTAGTTCCATAATTTCCATTTGGTTATTTTTTAAACTTCTGTTTCTTTACCAAGATTTTCTTTTTTTTTTCATTGACACACTATCATGATGGCTGTTTAAAATTCTTGTCAGATAATTCATCCACATGTTTCATATCGATGTTGACATCAGTTGGTAGTCTTCTTATTCACGTTATAACTTTCTTAATTCTTGGTATGATGGCAGATTTTTTGTTGTATCCTGGATATTTTGTCTATTAAGCTAGGAGACCTTGTGGTTTCTTTAAATCTTTTATTTTGTCAGGCATCCACACTGTTAGGCTTAGCTTTTGCCTCTGGAATAGACTACCTCAACTAATTACAATATCATCTAGCATAATCCCCTCTATTTTGCAGACATTTTATTGTGATGTCAGTGGGAATATTTGCACAACTTCTGTTAAATGTGCTGCCCATGTGAACCATGAGGGAACTATAGAAATTACAACAAACACCATTATTCTGGCACCCTACAGTTTATGACGTGCTTTCACATGGTTTAGCTTGAAACTTTGTTCAGTAGCTATTGTAAAGGCACTGTGGGAATACTAAGGGGTATGAATAATACAAGGAAGTTTAACTGTAATTGCTTATTCTTTGGGTTTTTCTCTAACAGCTGCCATTCAGGAGATTTTATGAAGGCAAAGACTTGTATAATCTCTCCTCAGAATTAGCAGATAAGAAATTCATGATAAATTAGAATACACTTTCTCAAGAGTGGGTATATGTGTATTAGAAGATGTATCCTCGGCATCTTTTGAAAGCTTTTGAGCAAAGGTGAATGGTCATAAATTTGTAACAATAAATTGTATCTTGGCTTTTCATGCCTTTCTCTTGCTGGACGTTGGTCAAGATGTTTCTGCATTTTTCCTCAATGGCAGAATCATCAGGGGACGTGACCTCAGACACACTGCAGAGCCAGACTGAAGCATTTATCATTTGGGAAGTCACTAAAGCATACTTCATTATTAGCTCAAAACACACAATATTTTTTATCTGGTTATTGCAAATAATGGTATATAGTAACATGACAAAATATTAATTAATGAATATGTTTTTAAAAATTTTTATTGTGTTTTAAGTGGAAGTTTAAAAATCAAGTCAGTCTCTCATACAAAAATTTATATACACTATGCTATATACTCCTAATTCCTCTCCCCCTAATGAGATAGCACACTCCTTCCCTCCACTCTCTCTTTTTATGTCCATTCTGCCAGCTTCTGACCCCCTCTGCCCCCTCATCTCCCCTCCATATAGGAGACGCCAACATAGTCTCATGTGTCTACTTGATCCAAGAAGCTCATTCTTCACCAGCATCATTTTCTATCCCATTATCCTATCCAATCCAATCCCTGAATGAAGAGTTGGCTTTGAGAATGGTTCCTGTCTTGGGCTAACAGAAGGCTTGGAGACCATGACCACCGGGGTCTTTCTAGTCTCAGTCAGACCATTAAGTATGGTCTTTTTACCAGAATTTGGGGTCTGCATCCCACTGATTTCCTGCTCCCTCAGGGGTTCTCTGTTGTGTTCCCTGTCAGGGCAATCATCGGTTGTAGCTGGTCACCATCTAGTTCTTCTTGTCTTCAGCTAATATAATCTCTGGTTTATGTAGCCGTTTCTGTCTCTTGGGCTCATAATTACCTTGTGTCCTTGGTGTTCTTCATTCTCCTTTGCTCCAGGTAGGTTGAGACCAATTGATGCATCCTAGGTGGCCACTTGCTAGAGTTTAAGACCCCAGACTCCACACTCCAAAGTGGGATGCAGAATGTTTTCCTAATAGATTTTATTATGCCAATTTATTTAGATGTTCCCTGAAACCATGGTCCCCCACCCCCGCCCCTGCTACAGTGGCCTTTGAAGTGTTCAGTTTATTCAGGAAACTTCTTTGTGTTTCGTTGAGTCCAGTTGTGCTGACCTCTCCTGTATTGTGTGTTGTCTTTCCCTTCACCTAGAGTAGGTCTTATCTACTATCTAATTAGTGAAAACTCCTCTCCCTCCCTCCCTCCTCCCTCTCATAACCAGCAAAGAATATTTTCTTCTCTGTTTAAATTATTTCTCCAGTTATTATAATAGTGGTCTTATACAATATTTGTCCTTTTGCAGCTGACTAATTTCACTCAGCATAATGCCTTCCAGATTCCTCCAAATTATGAAAGGTTGTTGAGGTATGAAGGTTTCACAGATTCATCATTGCTCTTTATCGATGTGTGGGTTTTTTTTTTTTTTGGATTCCATTGTGTGAATATACCATAATTTGTTTATCCATTCATCCATTGATGAGCACCTTTGTTTCTTCCATCTTTTTGCTATTGTAAACAGTGCTGCAGTGAATATGTGTGTGCATATGTCTGTTCATGTAAAGGTTCTTATTTCTCTAGGATATATCCCAAGGAGTGGGATTCCTGGATCTTATGGTAGTTCTAATTCTAGCTTTTTAAGGAAGAGCCAAATATATTTCCAAAGTGGTTGTACCATTTTACATTCCCACCAGTAGTGTATAAGTGTTTCAGTCTCTCCACAACCTCTCCAACATTTATTATTTTGTGTTTTTTGGATTAATGACAGCCTTGTTGGAGTGAGATGGAATCTCATTGTAGTTTTGATCTGTGTTTCTCTAATGGCTAATGATCGTGGACATTTCCTGCATGTATCTGTTAGCTACCTGAATGTCTTCTGTAGTGAAATGTCTATTTGTATGTTTTGCCCATTTTTTAATTGGGTTATTTGTCTTTTTGTAGTTGAGTTTTTGCAGCATCATGTAGATTTTAGAGATGAGACCCTGATCGGAGATGTCATAGCTAAAAACTTTTTCCCAGTCTGTTGGTTATCTTTTTACTCTTTTGATGAAGTCTTTGGATGAGCATAGGTGTTTGATTTTTAGGAGCTCCTGGTACCAACTTAGTTGGTTACCTAGTTTTTCTTCTGCATTGTTTTTTTTTTTTCCTGGTTACCTAGTTTTTCTTCTGCATTGTTAGTAATGTTTTGTATACTGTTTATGCCATGTTTTAGGGCTCCTAACGTTGTCCCTATTTTTTCTTCCATAATCTTTATCGTTTTAGATTTTATATTAAGGTCTTTTATCCATTTTGAGTTAGTTTTTGTGCATGGTGTGAGGTATGGGTCTTGTTTCATTTTTTTGCAGATGGGTATCCAGTTACGCCAGCACCATTTGTTCAAAAGACTGTCTTTTCCCTATTTAACTGTTTTGGGGCCTTTGTCAAATATCGGCTGCTCATATGTGGATGGATTTATGCCTGGATTCTCAATTCTGTTCCATTGGTCTATGTATCTGTTATTGTACCAGCACCAGGCTGTTTTGACTACTGTGGCGGTATAATACATTCTAAAACCAGGTAGAGTGAGACCTCCCACTTCGTTCTTCTTTTTCAGTAATGCTTTACTTATCCAGGGTGTCTTTCCCTTCCATATGAAGTTGGTGATTTATTTGTCCATCACATTAAAAAGTTTCGTTGGAATTTAGATCAAAATTGCATTGTGTCTATAGATCGCTTTTGGTAGAACAGACATTTTTACAATGTTAAGTCTTCCTACCCATGAGCAAGGTATATTTTTCCAATTATTTAGGTCTCTTTTGGTTTCTTGCAGAAGTGTTTTGTAGTTTTCTTTGTATAAATCTTTTACATCTCTGGTAAGATTTCTTCCTAAGTATTTTATCTTCTGGGGGCTACTGTAAGTGGTATAGATTTGGTGATTTCCTCTTGGATGTTCTTTTTGTTGGTGTAGAGGAATCCAACTGATTTTTGTATGTTTATCTTGTATCGTGATACTCTGATAAACTCTTCTATTAGTTTCAGTAGTTTTCTTGAGGATTCCTTAGGGTTTTCTGTGTATAAGATTATGTCATTTGCAAACGGAGATACTTTTACTTCTTCCTTGCCAATCTGAATGCCCTTTATTTCTTTATCTAATTGCTGTGGTTGGGACCTCCAGCACAATGTTGAATAGGAGAGGTGATAAAGGGTATCCTTGTCAGGTTCCCAATCTCAAGGGGAATGCTTTCAGACTCTTCATTTAGGATAATGTTGGCTATTGGCTTTGTATAATGCCCTTTATTATGCTGAGGAATTTTCCTTCTATTCCTATTTTGCTGAGAGTTTTTCTCATGAATGGGTGTTGAACTTTGTCAAATGCCTTTTCTGCATGAATTGATAGAATCATGTGATTCTTGTTTTTTTTTATATGATGGATTACATTAATTGTTTTTCTAATGTTGAACAATCCCTGCATACCTGGTATGAATCCCACTTGGTCATGGTGAATTATTTTTTTGATATGTTGTTAAGTGCTATTGGCTAGAATTTTGTTGATGATTTTTGCATCTAAGCTCATGAAGGATATAGGTCTGTAATTATCTTTTTTTGTGGTATCTTTACCTGGTGTTGGTATCAGGCATATGTTGGCTTCATAAGATGAGTTTGAGAGTATTCTGTCCTTTTCTATGCTCTGTAATACTGTTAGTAGTAGTGGTGTTAACACTTCTTTGAATGTTTGTTAGAACTCTGCTGTGAAGCCACCCGGGCCAGGGCCTTTTTTTTGGGGGGGGGGGGGGGGGCGGGGAGTTTTTTGATTACCTTTTCAACCTCTTCTTTTGTTATGGGTCTATTTAGTTGTTCTACCTCTGTCTGTGTTAGTTTAGGTAAGTAGTGTGTTTCTAGGAATTCATCCATTTCTTCTAGGTTTTCGAATTTGTTAGAGTACAGTTTTTCATTGTAATCTGATATGAGTCTTTTAGTTCCAGTTGGGTCTGTTGTAATATTGCCCATCTCATTTCTTATTCGGGTTATTTGCTTCCTCTCCTGTTTTTCTTTTGTCAGTTTGGCCAATGGTTTATCAATTTTGTTAATTTTTTCAAAGAACCAGCTTTTGTTTTTGTTAATTCTTTCAATTGTTTTTCTGTTTACTATTTCATTTAATTCTGCTCTAATCTTTGTTATTTACTTTCTTCTGGTGACTGAGGATTTCTTTAGTTGCTCTCTTTCTATTTGTTCACATTGTAGGGATAGTTCTTTGATTTTGGCCCTTTCTTCTTTTTGGATGTGTGCATTTATTGATATAAATTGACCTCTGAGCACTGCTTTTGCTGTGTCCCAAGGGTTCTAATAGGAAGTGTTTTCATCCTCATTATTCCATCATTCTCTTTATTCCATCTCTTCTATTCATTGTCTTTATTCCATCCTTAATGTCTTCTATAACCCAGTCTTTTTTGAGCAGGGTATTGCTCAGTGTCCAAGGGTTAGATTTCTTTTCTGTGCTTTTTCTGTTATTAATTTATACCTTTATGGCCTTATGATTAGAGAAGATGCTTTGTAATATTTCAATGTATTCGAGTCTGCTGAGGCTTGCTTTATGACCTAATATGTGGTCTATTCTAGAAAATATTCGATGTGAACTAGAAAAGAAAGTATACTTGACTGCTCGGGTGGAGGGGTCTGTATATGCCTATGAGGTCAAGTTGGTTGATTGTGGCATTTAGATCTTCCATGTCTTTATTGAGCTTCTTTCTGGATGTCCTATCCTTCACCGAAAGTGGTGTGTTGAAGTCTCCTACTATAATTGTAGAGCTGTCTATCTCACTTTTCAATGGCGATAGTTTGTTTTATGTATCTTGGAGCCCTGTCACTGGGTGAATAAATGTTCCTCCTGGTATGTTGTCCCTTTAATCATTATATAGTGTCCTTCCTTATCCTTTGTGGTAGTTTAACTTTAAAGTCCATTTTGTCAGAAATTAATATTGCCACTCCTGCTCTTTTTTGATTGTTGTTTGCTTGATGTATTTTTTTTCCATCCTTTGAGTTTTGGTTTGTTTGTGTCTCTAAGCCTAAGGTGTGTCTCTTGTAGGCAGCATGCAGATGGATCGTGTTTTTTAATCCATTCTGCCACTCTTTGTCTCTTTATTGGTGCATTTAGTCCATTTATATTCAGCGTAAGTATGGATAGGTAAGAGTTTAGTGATGTCATTTTGATGTTATTTTGTGTGTGTGTTGTTCACAGTTTCTTTTTCCCACTTAATTTTTTGTGCTGAGTAGTTTATATATCACCTTTTCCTCGTATTTGTTTTTGTTGGTTTTGTTTCTGCTGAGTCTGTATTTTTTGTCTTGTATTTTGTTTTGATCTGTAGGATAGTTTGTCTCCTTTGTGGTTAATATTTACCTCTATTTTTCTAAATTTAAACCTAACTTTTATTTCTTTATATCGTCCTGTCTTCCTCTCCATGTGAAAGATTTATGACATTTCTTAGTCCCTCTTTATTGTTTTAATGTTGTCTTCTTTTACATGGTAACATCACCATTTCCCTGTTTTAAGCATTTTTTTTTTTTAAAGCTTGATTTATTTTTGTGATTTCCCTGTCAGGGTTGACATCTGATTGCTCTGTCTAGTGTTCTAGCCATGGGTGGGTACCTGATATTATTGATTTTCTAACCAAAGAACTCCCTTTGGTATTTCTTGTAGTTTTTGTGTGGTTTTTACAAATTCCCTAAATTTCTGTTTATCTGGAAATGTCCTAATTTCACCTTCATATTTGAATGTTTTGCTGGGTATATGATTCTTGGCTAGGAATTGTTTTCCATCAATACTTTATATACGTCATCCCATTGCTTTCTTGACTGCATGGTTTCTTCCAAGTAATCGAAGCTTATTCTTATTGATTCTCCTTTGTAGGTGACTTTTTGTTTATCCCTAGCTGCTCTTAAAATTGTCAATCTTTGGTTTTTGGCAACTTTGATTATAATACATCTTGGTGACTTTCTCTTAGAATTTGCCTTACTTGGAGTTTAATGTGCATCTTGGATAGATATCTTCTCATCTTTCACGACATGAGGGAAGTTTCCTGCCGGCAAATCTTCAACAATTCTGTCTGTATTTTCTGTTATCCCTCCCTGTTCTGGTATTCCAATCACTCATAGATTATTTCTCTTGATAGAGTCCCACATGATTCTTAAGGTTTCTTCATTTTTTTAAGTTCTTTCATCTGATTTTCCTTCATATATATTGGTGCCAAGTGCTTTATCTTCAGGTTCACAAATTCTGCCTTCCACTTGCTCACTTCTTCTCCTCTGACTTTCTATTGAGTTGTCTACTTCTGTAATTTTATTGTTAATCTTCTGAATTTTTGAATTTTGTCTCTCTATGGATTCTTTCATCTTATTAAATTTTTCATTGTGTTCCTGAATAACCTTTTGAATTTCTTCAACTGCTTTATCTGTGTATTCCTTGGCTTGTTCTGCATATGCCTGATTTCCTTCCTGATGTCTTGATGGGTTCTGTATATTAATCTTATGATTTTTTCCTATGGTAATTCCAGGAAGGCACCTTCATCCAGAAGATTCATTGATTCTTTGTTTTGAGAGCTTGTTGAGGCAATCGTGGTCTGTTTCTTTACGTGACTTGATACTGACTGTTGTCTCCGAGCCATCTATAAGTTATTATATTAGTTTATTATATGTTTCCTCACTGTATCCTAGCTCCTGTCCCCAGATGACTAGAGCTGTTATCAGGTGTATCAGTCAAAGAGTGAGTTCACTTGTATGATTTCAGCTCAGGTGTCCAGGTAGATGATCATCAAGTGCGTGGTACAAGCTCTGTCCTACAGTCTTAGAGGGGCGGGGTGATTGGTGTAGGTACTGGTATGTGTTTGCAGCAGGGGGTCACATTTTGGACAAGGCAGGGGGGTGAGAATCATCCCTCAAGTGCCTCTGTGGAATGCACGTCCCTCTTTCCTACAGCATACTGGTGGGTGGGTTCTGCAGACAGACCATGGGCACCCAGTGTTTTTGGTTGTAAGGACTGGGAGGTACCAGTTATCCTTGGACTCCTGTCGCGGGTGGCTGGGTGACCTGAGTGGAGCCACCAGTCCTTAGGCCCCTGATGTGTGTAGGTGAGGAGGACCCTGCTTAATAGGCAAAGCGGTGTCAAACATGAAACACCCACCTCTCCACTGCACAGCTAAAACTGTTGTAGTCTGCCAACAAGGGCCTATTCTTATGAAATAGGCCCACACAGATCCATGCAGGGGGGAAAGGTATTCAAAGTCCATGGACCATTTATGCCTGGACAGGAGCCGCTTCTGTCCTGAGCTCCTCTGGTTAGTAGAAAAAAAAAAAAAAAAGTTAATGGAGCTGGCAAATTATCTTTTCCCCCAATTGCGAATTTATTCCTTCTCCAAGGCTGAGAGGATGGCTCGAGGTGCTCAACAGGGCCTATCTCAGGCCCAGGGAAATCCACAGCCACTGAAGCCAGCTAGGGGCCTGGGGGCATCGTAGGATATATGCAATACTTAGCTTTTGCCACGAGCGCTGTTCTTCTCTGGTTCTGGAAGTGCGAGTGGCCTTTGCGGCTGGCAGCTTCTCCCTGCAGAAACTGTGGCTGCACCCTACTACCAGCCCACTGCAGCCACTCCCGGGAATGGTGCCTGAGGGATCCCAGTGTGTCAGGTCTGGTAACTCCTCTCTGCTTCTGAACCGACTCTCCCTCTCCCTCCCACTCAGTCCATTTTCTAACTTTGTCTTTGAGGATCAGGGCTCCTAGTTTGTCAGAAATATAATCATTTCATTTGTTTTTTCAGGTCTTTGTTGTAAGAGCATTCGCAGGAAGCATCTGGCTAATTTGCCACCTTGGCCCCGCCTCCTGAATATGGTTAATATAGTATTTTAACAGCAGGGCTTTTTGTTTTGCATTATTAGATAGCTTTAGGGTGGCTGTTTCCACTCAGACTAGTAGCAAACACAGTCATCCTTTGTGACCAAGAGCTTGATTTTGTCATGTCATCACAGTAATTATTGGCCGTAAGAGGAGTTTTTATATCGATTTAGGGATAAATTTACATTTATTATTGTTATTTCTCTGCTACTGGACAAGCTGATTTAAAATAAGACTTCTAAAAAGACTTTAAGTAGATCAATTTCAGAAAATTTAACAGGAGCTTGGGGATTTCAGATTATTTACTCAATTATAGTTATAAATGACTTGGCTCAGTGGCTACAGAGAATGATTTTTAATTATTACAGAGTAAAAGATAATTTTAAAATGTTATGGATTTTCTTAAAAATGTTTATTTTGAGGGAGGAATACTGTCCTTTTTTCTTACATAACTCACACCTCATTCTTAAGCTTCTTGAGAACAGGGACCTTATTTTCTGCACATTTTATTTGTTACCACATAACCAATCCTGTCCCTATTTATTGGTACCCAGTGTAATTATTGACTTCTGTTATACGTACAAGACTGTAGGTATAATAATAAGATCTTCCTTCTATGAGACATTGTAGCTTTGGATCTTCCATATTTCAAGCCAGTGCTTTTTTAAATAATCATTTTTCTGTGAGTGATAAATTTCAAAGTAACTTAAGTACGTATAACATCTTATAATTTAAAAATGAATCACCTTGTATCATTGCAAACAAAAGCATAAAGCTTCATGAGAGCAGGCATTTTTCTCTTTGTTACAGCCCTGTCCCCAGCACCTAGTACAGTGTCTGGCACATAGTACCCAGCACTCAAAATGTGTTGAATCCATACATTTTTAAAGGCGCTGTTAAAAAATAGTTACTATAGGCTGCCTTTGTAGTATGGGATGAAGACCCCACATTAGTGTCAGGAAAGCTAAATTATTAAACCAGCTCTGATTCTAATTTGCAGTGTGAGGTCAAATATGGCACTTAATATCTCTGTGTCTTTTCTATGAAAAGAAGAACTTAGATTTGATGAATGGTAAAGTCCAGTCCAAGTTTAAAAATGTGTAACTCACTCATTCACAATTAGCAGCGTGCATTTGGGAAGAGGCTGGCTGAGAATAGAGTTCCTGTTTGTGGCCAGAGAACCAGCATTGCCAGTTGGCATATGCAGGCTTGGAACTAAGATTTTGGTCTCTTTGGCAACTAAAAATTTGGCTCTAACAGTTGAACTAATAACCAACTTGATTTAAAAAAAAATTAAGGCTTTTCTATATTTTGGCATGGAAAATTGATTTTTAAGAATAAGGAAAACTAAACCCAACACTGAAGATTAAAATGTATCACAATGATAGAAAGAACCAGGTTTAAATCCAGGCTCCACAGTTTTCTAAGACCTTAGCCAAGTAACTTAATCCCTTTGTTCCTCAATTTTGGCATTTGTAAAATGGGATAATGATAATAATATCTAAATGAAGTAATTCATCTAAAGTACCTAGGACATGGTAAGCTTTGAAATCCTTACAACCAGGCTGCTATAATTAGGTAAGTGAAAATGAATTCATAAAAAGTAAATCTGTTTATTTGGCTTGCAGCAAATACTGGAAGGTGAAATATAGTAGTGGTTGAGTGCATGGCTGAGAGCAAACTACCTAGGTTTGTAGAGTGACATGTTCACTTAATCAGCCATAATCATTTGGTCAGTTTCTTAACATCTCTGAGTCTGTTTCCTCATCTGTAAAATGGTCATAATAATAGCATAGAGTTATTGCCAATTTTAAATGAAACAATCCATGCAGTGTGCTTAGAACAATGTCTGGCACATAATAAACACTTGAAAAATGTAGCTATTCTTAATTGTGTCCATTGAACTAATCCAGAGCCCAGAGAAAATTGACAAGACATGCAGAAGGCAATCAGTCCAGTGAGTGACGAGAAACAATGGAAATTCAGTCAGGATGGAGTATGACAGTCTAGTGTTTTTTTTCATTTTGTTTTTTGGAAGCTACTTGTAAACATACTAAACTCTTTGAGGTTTTAGGAAATAAATACTGTGCAGTTGCAAGACCTTGTAGCTTCTGCTTAAGTCACTGAAAATAAATATTACAGAGTCTCCAATTTATTCCTGTTTGAGGGAGATGATCATTCCTTTTAACCAAGAAATCTGCCCTGGGAAAAGGATCTTTTAATCTTCTGCCACATGGATTAACAGATAGTGGTAAATAGTGCTCTAAAGGTTGTAAATAGATTGTTAGTCCTTTTTTGTAACACGCAACAGTTGTGATACACAGTGAGTCATTACACACCTTCTGTTCACTCAGGAGCCCCAAATCATCTTGTTAGCAGAGAAGTGCGTTGGTGTAGGGGGCAGTACCTCAACATTTCTGCATGGAGAGTCTTGTAGCCAAACTCCTGAAGGTGCGATTCTGCCGCTGACTAAGATAAAAGGACAGACAGAAGGAACACAGGTCAAATACAGTAAAACCTGTGAAAGCCAGGACCTGTGTAAGGCAGAAACCTGTCAGAGAAGGAAAACTCAAACATTTTGCACTGAGAGAGATAGAAAAGTGATAAGGCTGCACCCTGTCAAAGGCAGAAAACTTACAAGACCTGGAAAAACAAGGCAGTGGCATGCAGTTCTGGCTCTCTCAGGTTTCACTGTATGAGAAAATAATGAAATGGAGGCTGAATTTTCGGATAGCAGCGTACTTTTTAAGTACATTTCTTTTTGGGGACCTTTATATTTTGGGGGACCTTTAAAAAAATATATTCCATGAAATGAACTGGAATATGTCATGATTGAGAGAACCTTTTTGGTTGACTGGAAAAAGATTGGTTATGTTTCAGCACACATTACTCATTTTTGTTTTAAATCATGTGCAGTGTTCAGAAATAGGCGACCACCCATTCTTTCCAGTGGGGTTGGGGTAGAAGAGAGTAATAGAAAGTTTCTCCCTTTAAAAGTTGTTTATTACACCTTAAAATCATTTGAGTTTAATAAGCGCTTCTTTAAAATACAAGTAACCCTTGGGAAAGGGTTAGATATCTTCATTTTTCCCACCTTGAAGTAAATTATTATCACTGACTTTTCTGTCTTTCCCAGAATGTTTGACAGTTTTGGATGGAGGAAAAATTTAAAAATTAGGGGACTTCTCAGGTGGGTTGGCTTGGATGTAGAACTTTGGTTAGATGACCAAAGAGTCAGTTAGATGACCAAAGGTGGGGAGGGGAAAAATTTGGAGATTTGAGGAACAAGAGACTAGATTAATTCAGGTTGCAATTGCACAGGGATTTCCAAAAGTAGGTAGTCTGTTTCCAAAATCCTGTCTATAACACTAAAGCTCTAAGCCAGTAATGCTCGAAGTGCTCGCTAGATTCTGTATCACTCCTTTGTCATAGGGTGAATGTTACTGCTTACAAAAATTGCAGTACACAGTACAAAATGAAAATGCAGGCTCCTGGTTCAAAAAGCAGGAAAACAGGGTCATCAAAGGAACTAAAATATAAAACTGTTCACTTTCTTCCACAGTCTTTCTTGACTTTTCATAGTTTTTTTTTTTTTTTACTGTTTAATGTTGTTCCAAGCAAAGAAAATCTAAAACTTTAAATCATTAGCATGACTTTTACCATTCATCTTTGTACTGCACAATGCAAATATAAGAACATATAACTTGTATGAAAAAATCACCAAAATCACACAATTTTGTATTTTACAGCTTGTACATTCATGTGTACAAGACCCTCAGTGTGATGGATTGACACAGTGGCTGCAACAGTGGGCGCAGACATAGCAACGATTGTGAGAATGTCGCAGAGCCAGGCAGTTTCGTTCTGTTGTACGTAGGGTCGCTGTGAGTTGGAGCTGACTTGGCAGCACCTGACAACAACACGTGCATGTGTATTTCATTCGTTCTAGAACAACGGAAATGCAGCACAAAACTACTCAACTGTTTTTATTTCACTTCTTGATACATCCAGATTCTACAACACTCTCTCCTTTGGGCTTACTGTTGAGTAAAAAGGGAACTATGAGTGGCTCTATCTTTCCCCTTATTTCTGTGTTATCATTTGAGCATAAGTGGTTGGCTAATGCAGGGAAATAGTGAAGAATTATGCAAAAATTGTCGCTGTTTTTGAAACACCGTTGTCTTATTTCTAAGTCAGAAACAAGTTCTGGTTTGAAGGGAAAGTGTAGTCCCTTCAGACTAGCAGCACCTCTACTTACTTAGTCGTAGACATAACACACTTAACCTGATAGTCACATTGAATCTCACTCAACTCCCAGGAATCCTGGGTCGACCAGATTTCGCTATTGGGAACACTCTCTGCGAATGAGGCAGCAAGGAAATGCTGTGGGCAGGGGCACTGCAGCTGTCTTCTCTGCCCACCTGCATCCCCCATTGCCCAGTGGACTTCGCTCAGAACATTGGTTCTAAGAGGTTGTTGTTAGCTGTGGTAAAATCAGCCACTGACTCGTGGTCACCCCATGAACAATGGGATCGGACTGTTGTGAGCCATAGGGTTTTCCTTGGCTGATACTTGTGAGTAGGTCACCAGGGTTTTCTTCCTGGCCCATCTTAGTCTGGAAACTCTCCTGAAACCTGTTCAGCATGATAGGAACGTGCAAGCCTCCACTGCCAGATGGGTGGTGGCTGTGCTTGAGGTGCATTGGCTGCAAAGGAACCTGGGCCTCCCACTTGGTAGGTGAGAGTTCTACCACTTGAGCCACCATTGCCCCAGCATTAAACAAAATGCAGGGCCCCAGGGCCCTGAGTGAATATACAGGTTGAACACCCATGAACCTGGCCTGCCTGAAAGTTTCTAATACACAAATGAGGAATCCATTAGCAAAGTGTTTTTCAAACGAAGTGGAACTTGGGCATTTCTCCTTTTTTTTTTATTGTGTGATATAATGCTGTCTCAAACATGTAGGAAGTTGTAGGATAAACATGGCCCTTGTTCTGAAGTTTATTTTTACCACAAGATCTGCAGAGATGAGGGGACCAGGAGGCAGATAGATAGCCTAACATTGTATTCAAGAAAACATGCTGTTTTATGCAACGGATGTAAAATTTGAGTAAAATCTTAAGATAAAATATGAGATTTCAAAGAAATGGCGCTGCTTATTGGGTAAAAGGTAATTGGGTCAAGTTTTAAGAGAACTGGGTTGAGCAGAAGGCGAGTATTATACCGAGAGGGAGGAGATTTAGGGCCTCGTCCTGCGCTTGCCCTGACTGACCGACCTCAGACAAGCCATTTCATCTCTAAAACGGGCTTTGAACTGAGATGGCTTTTGGTTTAGCATTTTTTCCGTTGAAGAGGCACTTATAAAACAAGGAACCTCTTTTGAAGGTATAATTACACACTTTAGAGATTTCTTTACAGAATTTCCGGAGCTCCTCAGCCTTCCAGCGAATGTACTTCCTTAGCTGGACACACAGGCCTGTGGCTTGAATGGTCACTTCACCCATATTTCTACATTTTCTCTATCCCAAAGGACTATAAACCATTGCTGAAAGTGTGAGATCAAGTTTACAAATCAGATGTGTGTCAAAACAAAACAAACAAAAAAACCTAGAATTTGAGAGAAGTTGCATAACTTTTTAGATCCATGGATTCATTTCTGTTCTGTGTGTTGTTGTTTTAGCTATTTCAGTTCTTGTCCAAACCAAAATTTACCTTCCTACTTGAAAGTTCCATCTCATGACTTATTGAGCACTACTATTAATATTTTATCAGGAGATTGTTTTCCTTATATTTTAAAAAGCCTGCCAGAATTTAAAGTCTGATTTTCATTGTCTTGCAGCAAATTGATTTTTATAAGATGTGCTCTATCTTATAATATAGTCAATAGAAGAAAAAACAGTTGAATATAAATGCAGAAAAAAGAAGGGAATTAAAATATACTGAGCTCTTGTTATGCACCAGGCACCATGCCTTACATATATTATTTTATTTAACCCCTACATAATCGCCTGTGACAGGTGAAAATAAGAATACTCCCAATTATGTATGCTATACCGGAAATTTTCTAGAAGCCTTTTATGCAAACTCCAGCCCAGACTTTTCTCCCAAACTCTAGTATTCTAAGTTGTTTTTATTTTTTTCCTTCCGTGGTTGATTTTATCTTATGGAAAGCATGAAAACACGGAACACTGCCATGTAAATTTTATATGTAACCCTTTTCTCACATCATGGAATGTAATGGCTGTCAGGGTGGTTCTGAGGGATATCATTCTTAAGTGTCTTTTTCTTTCAGGCTGGTTGTCTAATCATTGTGAATTGTTTTTTTCCAGAACAGTTGAGCAGCACATATCACGAGGACTTCGGAGATATTAAAAAAACTGTAAAGTTTGGATCCTTCCCTGCTTTGGAAACAAGAGAAATGGGAAACTGATATTCAAAGGTAACACTGTCTCCTTTCCCCTACATGGCACAATCCTACACCTTCCTCTTGAGCTACTCTATAGGAAATGATTTCTCTTTTTTTATAGCATGGTATATTTGAATAGAAAATATTTCTAGCTAGTAATTTCAGACATGTTAACAGGCTGCTGAGCTTAAAGGTTGATTTTTTTAGTCGTTAGTTACCTGTACAGAATCTGAAACAGACATGTTTTAGGTATTGAATCTGTGTTGCTGTTATTAATCTAGAGTGGATTATAAGGCAAATACTGATTTCATAAATCTGTGGACCAAAATGTTGTACTTTAGGTTAAGTGTGAAGTAACGGAAGTAGATGGAATAGTGCCATTTTTTCTCTTAGAGTATCGTACAAATTCGAAGTTATCGACACAGGAACACAGACGTGTTCAACATGGCCCAAGTGTGCTAAAAAGGGCAATGAAAACATTTGAGTCAATGCTACAATTTCCACTGCTTTAACTTCGTTATGTAATTTTTGGAGGAAGAAAAGAAGTGTCTTAACACTGACATATAAATCAGAAATATTACGTAAGTGGTGTCAGATCAACAGAGGGTTAATGTTAGTGAATCCGTCTTTGGGCTTTTTGCATGAGACAGTGACTTGGGTATACAGTAGGTGATTTAATTTATAACCTCAAAGATTAAAAATCAGAGGATGGGGAAAGTGAATCAGGGAAGAAACGAAGGCTAAAATATGGATGGGCTAACATGGCTACCGCTGTGGGCAATGCAAGCTTGATTCCGCTGGGATCTTCCACAAGAGGTATGGGATACCTCCCAGAATTTCTGTCCGAGGAATGTGTGACATAGAGTTCAACCACGTCATGGCTTTTATTCCCCCTTGGTTGTGGATAGCCTTCAGAGGCATAAACTCCCCCATGGTTCTGGGTTCTACCTGGGGCAGAAAGACAGTTGTCACTTGAGGTGGATACCATGAGGTGATACCTTGGGTTCTCAAACACAGATTGGTCTGGGATGAGTTGGCACAGAACAGTCTGTCCCTGAAGCTTTGGCTGATCTGAGAGGTGGGCCCAGAGGGCATGACACAGGAAACCAGAGGCGTCTGTTAAGTTCCCTTTGAGTTACATTAAATCATAACTTTCCCTCCTAAATATGGTTATCTCCAAGAATAAAATGGTTTGTGTTTAAAGATGTTAAACAGTTCTATCTAAATGTCATAGACCAGATTGAACCATTTGAGAACTCACTCCTGCATCTGTGTTCAGTGTGAGAAATGCTTCTTGTTCCCTGTGTACGTTTGAGATGTTGTAGACTCAAAATTTTGGAATATTTAGAAATAGCATAGTAACATTTTATTATACCTATACTTGTTACGGAAACCCTGGTGGCGTAGTGGTTAAGTGCTACGGCGGCCAACCAAAGGGATGGCAGTTCGAATCCACCAGGTGCTCCTTAGAAACTTTATGGGGCAGTTCTACTCTGTCCTATAGGATGGCTATGAATCAGAATCGACTCGACGGCAATGGGTTTGGTTTTTTTGGTTTGGATACTTGTTACAGGGAGTGCTAGTGGTGCAGTGGTTAAAGCAATTGACTGCTAACCAAAGGTCAGGAGTTAGAAACCACCAGTGACACCCTGGGAGAAAGATGCGGTGGTCTGCTTATGTAGAGATTTACAGCCTTAGAAAACCCTATGGGGTTGCTATGAGCCGGAATCAACTTGGCCGAAGTGGGTTTGGTTTTGGGTTGTACTTATTACTCACTGTGTATTGTTTCATATACTAGAAGGTGTCTGTGGATACTCACACATGTAAGTATTATCTTTCTAATTTGCAAACAGCCCTGTTAGCAGTATTATTATTTATATGAAAGGTGTAACTTAAATAATGTATGTCTGGGCATAATGCTGCATGGATTGTCAGCTGGTAAAGTAGATTGATTACATTAAAGTGAAGCAGGCTTTAAAGCAGGACAAAAAAGAGATTAACATAAAGTAGAGTGAAGGCTGTGGTTATGTTTTGACCTAGAAGATCCTATGTTCAGAGAAGGAATGTCATTGGTGGACTCTCTAAAGAGTGCTATTATAAATAAAACAAATAAACACCTAAACTAATGAGTATTAGCATGCAACTTTCTAGTGAAGGAAATGAAAATGGTGGGGAAACTGAGGAAAGGCAGCAGAAAGTGGTCAGGCCAGGAAACCAGGGAAGTATGGGAGGTGGCAAGGCAGAAAAGAGTAGACTGAATCCAACTATGGGATGAGGAGGACCCCATGACAGTAGAGGGATGGCTCTTAGAACAGACCACATCCTGAGCACAGGATGCACGCTGACAGAATGGTCCCAGTGAATTTGAGGCAAGAAAAATCCCTAAATCATCAAAGACAGATTGAATTACGGTGTCCTCTCACCTAAAGACGCAGTCACCTTTCATTCATTTCCCCTCTGGTCTCATTCTGCTCCAAATTATTCCTAAGTAACAGTCCTGTTCATACCAGTTCTTTGCTCGAAAAATATTCCGTGATTTACCGGTTCATCATTGTGTAAACTCCTTACCCAGGCATGTAAAACTTGCCACTCTAAATTTTCAGACTTATTCCTTGACTTCTCTCACCAGTGCTCTAGTGCAATGGTTCTCAAAGTAGTCAGGACTACAGCATCAGTGTCACCTGGGAATTTGTTAGAAATGCAAACTCTGTGATTTAACAAGCCTTCAAGTAATTCTGATACATTGTGGTTCTCTAACACAGATAGGTTGTGGGTAACTTGTATTTGTTCACAGGTTTTGCCAATGCTGCTCCTTCTGAACCCTTACCTTGAGAACTACTCTAAACCAAACTATCCAGGCAGGTGCTGCAGTTTCTAAATGGTGGTTTTGGTCAAAGATAGATGGCAATGCGAGGGCTTACTTGCCAACCAGCACCATGTGGGGAGCTGTGCTTGTTCAAGAACAGTGTTTGAGTCTTCTGGTCAAATACCATCCTAATATCATAAAATCCCAAAATAAAACTTCCTGATGCATTTTTATATCCTCTACGAAGTTGTAGACTTTGTAGGCCCATAAAAACTTGGACCGATGGGTGGGTGGGTGGGTAGATGGGTGGGTGGATGGATGGCAGCTAAGTATTGGTTTCATCAAGAAACTTAATTCTTTACAAAGAAAGTGCTTTGGCAGGCGCCATAAGAAAGACTGATTTCCTTCACAATCAGATCTTTTTGTGTAACACCATGCTCAATATTTGAGACATTTTATTAGGTAGAATAACTCTACATATGCAAAGCCTGAGTGTTTGGGTATCGATAGTATTTGGTTCTTTAGTAAGTAGGGTATTTCACAAAAGATTTTTTGCTATTCGATTGAGTGTATCAGGAGGGAAATGTCATTTATATCAAGACACATTGTTCATTTTAATTTATAAAAGAGCTGCTGGGTATGTGAAACCAGGAAATCACATCTATTTAATAAATTCCTTTGCAAATGTCTCTTTCTTGAGTTTAAATTTTGCAGCTGCAGCATAATTTGAATGTTTATTCATTTTAGGACTATTGTGCTTTCTGGTTTGTTGCTTTCTTGCATTCAGATGTGTTCATGTATCAATGTTGCACATTTTCTCTCAGCATCTCTTATCTGCATACATCATCCCATGACTGGCTTGGTAAATTTGTCCTTCTTTTCTTGCTAAAATAACTGTTCCTGCTGTCTGTTTTCTGCCTACTCTTTGATTTATTCTAGAAATTGGGCTCAATGCCTACTTTTAGAGCTCAGTGTGAAATTTATTCTGTATGTTTTTAAACCAAGTTTCCACGTATTTTTTCCATTACATATTCAATAGTTGAGTCAACTTCAAAATTCACCCATGAAAAAGCCTGTAACTTTATATTAGCATAAATAGTTAGCAAAGGATAATAACATGAATGCTTGAAAATTTTTTAAATTATTTAATAATTCACTTTAACAGCACAAAATTTTAAATTTTCATGTCACACTGTGGCACGCTTAATGTGAACCATGGAGTCCCTGGATGGGTTAAGCAGTTAAGCACTCTACTACTAGCTGAGAGGTTGGCAGTTCAGACACACCAAGAGATGCCACAGAAGTCAGGCCTGGCAATCTGCTTCTGAAAGGTCAAGGCCTTGAAAATTCTGTGGAGCATACTTCTATTCTGCACACATGGGTTGCCATGAGTTGGAATCAATTCGATGGCAACTATCAACAGCAATATTAGCCTTAAGGAAAATCCCAGTTCCAACCTTGTTAGTAACCTCACTTTAAAAAAAAAAAAAAAAGAGCTTAGAATAAATGGCCTCTGGGATTCATTCTAGTACCTAATCCTGGAATCTCAGGATGCAGGTCATATGATTTCTACTTAAAATCAGGCACGGAAGTATAATTGAGTTGATCAGTCAGCTCATGGCACACATTTGATGGTAATGTTGAAAGAGCAAGGCTTTGGGTAGAGAAATATATGATTTCAAAACTTAGTTCTTTCAGTTTTTAACAGTGTGAGCTTGGAGAATTTGCTGAACCACTCTATGTACCTTAGTTTTTTCATCTAAAATAGTGCAATATTATTACTATCTGCAAGGTTGCTTTAAGACTAGACATAATGCTTACAAACCTAGCACTTGGTAGGAGCTGAACATATATAGCTCCAAGAACCTGTACATGTCTCTAAACTTTGCAGAGATCAAATCGAGGTTAATGAAGATTATATTCTTCTCTAATATAATTCTACAAAGCTTGGAAATTTTAATTTGAAACTCTAAAGGATGAACTCTAAAAGATCTGTTACTTAGTCATCTGAAACTGGAAAGACTAATGGGGAAATTCAACCTATTTTTTCATCTAGACGAGATATCTCTGGTTCTATGCATTGCTAATGATCACACATAACAAGCAAAGTCCTTTTTGTCAAGAGTGGCTCTTTCAGTGTCAAAGCATAATATTTGCAAATTGCATTCAGCTGTCTTGTTTTCTAGCAACAGTTTGGCAGAAACTAAAATAAAGATTCATCAAGACAGGTTTATCCATTGCGGGTGGGAATGCAGAATGGTACAACCGTTGTGGAAGACAGTGTGACAGTTCCTCAAAAAACTAAAAATAGAACTACCATATGGCCCTGAAATTCCACTATTAGGACTATACACAAGAGACTTGGAACAGTGACATGAACAGGCATATGCTCACCAAGGTTCTTTGCAGCACATTCACAACAGCCAAAAGATGGAAACAACCTAAATGCCCATCAGCGGATGAATGGATAAACAAAATGTTGTGCGTACATACATACAATGGAATACTACTCAGCCAGGAAGAGAAATGAAGCTTTGAAACATGCTACAACATGGATGGAGCTTGAAGACATTAAACTTGTTGCTGTTGAGTCAATTCAGACTCATAGCAGCCCTACAGGGCAGCGGAGAACTGCCCCATAGAGTTTCCAAGGTTATAAATCTTTACAGAAGCAGACTGCCACATCTTTCTCCCACTGGATGGCTCGTGGGTTCAAACAACCGACCTTTCAGTTAGCCACTGAGTGCCTAACCACTGCACCACTGGGGCTCTTTTGAAGACATTATGCTGAGGGAAATAAAAGGACAAATGTTGTGTGATCTCACTTATATAAAAAAGACAAGGGCAGACAAATGTATCGAGACCAAAGTTTACTAATGATTACCAGGGGCGGGAGGGAAAGGGAGAGGGAGGGTTATTGCTTATGGAGCACTGAGTTTTGGTTTATGGTGCTGGAAAAATCATAATGATTAAGAGTAGGGTTGTACAGCTGATTATCGTAAGTGATGTCGATAAGTTATACACCTGTAAAAAGCTGAACTGACAAAAGTTGAATAGTTGTATGATAGATATATTTACAAAAATGACGAGAAAAGAGTGGCTGCTGAGGCTGCTTATGTACAACCAAACACCTCATGAGATTTGGTTCTTTGGTTTAGAGGCTTAGGGTCATAGTTTCCTGGGACATCCTGGTTAATTGGCCAAATATCACGTTTAGTGCAACTGTTCTGTGGTGCCTGGGGTCTTAGAAGCTTGCTGGCAGCCACCTAAGGTACAAAAATTGTTCTCTATTCACCTAGAGCAATAGAGGAAGAAAGATAGTCAAGAATAGGAGGAAATGGAATGTGTGGCTAATTGCCTCCATACACAACTGCCTCCTTTGCCAGCTGAACCGTATGTACCAGAAGAACTGGATGGTACCCGGCTACCACTACTGAATGTTTTGATCAAAGATTCTGTAGATGAATCCTGATCAAAAAGGGAAGGATGCCAAACAGAATTTAAAATTCTCATG
Organism: Loxodonta africana; assembly: GCF_030014295.1. Taxonomy (NCBI): domain Eukaryota; kingdom Metazoa; phylum Chordata; class Mammalia; order Proboscidea; family Elephantidae; genus Loxodonta; species Loxodonta africana. The sequence goes on from NC_087352.1 coordinate 94,272,975, forward strand.
AAATCCAGATATTCTGGAACTGTGGAGGCTAGATGAAGCCCTGAAATTATTGCCCTGAGATAATCTTTAAACCTTAAACCAAAAATATTCCCTGAAATCTTAAAACCAAACAGTGGGTTAGCTTGACTGGTAAAGAATGTCTGTCTTGAATATTGTGTTTTTTTTAATAAGTATATGGGATCAAATTGACAACAGCAACTCAAAAGATTGTGCAGGAAACTTAGGGGGCAGTGAGTGTATGTTAAAAAAGAGGGTGAGAATGACTGTACAACTTGAAGAATGTAATCAACGTCACTGAATTGTGTATGTAGAAATTTTTGAATTGGTGTATGTTAAGCTGCATATATTCTCAACAATGAGAACAAAAATAAAATAAATTAATAAAAAAGAAGACAAGAAGGGTTATCCTAATAAGAAGAATAGCATAAGCTGAGGCAGAAAGATTATTCAGCAAGATTTTTAATTGAATTACCGTGAATCAAACTAACTCTATAGGTGTGATCCTGTAAGAATGCTGACTTGGACAGGTATGCTAGAGACATCTTTACAAAGGCTCTAGAATGCCAGGTTGAGACAAAAAAAAAAAAAAGACATATAAAACGCCTGAATAAATGTTTATTTGCTCTTGATTTTGAACTCATTCCAGTAAGTCAAGTTATTCTTTTATTTTTTCTTTCTTGTTTTCTAGAAGAAATATTTTCATAGCTATTGCCTGATGCAGCCTTATACCCAGAGGCCAAAGAAATAAAATTTTGATCACTAGATGATTCATACTATAGGATCCATGCAAATATTGAATTTTTTCTGCTCTTTATATGTGTGTTTTGTTGTTGTTGTTGTTGTCATTTAATTGTGACTTTGATATTGGTTAGCCCCAGTAATTTCTTATCAAAAATTCAGAACTGCCTACCTAATAGGAATAGGTCAATTAAGTTTGCAGTGAAATATTTCATCAGTCATAGCAGAGCATGTAATTCTGTTTGCTTTTTTTTCTTTCTATTTCAATATTCTGTAAATCCTCTATCTTCAAGTTAGTGTATTTTTGACATAAATCTTACTATTTTAATTTTCTGTGTACTTTTTAATCTCAGAATTAGTTTAGGAGCTAAAAACTACTCATGTTATTTGAGTACCTTGGTATTCCAGACATCTGTAAGATAACTAAAATCTAATTGTGGAAAGTTGTGTTTATTTGTCATTGTCTCAAAGACACATTACCATCAAGATGAAAATCATACTGATGAGGCTGTTTCATGCCTTAGGATGTATATATGAGATATATATATGTATAGTGGGCGGTGGTGGTAATGGTAGTAATGGTGATATTGTTTGCCTGAACAACCTGTTTCTTCACAGTAGCATAAATATTTCTGTACAGACCAACTATTATTGATATTGGCATTTTTTTAAATGACCCGTGAGTATTCTCTGAAAGAAACATAAACGCTTTTTGTTGTATAATACGATAATTTCTTTGTAAAATAAAAAACGTAGAGTTTATTACAACTCACATTTTTTAATATTTGCTGACACTTTAAGAATGCGTAAGGACAACATTCACTGTATAGTAGAAGGATTTAGCTTGACAAAAATTATAAGAAAAGGAGGAAAGGCATTTTGGCTATGGTTATTTTGGTTTTGCCATGCTCTCAGCTTTGTGCTAGAAAATTTCACCTAAAATATCTTATTTATTTAAAAACTTAGAGAAAGGTGATACCATTTAAAACAGCCAACACATATCCCATTTCTTCTGTTTCTCTGGAGAACCTGACTGATAGGCTGTATAATAGGCATTGTTTTAAGCACTTTACCTGAGTTATCTTACGTAACTCTTAGTGCAACCCCATGTAAAAACTTGACACAACTACAGAGAGAAATCAACAAATCCGCTATCATAATAACAGGTTTCAAGATGTTTTTCCCAATAATGATAGAGGAAGCACTCAAAAAAGTCATTGAAAATATAAAAGATATGAACCCCACATTAACAAATTTCATTTAGTGGTTGTTCATGGACTTCTTTATTCAACAATTGGAGAATACCAGTTCTTCTCAAGCACACATATAATTTTTTAAGACTATGTGTTAAGCCATAAAACAAATCTAAAATTTACTCTGCATTTCGTAGATGAAGAAACTGAGGCGCATAGAATCTAAATAACTTGGCCAAAGAAGATGTACCTAGTAAATGGCAGAGCATGGTACAGATGCAAGCGGTCTACCATTGGAACCCCTTCAATTATCCACCACATTTTCTGTCCATATTGGTTGTGAGACCTGTGGGAAGCAAAGAGCTGGTCTTTTCATGAGGCAATTGAAAACATATGCCAGGAGAAGAGCGCTAGAGATTAAACTTGCTTTGAATCAAGGATGTTGCTGATTTGCAATTAGCCAGTTGGTCTGTTAGGGTACCTATAAGACTGGACTTATAGAAAAAACAGTTCAAATCATGAAGTAAAAGTAGATTATGCTCTTTTAAGTACTGTCTATGTGGGATCAAAGTGACAACATCAACTTGAAGGACTAGATAGGAACCTTAGGGGGCAGTGAGTTTATGTTAATGGGGGAGGAACAACTCAGAAACGGAGGGTTGTGATCATTGTCACTGAATTGTGCAAGTAGAAACAATTGAATTGGTGTAAGTTTTGCTATGTATATTCTCAACAATAACAATTTTTAAAAAGTAGATTTACACAATTGTGAAGTGTTTAAATAGCTACAGAAAAGCAAGAATGACATAGTTTGGGTATTACCTTAAATTAACTGCATTTAGTAACTCAGACCTGAATTATTGATCATGTTTAGGGCCTAGGTATTAAACATGAGGACAGCCACTTGTGTTTCACAGTCACATCAAACTCATTATTTCCAAAACAGCTCATAGGCGTCCCCTTCTATCTGCTCCTCCCTCCTCTGCTGCCCTCTGTCTCAGTACACCATACCTCTACCCACCCACCCAACTTCTCAAGTTAGGAACTGGACGGTCATCTATGACATCTCCTTAAGTTAGGAACTGAACGGTCATCTATGACATCTCCTTAAGTTAGGAACTGAACGGTCATCTATGACATCTCCTTCACTCCCTACCTTTCACAAATTTGAATGGATTTGTTGACTGAAGTACCATATTATTGTAAACTGCCATCAGTCGATCTCTGACTATGGCAAACCTGTGCACAACAGAACAAAACACTGTTCAGTCCTCCACCATCCCAGTGATTAGTTGTGGATCAGACTATTGTGATCCATCGGAGTTGCACTGGCTGATTTGCAGAAGTAGATCACCAGATTTTCTTCCCAGTCTGCTATAGTGTGGAAGCTCTGCCAAAACCTGTACAGCATTATAGCAACACACAGGCCTCCACTGACGGCTGAGTTGTTCCTATGCATGAGGTACATTGGCTGGGACTCAAACCTGGGTCTCCTGTATGGAAGGTGAGGATTCTACCACTGAACCACCACTGTCCCCAAGTGCCATATTACCAGCCTAATATTTTAATGACCAATTAGTCAGATGGTTATAGTCAGAGCCTGGAGACCCAACATTATGCTTTACTGATGTTTCCTAATGTGTTCTGGTTTCTGACCACACCAGCGGATTCCTGTGTATGGTTTTGTTTTTGTTTTTCATTTTGTTGTTGTTTTTGCTTTCTTGTTGCAAGTCCACTGTAGTACAGCTGAGATGTCTCGCCTCTGCCTGAAGGTATTGTATGTGTTGGCAAATACAGCATGATGGCTGTGGCACACACACACTCTCAGCAGTATTGCCCTCTTAATTAAGTCCTGGCGGGGCGGGGGGTACAGGTTCCTGGCATGGCAGTTTCCCTAATCAAAGACTTCCTGGGTCTTAAGTAATAACAAACTCAAATGTCTCAAACTGGAGTTTGCAGTGGGGCTTGATTGGGCATATATTTTAATATCCCTGGGGGATTGAGAAACTCTAAAGGTTCCACTTAAGAAAATATTCCATGAGGGACACAAGGAAGGCTTCACACATTTTGATCCTTTTTTTTATTTAAGAAAAGTTACTGGTAAATAACATAGGCATTGGTATTAACTGTTTGAATAATTTCCTCTCTCCCTTGACTTTTAAATTACTCCTTATTTCCTGATATTTTTATTATTATGATTGTCTTTCACTCAAACCTACTTCTAAAAAAAAGTATGCAAAATATTGCAGAGTTAGAATGTAGGGGGGAAAGTGCTTAGGACAAATAAATGGGAGGCCTGAGTTCTAGTATAATTTTCACAGTGAGATGAACTCCGTTGCCTACCTCAGGGAGACAGCAGAAAAAGAGAGGATTATGGATAAATTCAAGGCCCTTACTTAGGGAACAAAAACAAACAAGCGAACGAACCTGTTGCCATCAAGTCGATTCTGATTCATGGCAACCCCGTATGTTACATAACAGAACTGCTCCATACAATTTTCTTAGCTGCAGTCTTTACAAAAGCAAGTTGCCAGGCCTTTCTTTGCCACTGGGTGGGTTTGAGCTGCCAACTTGTAGGTTAGTAACAGCAAACTGTTTGCACCACCCGAAAAAAACCTGGTCACTATCCAGTGGATGCCAACTCATAGCAACCCTGTAGGACAGAGTAGAACTACTCCATAGGTTTCCAAGGAGTGTCTGGTGGATTTGAACTGCTGACCTTTTGATTAGCAGTGAAGCACCTAACCAGTGCACCACCAAGGCTCCTTGCACCACTCAGGGACCCTTATATAGGAGACGGAAGAGGACAAAGGAACTAGTCAGAAAAGAGGTAAAGATCCAGGAGAGTAGTGGTATTATTTGCTACGAGGTTAAAAATAAACTTTCAGGACTCAGACTAGGAAACATAATTATTGTGGTCATGTCATAATTTTTAACTTACAGTCTTCTCTTTCAATATTGGATATATTTTACGAGTTCTGTAATTATAAATTCAATCATCCTGTCTCATCTGTCTGGCTTCTCCATTTTTTTTTAAACATTATTATCTCAATGTCAAAATCTTGGAGTCACCTTTGTTTTCCCTAACTTTACTCCCACTTGGTTATACAGCCCCTCACCAGATCTTATTTGGTTTTTCCCAGTAGTGTCAAATCCCTGCCCTCTCAATACGCTCTCAGCCATTATCCTAACTCAGGCTCTTGCTGCCTCTTATCTTGGCTGCTGCAGTAGTATCCTCACCCGTGTTTGTGCCTTATGCTGACCCCAGTCCAAAATTCTGTTTTCAAGTCATCCTTATACTAATCTCCCCCAAATACTGTTTTAGACATATTTTGGTAGTTAACGTTTGGTGAGTCCTTGTGTACCAGACACTATTAAGTGTGCAGTCTTATGTCATTCCTACAGCTAATATTAAATGGTAGGTGCTACTGATATTCCTGTCTTTGCAAATGATCTTTACAGAGTTCGAATAACTTGCCCAAGCCTGTAGCAACTAAGTAGAAATTCTATCTAACCCCAAAACCTGAGTGCTTTATCATAGTTGCATCATATACAAGAGGGATGGTGACTGGACTCAAGGCAGAGTCGTAAATGATTCCATTAATTTTATGCAGTAGGTGAAATTTATTCAAGACTTCCAAACAGGGCTGGAAAGCAATGTGATCAGATTTGACTGAATAGCTCTGATAACCCAATGGCGAATGCATTAGAAGCATTAGAGGCTAGGGAGACCCTGGCATCTTCTGCACCCAGGCAGAGACCCTCTCCTGTTGCAGGAGCCCTGTCAGGAGCCCTGGTCTCCTCAAGTGTTGCCTTTCCCGAGGCATTAGTGAGTCTCTCCTCCACGTTACTGTGGCCTCTCCTTAAAGCACTTGTGGCCTTCAGATCCTGCCATTCCACAGCCCATCCTGCAGCACTTCTCGTGGAATCCTCACAAAACCTTTGTGAGGTGTTTCTACTCCCTTTTTAAAGGTGAGTTAAGTAAGGCTCACAGAGTGTGTGTGGCTTGCCTCTCTAGATTGTACCTTATTCATCTTTGTGTTACCAATGCCTGATATATAGTAAATGCTCAATAAATGTGTAATGAGTACATTAAGTACCTTCATCTCTTTATATATTTTATCCTAGTCAAAAGATTTAAAGCTCCTGGACAATGGAGCTTATGTTCCCCACACATTTGTACCACTCACAATACCTTGAAAGTGCACTGCACAGAGCAGTAAAAGACTCGATTTATTTCTCTTAATAGGATTTGATTTCATGTATTTCCTCTTTTCATTTTGGGTGCAAGATACTTTAGATTAGAATTTTAAGTGGGTACACTTTTACCAGAAATTAATAGGACACATACTCTCCTGGAAGCCATTTCTGCCTTTGGCTTATATGATGTTTATATCCTTGATAACTACTGTATCTGGTAAAATGAAAATGGAAGTGAAAGTTATGTTTTATTTTTAAAAAATTACCAATTTTTATTGAAATTTGACTATGTAAGCAGGTACTGTGCCTTACACTTTACAGATCTTATTTTATTCGCACAGAACGTTGTGGTATACGTATTGTTTTTAAACCTCATTTTGCTAATGAGCAAGGAAGGCGAAGACAGGTTAAGTAATTTCCCTAAGATTACACAGCTAGTAAGTGGTAGAGCTGGGATTTGAACTCAGTTCCCTCCCTCAATTAATAAGTATTTTTATACCTTACTATCTGTCAGGCATGATTTTAGGCTTGAATAGATGGTCAATGAATGTGTACTTAATAATATACTAGATGAGCACTTAGTCAAGGGTATTCTCTGACAGGTATATAAAAGTAGAATTATTGTTTAGTGTAGGTTGACTCATTTCCGTGAAAAATGAGTTGCCTAAAGGGTCCATTTTTAGTCTTCAGATTTCACATGCTGTGCCAATTTATCCTCAATTAAAAGAAAGCCATTGTAAAGTGACTGGGAAATAGTCAATTATTTTCTGAGCTGCCAAGCTTCAGGAATTAGCATTCTAGAATTTGCAAAAATGTTAAGCCAGAAAAAGAAATCCATAAAACACCATTTCAGCTGCTTTTGAAATTCTGCCATGTATTAGTAATTGCATTATAATTTGAATTTTGGAATCGTAGAATCTTAAAGTTGGATGGAAACTTCAGGATAATCTATGCCAATTTCTTGCCTAATGCCAGAATAATTTGCACAACATTTAAAAAGGAGATTGTTGACAAATGCTCCTCTGACATTGGCTAGAGAGTCATTGAAGCAGTTATGTATATTTGGCACTAGCACGTGACTTTGTGCCTCGGCTACTAACATGTTAGAAGATCTAGCAGGTGTGATACACAAGCTGAGAAACAGTGTGGCTCTCTTCTCCCCTTTCCTGGGTGTTTTTCATACCTACATTTTAGGAATATGCTTAATGTTTAGGAGCTGTTCTTTTGGTTATGATTTTGCATTGCCTCTTTATTCTCTAAAGCAGGGGTCAGCAAATGTTGGCCCGTGGGCTGAATTTTCTGTGTGTGTAAATAAAGCTTTTCCAGAGCACAGCTACCTTTCTTCTTATAGGTGTTGCCTGTGGCTGCTTTGACACTACCCAGGCAGAACTAAACAGCTGTGACAGAGGCCGCATGGCCCAGGAAGCCCACTATATTAGCATCTGGCCCTGTGAAAAAGCGTGGTGACCTCTGCTCTAAAGTACTGCAGCTCTTTGTATGTTTTATTTTTAAACCTCTTTCTTTCTTGTTCCATTTGTTATTTGGAATAAAATGATTGTGGCAGCCTGAGCCCTGTGCCTATAAAGAGCCCACACATGGTTTGACTGGCTTCTCATAATATTGGATAAATAATTGTCCTCATTATCTCTTTCCCTCTTTCTCACTCTCTGGTGCACATGTGTGGGCACATTTTTCTGAAGCTGATAAATTGGGGATAATAATGGTCTTTGTTTCTTTCTGCAGCCTAAATGTCTGCAGATGCCCGAGGATACAAACCATGTATATATAAATAATGCTGTTGCCATCCAGTTGATTTTGACTCATAGCGACCGTGTAGGACAGAGCAGAACTGCCCCAAAGGGTTTCCAAGGCTGTAAATCTTTATAGAAGTAGACTGCCACATCTTTCTCCCATGGAGCGGCTGGTGGGTTCGAACCGCTGACCTTTTGGCTAGCAGACAGGTGCTTTAACCACCGTGCCATTACAGGTCCTTATAACATTATTTACGTAAACAGCATTACTGTGTCTGTTTTCATATGTATGAAACATTATATATGTCAAATTGAATTATGTCCCCCACAAAGCATATGCTGTAAACCCTAACCTCTGAGTGGCAGAAGGAGCCCTGGGGGCACAAGTGGTTAAGCTTTTGTCTGCTAACCAAAAGTTGGGCAGTTCGAATCCACCAACTGCTCCTTGGAAACCCTATGGGGCAATTCTACTCTGTCCCGTAGGATTGCCATGAGTCAGAATTGACTCGACTGCAATGGATATGTATGGTATGGGTATGTGGTAGAAGAAGCCCTGCTGGTGCATTGGTTAAGCACTCAGCTGCTAATTAGCAGTTCAGTTCCACCAGCCACTCCATGGGAGAATTATGAGGCAGCCTGTTTCTATAAAGATTTAAAGCCTTGGAAACCCTACAGGGCAGTTCTGCTATCTTACCGGGCCTCTATGAGCTGGAATCGACTCAGGGTCAGTGGGTTTGGTTTTTTGGGCTTGATGCCTGTGGTTATAATCCCATTTGGGAATGAGTTGTCTTTGTTATGTTAATGAGGCAGGATTAGTGTAATAAGTATCTTGAGTCAATTTGTTTTGAGATATAAAAGAGATTAAACGAGCCAGCAGAGCAGAAATGGGGTAAGAGAGATGCCAAGACACGTGGAGATCTCCAGGGAACTAGAAAGCAGAAGTTGAAGAGACAAGGACCTTCATCTAGAGCCAACAGAGAGACAAAGCCTTCCCTTGATCCGGTGCTCTGAATTGGGACTTCTAGCCTCCCAGTCTGTGAGAAAACACAGATTGGGAGGCTAGAAGCTTGTTAAAGTCATCCACTTTTGGTGTTTCTGTTATAGTAGCACTAAATAACTAAGACAGAATCTGGTACTAGAAGAGTGGGGTGCTGCTCTAACAGATACCTAAAATATGCAAGCAGTTTTGAAATTGGGTAATGGGTAGAGGCTGGCAGAGTTTTAAGGCACCTGATAGTAAAAGCCTAGAATGACTTGAAGAGACCGTAGGTAGAAATATGGACATCAAAGGCAATTCTAATGAGGGCTCAGAAGGAAGTGAGAAGAACTAAAGAGAAAATCTCTCTTAAAGAATACGTATGGTGCCAGCAACAAAATGTTGCTAGAAATGTGGACATTAAATGTGCTTCTAGTGAGGCTTGAAAAGAAAATGATGGACATGTGATCAGACAGTGGAGGAAGGGTGATGCTTTTTATGCAGCGGCAAAGAACTTGTCTGGATTATGTTCAAATGTTTGGTGGAAGGTGAAACTTGTAAGGGATGAACATTGATAGCTGGCTGATGAGATGTCTAGGTGAGATCTTAAAGAGGCCACGTGGTTTCTCTTTGCCATTTGTAGTAAAATGGGAGAGGAAAGAGATAGACTTAAATTTGAACTGTGCAAAATGAAAAAACTTAAAGATTTGGAAAATTCTGTTATACAGACTAATGACACATGTCCCAGAATATTCACTAAAGATGTGGCTACACAGTCTTTTGTTAAGGGGATTAAGCCTGTCACTAATGGATCTAATCAACTATAACAGCAGAAAACCCACCAGCTTAGACTGAAGGGGACAGAAAAGAAAGAAAGGAAAGAAAGCTGTCTACCTCTTGGAATTTTATAGGCAAGAAACAGGCCAAAGAAGCTACACCTGTTGTCCTCCAAGAAAAAAAAAAGAACCATCCCTGGAGCATTTCAGAGAAGAAGCATGTATAGCAGGGCCTTCTTGCTTTCAAAGGGTGGGAGCATGGTCTCTTGGATCTTTGCCAACTTGGTTCTGGGGTGTGGGGATGCTGTTAAAGTGTGCCAGGGGATGGGATCACTGCCCAAAACTGAGGGGGGTTAGGGATGCCATGCCAAAGGGGCAGAAGGACACGGCCTCCTGGGGATGAGGGATTGGGGTTGCCACTCAGATGGACTAGAGAATCAGGCTGCCTAAAGCCAAGTGAGCACAGTTACCCTCTCAGAGATCCTGGAAGATGGAACTGAAGCCCAGGATCAAGGGGCCTTCACCCAGAACCCAGAGGGTGTGGCCAACATCCATAGTATGGAGGGTGGGGCCATTGCCCAGATGGTCTCAGAGAAGAAAGGATTGTTTTCAAGCCTTGAGAGATAATATAATTTGTTCTGCCGGGTTTTGGACTTGCTTAGTGCCTGTTATCCCTTTTTATCCTCCAATTTCTCTCATTTGTAATGAAAATGTCTACCTTGTGCCTGTTCCACCATCGTACCTTGGACACACATAACTTGTATGTTAGATTTCACAGGTTTACAGATGAAGAGTAATTTTGCCCCAGGATGGAATACATCTAAAGTCTCACCTATATTTGATTTAGATAATTCAGAAAATGAGACTTTGGACTTAAGAGTTGATTTAAGACTTCTGGGATGATGTTCTTCCCTTTTGATTTTCTAACTCCAGGTCTTTGCACATTTCATTATAATACAGTATTTTGTCTCCTCGAGCAACCCTTTGAAATGTTCCGTTCAACTGTTTTACTTCATCGTTTCTCACCTTTGCATTAGCTACTCTATATTGAACAGCAAGTTTCAGAGTCTCTTCTGACATCCATTTTGGTCTTTTCTTTTTTTCCTGCCTTTTTAATGACCTTTTTCTTTGTTCATGTATAATGTCCTTGATGTCATCCCACAACTCATCTGGTCTTTAGTCCTCAGTCTTCAGTATGTCAGATCTGTTTTTGAGATAGTCTCTGAATGCAGGTGGGATTTACTCAAGCTTGTTCTTTGGCTCTCATGGACTTGTTTTAATTTTTTTCAGCTTCAACTTGCACATGAGCAATTGATGGTCTATTCCACAGTCAGCCTTTGGCCTTGTTCAGACCAATGATATTGAGCTTCTCCATCTTCTCTTTCCACATATATAGTCAGTTTGATTCCTGTGTATTCCATCTAGAGAGATCCACATGTATAGAACCAAAAACCAAACTTGTTGCTGTTGAGTTGATTTCTACTCATAGCAACGCTATAAGACAGAGTAGAACTGTCCAATAGGGTTCCTGAGGAGCACCTGGTGGATTCCAACAGCCAACCTTTTGGTTGGCAGCTGAAGTCTTCACCACTACGCCACCGTGTATGTTGTTGAAAAGAAGATATTTTCAATGAATAGTCTGTTGATCTTGCAAAATTGTATCATGCAATCTCCAGTGTAATTTCTTTCACCAAGGCCATGTTTTCCAAATACTGATCCTTCTTTGTTTCCAACTTTTGTGTTCCAATTACCCGAAACTATCAATGCACCTTGATTGTATGTTTGATGAATTTCAAACTGCAGAAGTTGGTCAAAATCTTCAATTTACTCATCTTTTTCATTAGTAGTTGGTGTATAAATTGGAATATTAGTTGTATTAAATGGCCTTCCTTGTAAGTGTATGGACATTATCACTGACAGCATTGTACTTCAGGATAGATCTTGAAATGTTCTTTTTGATAATGAATGCTATTCTATTCCTTTCTAATTTGTCATTCCCGGCATAGTAGACCACATGATTGTCTGATTCAGAATGGCCCATATCATTCTATTTCAGGTCAGTAATGCCTAGGATATCTATCTTCAAGCATTCCATTTCATTTTGATAACTTCCAATTTTCTTAGATTTGTGCTTCATTAATTCCACATTTTGATTATTAATGGATGTTTGCAGCTGTTTCTTCTCATTTTGAGTTGTGCCACATCAGCAAATGAAGGCCCCCAAAGCATTATTCCATCCACATCATTAAGGTTGACTCTTCGTTGAGAAGGCAGCTCTTCCTCAGTTATATTTTGAGTGCCTTCTGATCTGTGGGGAGGGGGCTCATCTTCTAGCACTATATCTCATAATGTTCCATCGATATTCATAAGGTTTTCACCCACCAATTTTTTTAGAAGTAGATCACCAGATCCTTCCCCCTAGTCTGTCTTAGTCTGAAAGTTCCACTGAAACCTGTCCACCATGGGTCACACTGCCGATGTTTGAAATACCAGTAGCATAGTTTCCAGTATCACAGCAACATGCAAGCCTCCATCATACAACAAACTGACATACGAGTGGTAGTGGGTTGAATTATGTCCCCCCAAAATGTGTGTTGTAAATCCTAACCTCTGTGCTGTGGTTATAATTCCATTTTGGAATGGGTTGTCCTTGTTATGTTAATGAGGCAAGATTAGTGTAAGGTATATCTTGAGTTAATCTCTTTTGAGACATAGAAGAGATTAAACTAGCAACAGAGCAGAGATGAGATAAGATAGATGCCAAGACACATGGAGATCTCCAAGGAACCAGAAAGCAAAACCTAAAGAAACAAAGACCTTCCTCCAGAACCAGCAGAGAAAGCCTTCCGCTCAAGCTGACACTCTGAATTCGAACTTCTAGCCTCCTGAACTGTGAGAAAATAAATTTGTTTGTTAAAGCCATTCACTTGATGTATTTCTGTTATAGCAGTACTAGATAACTAAGACACATATATATATGAAAAAGGCACAGTACTGCTGTTTATGATTATTAAAACACTGTATATTCATATCACGATTGTGACTATAGTTTTTATTAATAGAATTAGATGGAAATAGTCCCTTTTTTAGTAAATTCTGCTTGATGTGGCCCTTGCCCATCTCACCACCCTTTTCTCATGATGCCTCTTATTGGCCACCCCTTCTCCAACCAGGGTCAGTAGTTTCCATGCAGTTTTCACAAAAGACCAAGTTCTTGCTGTTCCTTCTGCTTGAACCCTCTCTCGTATTTTTCTGCTTCCAATGGCCTCTTTATGTCTTTACTAATATGCTTTGCCTCAGTGTAACCTTCCCTAACCCCCACTTGATGTCTACCTCAATTCCTTTATGTGACATTCATGACTCTATCACAATGCCCAGTTTTCTTATTTGTCCATATTTATGTTGTGTCAATGTGCATGTTGGTAGTGGGTGGTATTGGTCCTTCTCTACCAGAAGAGAATGTAATCTCCATGAGGTCAAGGACTGAATTTGTCTTGTTCTCCATTGTCTTTCTCGTTTCTAATGTAGTAGGTACTCGAGAAGTAAGTATCAAATAAATGAACGTCATGAAATTCTGCTTTGAAATGGTAAAATATATTAAAGAAAATTCAGATGTCATTAGGGTCTTTACCCAATTTTGCTGATGCCATATATGCATTTGTTTACCTGTGAATCATTCATCATAGAGCAATCATTATTCCAGGTATTGTCTGTGCATGTGTGTCCCTTTCCTTCTTCACTGGTGGTGATATGGCTGTGTTTGTATCGATGATGACTCTGGAATTTACCCATTCAGACAATTTGGAGATTCGGGTATAGTCATCTGTCTGTATAACTGAGAAAGTTTTATTAGAATATGTGGAATTTCAGGAGAAGTTTGAAAGACCAACAGGAAGGGAAAAGGTTTCCTGTTCTTGGAATGAAATTGAATGGACTCTAATAGTTTAAATCACAGTGTTTGAGAAGGTTTGGAAATGGTAGAAAGGTGGTCAAATGATTGTGTGATTAATCCTTTCCAAGATAATATGTTTAGCATGCTCTAGACAGTGTCCAGAATGTCCTAATCAGATACATAACAGTTTTGGATAGCATTGATTATGTTGTATTAATAATTGTTGGAAATAATAGTTTACTTGGTCATCAAAACACTGTGAAACATTATTGTATAGATTCTTATGTCATTCCTTCAGTACACTCTTTTAGAAAGAAGATAACACTATTTGCCTAAGGAATTGGGTACTTGCCCAACCCATGAGGTATGTGTGTGATACTTTAACTTGCATTGAAAAGCTCTTCGTGGTTTCCTTAAAAATACGTAATCATAATCATGCTTCCTTTTGTTTTCATCTCCAAATAGCATTATATTGCTTTTTCTTTTGTGGAACTTATCAAAGGGACATCTTTATTTCTTGTGCTGCATACAGTGAGAAGAAATTGGGGTGTCACATTTCGGTAGCCCTCCAACGATGATTTTATTAATTAGGTTTGGAGTGCACAGTAGTGCTAAAGGATGGCCTTTGCCTGTGTGTGCCTCTCCCATCTCCTCACCTGCCAAGCCCAAAAAACTTCTGTTGAGTCTTTAGGCTTTTCAATTGTTAATAATTTACCCTTAATTTTTACTAGAATACTGAGCACAACATTTAGATGGAAATTTTGCATATATTTCGGGAACATTGTGATTTAAAAAAGGGGTAATATTCAGTTTTTTCCACCACTTAGCGATTCAGTTGGGGTCATTGAAGTACCGTAACTTTTTGTGACCCACATGTTACGATGGAAGTCAGGAGGTCTCGCATTTGTTTCTAGCTTGATTATTGACTCTCCTTGACTGGGGACATATATTTTATCCTCCTCTGCTTTAGTAAATGGGGCCTGGCCTCAGAGGTTTTGTGAATTAACATAGAACTTTGCTGGTATCATGCTCCCTTTCCTGCTTCCCCAGGCCAGTGTTACCTTTCAAGGGCTTCTTTGTCTTTATAAGAACTCACCCATCACTTTTGTTCCCGTCTATCATACCTTTCTGTTATCTGTGGGCTTTCCTCTCCATTCATTTGAGTAACCTGAGGGGGCTGTAAAGCATTTAGAAAACAGAAACATATCAACGGTAAGCTGTAGAATCATATTTTCGTGTGTGAATTCAGCAGTTGCAGGATTGCCTCTAGTGACATAGTTTGCTGTTACTGAGCTCAGCAGTGTTCTTGGAAGAATATCACGTAGCTAACAAAGGAAGGAAAAGTCCTATTAAAAAAAAGATTTATCTCAAACTCAAAATGTTTTTCTAAAACTAGTACTGTCATGGACTATTCTAGTGAATGATTTATTTTGAGCACATGAACCTATCTTATACAGTCTTGGCCAAGTAAAATTAATTTTTCATATGTTTCTTTTCATGGTAAATGGATGATTTAAGTTAATTGAATAAGCCAAGAATTTATATATGAGAAGTTGCCATAGCTGTGCCATACCCGGGATAGGTACCTTCAAAATGTCCTGCCTTTCAGGTCTTCTTTACTCAGGTATTAATTTACTATTATAGTTACAGTATTTTTATATCTGTTTTCCTATTTTGTAGCAAGTATGTGATCCTTACAAAAATGTTCAGTTGTGTTTTTCAATAATATATTTTACTCTAAAAAACATTATTAGGTTGATTGTCAGTTTTTATGTGATCCTTACAAAAATGTTCAGTTGTGTTTTTCAATAATATATTTTACTCTAAAAAACATTATTAGGTTGATTGTCAGTGAATGCATTAGTGTGTACCAATTTCATTCCTTGAGAACAACTGGAATTTTTGTTTCATCAATGAGTCAACTAAATAGATGCTTCCAAATGTATTTCTTTACTATCATTAGTCAGAATCTGAGATCTTCCTTTTACATAGCTTTCTTTCTTCTTTTCTCTCCTCCCCTCTCTTTTCTGTATTGTGCTTCTCTACATTTCCGAGGAAGAGTGTCACATTTAACACCCTGATATTATATTGGGAAAAAGAGATTAATTTTTTTTTCCCTTTTGGACATTTATTCTTTGCAAAATGTATTATTGACTAATACTTGATTTTCTCAGCTATATAATACCACAGTTTACTTTGTGAAAAGTGAACGTAAATGGGTGTAAATATGGCTTTCCGGTAACCTTGAGGACGTGTGGTAGCCCATGTTGGGTAGATCAGTTTCAGTTTGTTTGGCCCGGACAGTTCTTCCACTTCCTTTCCTGATATAATTGTTCCTAGAAATCTCAGCTGATATAACAGAAATACAAAACTGTTATTATGCAAATCTACATCTTTAAAGTGAAGCTGAAAGCCTGCTGCTGTAAACATTCAGGGAAAATGGAGTGCAAGAAAGTAGTCTTCTGTGGCTGCTACTATGCTGCCTTTTTACCGTTTCATGTAGGATGTTCCCATCTTCCCTTGAGGGAAAAAGGGTCCATCAATCTGGGACAGCTACTAGGAGAGGTTTTATCCTTTTTAGAGGTTGCTTCTGAAAAGTTTCTTTAATATCTATATATTCGGGGTTTGTGATTTAAAATAAAAATCTTTCAGCACCGTGTGTACCCACAGTTAGAGTAACGGGGTTATCGCTGTGAGGCTGCACAACAGACTTGTGGCAGGTCAGGGGAAAAGCCAATTTATGGTTTTAAGCAGCTTACAAATCTTTAAAAGCGTCTTCCAAAAAGTGCATCTCATTTTTTTAGAATTATAAATACATGGCTAACAGATGTAGAGATGTAAATACGCTATGTACTCTACATGTATATATGCTATGCACACTCTATGTGGTTATGTATACACTCCATATATATATATATATGTATGTACACTCTATGTGGATATAGGCTATAACCAAAAAAACCAAACCCATTGCTGTCAAGCCAATTCTGACTCATAGCGACCCTATAGGACGGGGTAGAACTGCCCCATAGGGTTTCCAATGAGCAGCTGGTGAATTCGAAGTGCCGACCTTTTGGTTAGCAGCCAAGCTGTATACACATACATACACACACATAAACACACACACACATGCATACTCCATTTGAACAACTATATATTCAAAATATAAAAGAGTTCCGAAATAGGTATGAAGATATTTAAAAACATGTTACACAAGTGTTTTAAACTGTACGTATGTGCATGGTATTTCACGGGTTAACCCCTGGCTAGATCTTTTCCAAGCCTTGCGTTTTGCCTTATATTTTATGGTGAGATGCAATCCTAGAAGTTGCCCCTTTGTAATTGTGAGCAAATGAGTTTGTCTACTGCTGAGATTCCTGATGTTTTCTCTGCACTTAAGGGCAGTGTTAAGTCAGCTCTGAGACAAAGTGTTTAATAATGGTAGAGAGATCTGCTTTATTTTTGCATTAGAAGTAGGCAGGTTTTATTTATCTTTTTAATGTGGTCTTCATACCACCACCCATGAGAGGATTCACTTACAAAAAGCTCCAGCTATTTCCTGCTCTGCACACTCTATCTTGGCCAGGTGCTTCTAATTGCTAGCTTCTGTCTGTCAGCCCTAGACCAGCTGTGCTGGGATTGATTCCTGCCACACAGGAAACTGAAGGAGAAGCCTTAACTAGGTCAGAAAACTGCCTCACTCATCAAGTCTCACCACTCTAGCTTGTGCCCTTGTTTCCTTGTCTGCTGATGCTTTGTCCCTGTCCCTTGGTCATGGGGTTACCTGGTTCTGAGGCTCCCAAACTCTAGTCACTTTGGCCCCGTAGAGGTTTGTAGCATCTACCTGTGGACCCAGCTCTATGTTCTGACTTTGGGGCAAGTTATTGGCCCCAGGCTAAGACAGAAAAAGCAGTAAACCACTGGCCAAGAAACAGGTCCTTGTGTATCTATTCACATTGTTTTGTCAACTTGAATCTAGTTTCTTCATTGTCCCTTAGTGATAGGGTTCATGCCCTGGTGTCCTAATCCACCCCTTTCCTGGATTTTGTTGTTGCTGTTAGTTTTGAGTCTGTAGCTTAGCCTTCCTGGGCAGAGTCCCCATTACTGCAATCCCTGACCCTGACTATGCATCTCTCATGTACTTTGGACATGTTATCAGGGAGGACCAGTCCCTGGAGAAGGACATCATGCTTGGTAATGTAGAGGGTCAGCGAAAAAGAGGAAGATCTTCAAGGAGGTAGATTGACACAGTGGCTGCAAACAATGGGATCAAGTGTAACAATGATTGTGAGGATGGTACAGGACTGGACAGTGCTTTGTTCTGTTGTACATAGGGTTGCTATGAGTGGGAACCGACCCAGCAACACCTAACAAAAACAGTGTCCGCATCGCTAGACACTGGGTCTGGGTCTTTTGCCAATATAGCTCGAGTCTCTGCTCTCCTTGCCAACACAACTTTAGAAGAGCTTCTATATGGTTGCTATGAGTTGAAATCGACTCAACAGCAGCAGGTTTGGTTTGTTTTGTTTTTCTTGTCCCTAATGACTGGAATGCCCCTTTCCTATTAATTGTTATGACACAGCAATTCTCCATGAAGTCTTCTCTGGTCTTCTCTTTCTAACCTTTGCCCCCACTGCTAGGCTGAGATATATGCTGTCCTGATGACCCCTGCATATTTTAAGCATATTCATTGATTTACGTTATAATTATCCATTTATCTCTTACTGTTTCTAGTCTCTGTGCCTCCCCAGTGCCTAACATAATGCCTGATAAAAGTACTCCTGCTTTGTAAATGTTTCTTGAGTGAATGAATAGCTCTTCAGACTGTGTTAACTCTATGATAATTGGCCCCCCTTTGCCCTGCTCCTATATATCTAGCTCCAAGTTTCATCCAACTCTGTCACTAGCCTTCGCTGGCTATTGTCTGGACTTCAGCTATGACAATGGACCATCAACTTGGTCTGCATGCTTACTCATGCCCTATGACCTGATTCCAGTGTACCTTGTCTTGCCCATTAACTCTGGCAAGTGGTAGATGATATCCAGGGAACGACCACTTCTACTACTTTTGGCAATGGCTAAAAGCCTGGGACAGATGCATGACTTTTCTCTGTTTCCATCTGGGAAATAATCCATAACAAGATAATGTACTTCTCATGAACTCTCAAACCTTGAGAGAAAATACCAAGCACATAGACCTTCTGCCTTAAAAAGAAAATAAATAGTGAATAAATCACCTTTAATACCTTTAATGGATCAAAAGATTGTTTAAGTATTTTATGGATAAGGGTTTCTGAAAATTCAAGAACATTATTTCAAAGTGGAGCAGATGGTGTCAGGTGAGACCCAAGCTCTGCCTGGGGTCAAAAGCTGTTCTGATCTTTGTGTGCCAGAGCGCCCTGCCCTGTCATTATGTTTCTATATCTGTGGCCCAAAATACCTGAAATTCTTTCTTTCCTCAACCACTTCAAGGTACAATATTCAAAGCTGTTTATAGTTGGTAAGAGAAATGACTTCTTTTAGAAATAGGAGGATCACTCAAACATTTTTTCCAATAGTATTATATTCAGATAGTATTAGTTTGGGGAGAAAATAAATCCACACATTGTTATCAGAAATAACAATGCCTTATAAACACTAATCTGCTGGATTTTGCCCAAAAATCTCAGTGAGAAGCCATGCTTAGATTAAGATATGAAGGAAGAGAAAAGATGAGCCTCACCGTTTGCATATATAGAGCAGTCGCTGACGGGATTCAAGAATAATTCCCTGAACCCTGGTCATATCTATGTCATTCCTTCACAATCAGAGAGCAGATTGATGTATCTACGTGTTCTGCCCACCTGGGCACTTAGGATCATTTGGTGATACTAGATAAGTATTACTTAACATTATCATTTTTGATATGTTCTGTCTTAGTTATCTAGTGCTGCTATAACAGAAATACTACAAGTAGATGGCTTTAACAAAGAGAAATTTGTTCTCTCACAGTCTAGTAGATTATAAGTCCAAATTCAGGGTGTCAGCTTCAGGGGAAGGCTTTTTCTCTTTGTCGGCTCTGGAGGAAGTTCCTTGTCTTCAATCTTCCTGGTCGAGGAGCCTCTCAGGCGCAGGGACCCCAGGTCCAAAGGATGCGCTGTGCTCCTGATGCTGCTTTCTTGGTGGTATGAGGTCTCCAACTCTATGCTTGCTTCCCTTTCATCTCTTGAGAGATAAAAGGTGGTACAGACCACACCCCAGGGAAACGCCTTTTGCCTTGGATCAGGGTGGTGACCTGAGTAAGAGTGGTGTTACAGTCCCACCCTAATCTTCTCAACATAAAATTACAATCACAAAATGGAGCACAATCACACAATACTGGGAATCATGGCCCAACCAATTTGATATATGCATTTTGGGGGGCACATAATTCAATTTTGAGAACACTGTTTCTGTCCCATACTCTGAGTATATTCTAATAAAATCTCCTCTTCCTTTCTTCCTCCCTCCCTCTGTACTTCCTTATACACACATCTATTGAGGGTCTACTCTGGACCTCACAATGTTTACCGTCCCTGGTCTACCCACTGGAACCATAGCTCCCCCTGCCTACAGCTAGTTTACCAGTCAATGTTGTCCACCATTCCCATTTCCAACAACTGTGATGCCGGACAAGAACTGTCTGAAGTCTGAGTTCCGTTGACACTAGAGCTACTCCCACTGCACCCCTCTTCCCAACCCACACCCGCACAGGTGGATGCTCTCCATTTCCCAACTTGCCAGTTGCTGCCCATGGGGAAGAAAGAACTGAATGACTGCTTGGTTTTTATTGTCTATTTTTATTAATATTTCTACCCAAGGAGTAATGCAAACCTAAGGTTTCTGGAACAGAACAGATTAATTATTATTACTTAGCACTCCAGGTCTCTTTTGCCTACATATTACCTAACCTATCTGAGATCGGGTTTCCTTGCCTTTAAAAGAAGGTAATAATATACTGCTTCCTCAGTTTGTCATGAGAATTGAATAAGAAAACACATGTCAAGCTCTTAGAACTGCTGGCAGTGAGGCTTCCCTAGGGAGCACTGGCCTCTTTTTCAGTCCTGGTGTCCACCAAACCCTTTCCTACTTCAAGGATTCTCCTCTTTCTGTTTACTCTGCCTAGAATGTTCTTCTCACAACCAGTTCCTTCTCACTCTCAGATCTCAGATGTAATGTCTTCAAAAAAGCCTTTCCTAATTGTGCTAAACAAAAGTACTCCAATCTTCACCTCATTTCACCCCAGCCGCATTATGGATACAGTCTATTACATCAACCCATTTACTTCTTTCGTAATACTTATCATAACCTGAAATAATCTTGTAATTGTTTACTTGTTAGTTGTCTGTGTGTCCCTTCTCTCACCACTGGCATTAGAATATGAGTGTTGAGAACAGGGACCATCTCTATGTTGTTCTTTGCTGTATCCTCAGTTTCTGTCAAAGTGCCCAGCCTATTGTGGGCACTCAGTAAATATTTGTTGAATGAATGAAAGAACAGAAAGAGAGGAGAGGAGGAAGAAGAAGAAAAAGGAAGGAAAAAAGGAGGAAAGAGGGAAGGAAGGAAGAAAAGAAGGGAGAGAGTGTGGAAGCAAGGAAGGGAGGAAAAATATTTACCTGACTGAGCACTTTAAATTTGGAAGAAAATGAAACCATAGGCAATTTTTCTGCCATTTTTTTTATTTCTTCTTTTGTCTGGAGAAATTCCCAGACCTCCTTGCAGCTTCTTTGAGCACCAGTGTCATTCTTAGCTGTCTATCATTGCTCAACCGACACCGCAGATCTTATAATTACCAGTTACCTCACAGTGATTCACATCAGGATTAAGCTGTGGACAATGGTTATGAAAAGTCAAGAGTGATATGAAATTCACCTTTCATATCAGCTTCCTTTCATAACTTGGATTACATAGGGAACTAGCATTGTCTGGTTGTTTCCTTTAGGATGAAGCCTTTCACTTCAACCTTCCCACTAGCCAGTAATGCCATCTGATGACTTGAAACAATTTAATTGGGCACTCTGATATACTTAGTAGCAGCTCACTGCTCTTCTTAATAATTGCTAACGTGAATGTCTGAACAACTAGGAGCTCAATTTTATGAGTGTTTTTCCAAACAAGTGAAGATTTTTAAGTCTCTTAATAAATAGCATTATAATTAGTCTTCATTAGTTTTCAGTCATGATAAATATTCATTTTCAAAATAGTGGCTGTGTTGAAGAGGATCTTTCAGTTAAATGATGAGCCGTAATTCAGCACATTCCCTTTTATTAATTCAGCCAGCCCCCTCTGCTGTTAAAAGGCATTTTTTTTTTTACTCAATAGCTTTTGTACCTCAAAGAGATGCTTAAAATTCAGTCATTGTGTCAAATAAAGGATAAGTGGGTATGTCAAGTAATTTCACCAGTAAGAATATTTTTATCCAAAATGATGTCTCATTTCATAGGAAATATTATCAAAAGCACATGTTTCATCACATTGCAACTGAGGTAAAATATGGAAAGAGAAAATTTCCAGTTTAATTATTATCCAGAGCTTTGTGGGTAGATAAACTACTACTGCAGACAGAAAATAAACATATTGTTTAAAGAGTGTGCTTTTTCTGGTGAAAATAATGACGGCTGGAATTTGAGAAGCCTGGATTCTAGTCCTGGCTCTGCCTCTGACCACCTGTGTGTCCTTAGGCCAGTTATCCTGGCTGTATGTAGATAACGATGAAAACATTTGAGTACAAAGTACTATTATACATCCAATAGTATTGTGAAACAATAAAGTGCTATTCAAATGTAAAACAGCTTGAGAATGTTAGCTCTTTACTCTGTCTTACTGTGCACAAATTATTGATGATTCTAGCATTTAAAATACTGAGATAGTTATTGGCATATAAAATCAGATATAATTTTAATAGAAAATATAGTCTTTGTTCTGAAGAAATATACATCGAAAGGAAAGAATCATTATTTGTGTTATTTGCATTATTTATAATGTGAATAAAAAATTTGGCTTCTAGATGAATGAGTGCTGCAGATTCTTCACCAAGACAACCACTTAACTGAAGGAAATTACATTTTAAAAACAATCATTTAAAGGAAATTGTCCCAAGGGCATACAGAAAATAGAGAAATACTCATTCCAAGAAAATAAGAAAATCAACTAAATCTCATTAAGAACACCAAGAGTCTATGGTGTTTGAGCTTCAACCAGCTCCTCCCTGTCCCAAACTCTGTCTTAAGAAAATTGCTTCAGGAGCTGTAATCCAGGCAGGTGTATCCCCAGCTCCCAGTCTGGGACTGCCATGTTTCACATTTCTTCCATCCTCGTGTTACAGAAGCTATATTCCAGCCAGGCAAATGACTAAAAGGTTTGGGACCGCTTTTCTCTACCTAACCGCCATTTGTAGGACAGAAGCTTTACTCCAGGCACAGCAAACCATGAATACTGAAACCCTGATCGCTCTTGCCCCAGCTCACTTATAAAGAAAGCTAAGAGTGGAGGGAAGTTATAAAAACTAGAAGACACCCCTCCTCCCCAGAACCTACTAATAGAGCAAGGTGTCACTCTTAGAACAGAAGGCCACTATACCCTGCCACCAGCTCTTGTGCAGAGCTGCAGAGGTTCTTCCCAGGGGGAGGGGCAGATCTAAGAGGCAAGTCTTCAAGATGAAGAATTCCACAGCTCTTCCTCAAGGGGCTGGCTTCATTTGGAAGAGAGCATGGAGAATTCCATGCCTAAGGATTTTGTCAAAAACAATGAA
Source organism: Loxodonta africana (assembly GCF_030014295.1). Taxonomy (NCBI): domain Eukaryota; kingdom Metazoa; phylum Chordata; class Mammalia; order Proboscidea; family Elephantidae; genus Loxodonta; species Loxodonta africana. The sequence continues at coordinate 94,296,270 of NC_087352.1, forward strand.
TATCTTGATTTAGAGCAATTAAGAATGCTCTCATAGGTCCATAATACATGTAGCAACAAGCAAAATGGCAAGGCAATCACAAGTTTAACAGAGAACAATGGAAAGAGACAGCCAAAAAGAGTCCTCCTGAGATCACATTCAACCCTGGGGGTCGGGAAGACTGTGTGCATGAGCTAGGCTGCAGTCAGTCATGAACCATCAGAGCAGGGCATGGGGCTGACTTGAAAATATTCCCAAGCCAAACAAATCAAGCAACAAAAGACAAAAACTCACTGGCACTAGAGGTTTAAGCATAATCTATGACCAAAAACCAGCTGAACAATATGTTACTCTAACCCAGGGAAAACTCATAGGAAGCCAGGCTTAAAAATAAAATCACACATATCCCTGGCAATCTGAATGACTGTACGGTGTCCAAGAGTACACCATCTCAGGTGTGATCAGAGATGGAAAATCCAAGCTCATAGTCCCTGACTAAATGTGGAGGCAGAAACATAAACAACTTGAACTGTGATAGCAGCCTACAAACCACAAACACATCCAGGGGTAAAGAGTAAAACTCTTAACTGGCTGATAAGACTTAAGGACAATCTTTGACCAATAAGTAGATTATGTTGACTCCAGAAACAATCTCTAGGTAGACAGTCTGAAAGATAAAAACAAGAAAAAGAATCTGAGAAAATTATAGAAAGTATTATTTAAAATTTTATATAAAACATACCAACTGGAAATTCTGGAGTTGAAAAGTATAATAACCTAAATGAAAAACTCTCTAGAGGGGCTCAACAGGAGATTTGGAGCTGGCCAAAGAAAGAATCAGTGAAGTTGAAAATAGATCAGTAGAGATTGTGCAATCTGAAAAAGAGAGAGAAAAATTAATGAAGAAAAATGGAGTGACTTGGAGAACTGTGGGACACCATTTAGAACACCAAACTAATGCGTAATAGGAGCACTAGAAAAAGAGGAAAGAAAAAAAGGGGCAGAGAAGAATATTCAAAGAAAGAATGTCTGAAAATAACTTGAATTTGATGGAAAGCATTAATCGACATACGCAAGAAACTTAATCAACTCCAAATAGGAGAAACATAAGAAGATTCACAACAGGAAATATCATAGTCAAAATGTTGAAAGACAAAGACAAAATCTTGACAGTAACAATAAAAAATCACCCATCTCTTACAAGGGGACCACAATAAGATTAACAGTTAACCTCTCTACAGAAACAATGGAGTCCAGAAGGCAGTGGGAATGACATACTCAAAATGCTGACAGTAAAAAACTGTCAACCAAAAATCTTACTACCAGTGAAATTATCTTTGAAAAATGAAGGCAAAATAAAGACATTCCCTGATAAACAAAAGCTCTTTGTTGACCTGCCTTACAAGAAACACTAAAGGTAGTTTTTCAGGATGAAAAAGCAAATAACACTAGAGAGTAATCTAGTGTTATCTAGAAAAAAAGAGGGCAATAAAGATAATTATGTAGGTAATTTATAAAAGACAGTATAATTGAAAATTTATTTCTCTTTTTATTTTAATCAGTTTGAAGAGTAATTGCATGAACAATATGTATATTATTTTATTATTGTATTTCTAGCATTTAGAAATATAATTTATTTGACAATAACAGCACAAAAGATATGGGTGGGAAGAAAGCTCTATTGGAGTAAAGAAATGACACCAGACAGTAAATCAAATACAGAAGAAGGAATGAAGACTCTGAAATGGTGAATAAGAAGGTTAATGTAACAAAATACACAAATATATACTTGCTCTCCTTTCTTCTCTCAGTTTCTTTAAAAGATAGAGATTATACAAATAATTATAACAAGGTATTGTCTTGTTGTAACATACATAGCCTAATATGTACAATACTAATAGCACGAAAAGGGGATAAGGGAATGAGCTATATATAAATAAAGTTCCTTTATTTCATTGGAATTAAGTTAGTGTGAATTTGAAATAGATTTTGATAACATTACATTGTAAGCAGTAGAGCAATTACTAAAAAAATAATTCTCTGTCTCTGTATATAGCTTAAGAATTATTAAAAGAGATAAAATGGTGCACGAGGTAATATTCACTGATTACTAAAATAGTAAAGGAGGAGTGGAGGAACAAAAAAGACATGACATATACAGAAAACATATACAGAAAACAAAAAAAACAAACTGGCAGATACAGATCCCAGCATAAAATAAAAACATTTAATGTGAATGGATTAAACAATCCAATAAAAAATCAGGGCTTGAATAAAAAATCGGATTGGATAAAGAACAAGATCCAACTATATACTGTCTGAAAGAGACAAATTTTAGGTTCAAGATTACAAATAGGTGGAAAGTAAAAATACAGAAAAAGATATACCATGTAACTTTAAGACAGATGGAGTGGCTGTACAGATATCAGACTGAAAAAGACTTTAAAACAAAAAATGTTACTAGAGTTAATGAGGGATATTCCATAATTATAAAAAGGTCAATCCACAAGATGGCTATAACAATTGTAAACATATATGCATCTAACAACAGTGCCCTAAAATATATAAAGCAAAAACTAACAGAATTCATGAGAGAAGTAGACAATTCAACAGTAATAGTTGGTGACTTCAGTACTCCACTTTGAATAAGGGATGGAACAAGTAGACCGAAAATCAACAAGGAAATATAAGAATTCAACAACACTGTAAATGAACTAGACCTAAAAAAATCTATAGAACACTCCACCCAACAACAGCTGAATAAACATTCTCCTGAGGTGCACACAGAGCTCTCTCCAAGACCAGTGATATGTCACCAACCCACTGCCATCAAGTCGATTCTGAGCTATCAAGCTTCAATAAATTTAGAGGGATTAAACTCATACAAACTGTTTTCTCTGATCACAGTGGAAATAGAAATCCAAAACAAGGGGGAAATATGGGAAGTTTACAAATATGTGGAATTAGAGAAAGCATCATAAATAACCTTGGTTCAAAGAAAACATCACAAGGGAAATTAGAAATGAATACAAATAAAAACACAACACACCAAAATTTATAACTTATGTGATGCTGCGAAAGCAGTGCTCAGAAATAAATTTACAATTTGTTTCTCAAGTGGAAAGAACTGAAGAATTTAGAGGGATTAAATTCATACAAACTATTTTCTCTAACCACAGTAGAACTAGAAATCCAAAGCAAAAGGAAACTGGGGAAATCTACAAATATGTGGAATTAGAGAAAACATCGTAAATGACCATGGTTCAAAGAAAACATCACAAGGGAAATTAGAAATGAATACAAATAAAAACACAACACATCAAAACTTATGTGATGCTATAAAAGCAGTGCTCAGAAGTAAATTTATAGTTTTAGATGCCTATACTACAAAAGAGGGACTTTAAAAGTAACATAAGAACATTAAGATAGTTTTAAAAACTAATTAAAAAATTTAATTAATTAAAAAAAAATTAATAATTTGAAAACTACTCACAGAAGATTTCAAAGGGTGGCTTCAGAAGACAAAGTAAAGTATTATAATGACGTGCAAAGAGCTGGAGATAGAAAATCAAAAGGGAAGAACACGCTAGGCATTTCTCAACCTGAAAGAACTGAAGAAAAAAATCCAATCCTCGAGTTGCAATAGTGAAGGATTCTATAGGGAAAATATTAAACAACACAGGAAGCATCAAAAGAAGATGGAAGGAATACACAGACTTATTATGCCAAAAAGAATTGGTCGACGTCCAGCCATTTCAAGAGGTAGCATATGATCAGGAACTGATGGTACTTGGCAAAAAGCAAGGCACCAGGAACTGATGAAATATCAATTGAGATGTTTCAACAACTGGAAGTGCTCACTCGTCTATGCCAAGATATTTGGAAGACAGTTACCTGGCTAATTGACTGGAAGAGATCTATATTTATGCTTATTCCCAAGAAAGGTGATCCAACTGAATATGGAAATTATTGAACAATATCATTAATATAATATGCAAGAAAAATTTTGCTGAAGATCATTCAAAAGTGGCTGCAGCAGTATTTATCGACAAGGAACAGCAAGAAATTCAAGCCCACTTCAGAAGAGGACACAGAAAACACAGAACCAGGGATATCATTGCTGATGTCAGATGGATTCTGGCTGAAAGCAAAGAATACAAAAAAGATGTTTTATTGATTATGTTTTATTGAGTATGCTAAGGCATTCAACTGTGTGGAACATAACAAATTATAGATAACATTGTGGAGAATGGGAATTCTGGAACACTTAATTGTGCTCATGAGTAACCTGTACATAGACCAAGAAGCAGTTGTTCAGACAGAACAAGGGGATACTTCATGGTTTAAAGTCAGGAAAGGTGTGCATCAGGGTTGTATCCTTTCACTCTACCTATTCAATCTGTATACTGAGCAAATAATCCAAGAAGCTGGAATATATGAAGAAGAACAGGGAGGGCATCAGGATTGGAGAAAGACTCGTTAACACCCTGCAATACACAGATGTCACAACCTTGCTTGCTGAAAGTAAAGAGGACCTGAAGCACTTACTGATGAACATCAAAGATCATAGCATTCAGTATGGATTACACCTCAACATAAAGAAAACAAAAATCCTCACAACTAGACCAATAAGCAATATCATGATAAACAGGGAAAAGATTGAAGCTGTCAAGGATTTCATTTTACTTGAATCCACAATCAACAGCCATGGAAACAGCAGTCAAGAAATCAAAATATGCATTGCAGTGGGCAAATCTGCTGCAAAAGACCTCTTTAAAGTGTTGAAAACCAAAGATACCACCTTAAAGACTAAGGTGTGTCTGACACAAGCCATGGTATTTTCAATGGTGTCATATGCATCTGGAAGCCGAACAATGAATAAGGAAGACCAAAGAAGAACTGATGCCTTTGGAATGTGGTGTTGGTGAAGAATATTGAATATACCATGGACTGCCAAAGGAACGAACAAATCCGTGTTAGAAGAAGAAGCCACTTGGAAGAAGCCACTGTGTCAAAAGAGGAAGACTGACACAGTGGCTACAACAATGGGCTCAGGCATAACAATGATTGTGAGCATGGCCCAGGACTGGGCAGTGTTTCATTCTGTGGTACATAGGGTTGCTATGAGTCAGAACCAACTGGACAGCACCTAACAACAACAGCAGCAACCCACAGAAAAAAGGCTTCACTGGTGAATTATATCCAACATTTTATGAAAAATTAATACCGATCCTTTGTTGTTGTTGTACTCATGGAAGCAGCAATCAAGAAATCAAATGACATATTGCATTGGGCAAATCTGCTGCACTAAAAAAAAAAAAAAAAAAAAAAGACCTCTTTAAAGTGTTAAAAACCAAAGATGTCACCTTGAGGATTAAGGTGTACCTGATCCAAGACATGGTATTTTCAATTGCCTCATAGGCATGCAAAAACTGGACGATGAATAAGGAAGACCAAAGAGGAATTGAAGCATTTGAATTATGAGGTTGGCGAAGAATATTGAATATATGTGGACTGTTAAAGAACGGACAAATACGTCTTGGAAGAAGTACAGCCAGAATGCTTCTTAGAAGCGAGGATGGTGAGACTTCGCCTCACATACTTTGTACATGTTATCAGGAAGGACCGGTCCCTGGAGAAGGACATCATCTTGGCAAAGTAGAGGGTCAGCAGAAAAAGAGAAAGACTCTCAATGAGATGGATTGACACAGTGGCTGCCACAGTGGGCTCAAACATACCAGAGATTGTGAGGATGGTGCAGGACTGGGCAGCATTTTGTTCTGCTGTGCATGGGGTTGCTATGGGTTGGAACCAACACAGCGGCACCTAACAACAACAATCATTGGTATGTTTGAACCCAAGCCCAACAATCCTTTATAAACTTTTCCAAAAAATAGAAGAGAAGGGAGCACTTCCTAATCCATTCTACGAGGTCAGTATTACCCTGACACCAGAGCTGTCATAAGAAATGAAAAGCACAGACCAATATTCCGTATAAATGTAGATGAAAAAGTTCTTGAGAAAATATTGGCAACATGAATCCAGCACACATAAAAGGATTATACCCCTTTGTCTGGAGGAATTTATCCAGGAATGCAAGGTTGGTTTAACATAAAAAAATTAATCAATGTAATAATATATAATATTGGTAGAATAAAGGACAAACTGCATGATCAACTCAAGAGTCAAAAACTAAAAGCATTTGACAAAATCCAGCACCCTTTTGTGACAAAAACACTAAACCAACTAATAACGGAAAGGCATTTCCCGAACCAGATAAAGGGCATCCGCAATAAACCCACAGCTAATACCATCCTTTATGGTGATGGTTACACAACTCCACATAAATATTAAGTTATACCATTAAGTTATACATTTCAAATGGGTGAATTTTTTTGTATGTGAATTGTATCTTATTAAAGATGTTTTGAAAAGTTATAATAAAAGAAAGGACAAAAGAAACAACATGAGACAAAAAACTTTGCACTAACATCTCTGGGCTCAAAATTGAAGGAAATGTTGAGAGTGAGACATGAAAAGTACCTTAGGCGAGCTCACCTCAATACAGACTTCCAGGTAGATCTGAGGTGACTCAGCTAACCCAAATGCCTTCCCTGAGCTCGATTAATGCTTTTGTTTTATTGTTAAAAAGCCTAATTCTTTTCCGTTGAGACATTCGTTAATGTTCATAAATAACCTCTTTTAAATGGGCAAATACTTTTTTAGGCAAATTAAGAATCCTATTATTTATGAGTTATTCTTTTATTTATTCATAAAGCCTAAATGTAGCAGTCATCCTGGTGGATGGAGAGAGACGAAAGACACAGCTCCCAGTGAAGGCAGAATAGACTGTTAACTGCCGTGTAGTAAGTGGTTGGAGCAGTGTGCTCTTCCAATGAAAATGAATGATTACCCCAGGTATAGGGGATGAGCGCCAGTGTCATGGAAGGGTTCCTGAAGGAGTTGATGCCTAAATTGACTCTTGCGGGATGGTTAATAGATATCCAGCAGAAAATGAGAAAAAAAAATTAAATAATACTATACATAAAAGCAAAGAGGCAAGCAGCTGTGAGACTGTAAGGCTGAAGTTCATTCAAGAAAGTACTAACTATCCTTAGAAACCTGCTGAGGGAAACATCTAACTCATGTTTTAATAAATATTTCACCCTTCTTTCTAGATGGTTCATTGATCACATTTCAGTTCAATCATGGTCAAAGAAACTTCTACCCTTTACAATGAATTTGTTTAAGAATTCTTATAACCGTTAGGTGATACCATCTTCATGAAGTGACCAGAGTTTTGTTTGAGGGGAAAGGAAAATGATTTGTAGGCAGAGAACATTTTGGGAGAAAGAGCGAGCCCAGGACAGGGAGCAGGGCAGGGATGACTAGTGTGGTGAAATAGGCGGCATAATTAAGGACATGCACAAGGAGTGGCTGGACGATAGCAAAAAACAAACTCTTTATTTCAAAATAGCCCCTTAAATGACTCAGTTCAAAAGAAAAGAGTTTTTTTGTTTTTTTTTTTTTTTCTTCTCTCCCCACATTTTCATGATTCTGATCTCTAGTTCTGTTAGTACCATAATTCAGTTTCATGATAGAATAAATAAACCTTAGAGGGAACCTGGGAATCTAACCAGAATTTCCAAAAAAGTATACAGTATCTTTGAGACTAGAGTCTAAAGTACTGACTTAAAAACGAACTTTGGGCCCTGATATATTTATAATTTGGAAACTGCCTGTGCACATTTTTTGTCTTTTTTTTTTTTTTTTTTTTTACAGATTACTTGTTTTCCTAATTATGGTTTGTTAAACTTAATTCTATAGTCAGTTTCCATTCTTCAAATATAAATGTACTTTGGGGAAATTAAATAGCTTGAGATTAACTACCTCATATATACTTATGTGTATATCTATGTATGTACCTCATATATACATGTATATATATCTGGAAGCCCTGGTGGTGCAGTGGTTAAGAGCTATGGCTGCTATCCAAAAAGTTGCAGTTCAAATCCACCAGACACTCCTTGGAAACCCTATGGAGCAGTTCTACTCTATCCTTTAGGGTTGCTATGAGTCGGAATTGACTCAATGGCAGTGGGTTTGGTTTTGTTTGTTTTATATGTATTTATATGCATATAGTCACAAAGAAGCTTTTTTTTCCTTGGTACAGGGAATCTTTTACATATGGTAATTAAAAAAAAATAATAATAACATCCTAGGACTGAAAAACCCAAAGAAAACGAGCTACAAAAAGAAACTGAGGCCAAATCCTGCTCTATAACAGGAAGGGAACACAAAGAATTAAAGTGATACAATGTAAGATGAAAAAAAAAAAATGTTGGAATGGTATGTGTTAGCATTAATGGTGACTAGACTCTCTAAAATTGAACCTGGATCAGTTTTGAACTTGACAGAATCTGAGGTCTTAGTGCAGAAGATTCTAGGAGTAAATCTAGGGAGAAAAACAATAGTTTCAGGAAAGCCACTACTGGCTTATATCTGATGATTGTTTCATTAAGTTGGAAGGAGTCATTGTCTGGGGTTGTTGTTAGGTGCTGTCAAGCCAGTTCTGACTCATAACAACCCTATGTACTATGGAACAAAACACCTCCCGGCCCTGCCCCATGCCCACAATCGTTGTTATGCTTGAGCCCATTTGTTGGAGCCACTGTGTCAGTCCATTTCGTTGAGGGTCTTCCTCCTTTCCACTGACACTGTACTTTGCCAAGCATGATGTCCCTCTTCAGGGACTGATCCCTCCTGACAACACGTCCAAAGTATGTAAGACGCAGTCTCGCCATCCTTGCTTCTAAGGAGCATTCTTGTTATACTTCTTCCAAGACAGATCTGTTCGTTCTTTTGGCAGTCTGTGTATATTCAGTATTCTTTGCCAACACAATTCAAAGGCGTCAATTCTTTTTATGTCTTCCTTATTCATTGTCCCACTTTCACATGCGTGTGATGCAATTGAAAATACCACGCTTGGGTCAGGCACACCTTAGTCTTAAATGTGTCTGGGGTTAGGACCTGAAAAAAACAATGTACAGGCAGTCTCAGGTTACAAATGAGATCCATTCCTAAGCCTGTCTTTAAGTTGAATTTGTAGGTAAGTCAGAACAGGACATACGGTTCTTATTTATCTGTAAGCAAGGACATAGAGACCTCAGTCCTGCAACTGCAAGGAACTGAATTCTGCCAACAATTTAAATGAACCTGAAAGCCAAAGCCTCCAGATAAGAGCCAAACCAGGCTGACATTTTGATTTGGCCTCATGAGACACTAATCTAAGAACCCAGTTGAGCTGGCCCAGACTTCTGACCTACAGAACCATGAGATAGGTATTATATTAAGCTACTAGGTTTATGGTAGTTAATAACTCAGCCCTAGAAAACTCTTGTTAGATATAAGTTAGGGCTTCTTATAATATTTTCTTAATTTCTCTGACATATTTTCTATTTACCCTCATACAGCTTTCTGAGTAATTTCTTCATGTCTTTCAGTTCTTTAATTCTCTCTTCACTTATGTCTAATCTGCTTATTAATTAATTCGTTAAGCTTTAAATTTCATTATTATATTATGTTTAACTATTGTGATAATTAATTATGTGTCTCATGTTTGACTTTGTATTATCTGTGAAGATACTACAAGGCCTTGATATTGTGTGTCCCTTCAGAAAGGATTTTCACTTGCTTTTGCCAGTTATTTTGGTGTGATCTACCTCAACCATTTTAATTTCTCAGACTGGAGTTTCCTAGACCATGCAAGTGTGTGCATTAAAGCTCTAAGTTTGCATGAGGGCAGGCTTGTAGTTATAAATACTCTTGAAGTTCACTTTTCTCTCCTAGAGCCCAGAGACAGAAAAGTTTCATTGCTATTGGCGCATTTTCCTATCTAGCCTTTTAACTAACGGCATCCCCTCATATGCATGTGAAAGCTGGACAATGAATGAGGAAGACCGAAGAAGCATTGATATTTTTTAATTATGAGGTTGGTGAATATCGAATATATCATGGACTGCCAGAAGAACCAACAAATCTGTCTTGGAAGAAGTACAGCCAGAGAATACCTTAGAAGTGAGGATGGTTAGACTTTGTCTCACGTACTTTGGACACGTTATCAGGAAGGAACAGTCCCTGGAGAAGGACATCATGCTTGGTAAAGTAGAGGGGCAGCAAAAAAGAGGAAGACCCTCAATAAGGTAGACTGACACAGTGGCTACAACAATGGCCTCAAACATAGCAATGATTGTGAGGATGGTGCAGGACCAGGTAGTATTTCCTTCTGTTGTGCACAGGGTCACTATGAATCTAAGTGGACTCAACTCACCTGACAACGTAGCTCTTACAGGGTCACATTTTTATGAGGGAGTTTCAGTTCCAATTTCTCTCTTGCATGGGTCAACGTTGCCCAACTCCTGTCACCCCTGACCTTGTTAAAACACAAAACTCTAGGCTTCTGAGATGAGCTGGCACCTCAGCCATGGCTACAAAGCCTGCTTATCACTCTGTTTTTTGACCCTCTTGCTTTGGCCTCTGAGAATTTTTCCTTGCTTTCATGCATACTTAATATCTATTTTAAAAGATGTTTTTAGAGTACCTTACCCATTGTTTTTTGGTGTATTATGGAGGTAGGGTTCCTCAGAATATGTGGTCCACACTGTTATCAGAAATGGAGGTGACTATAGGTTGTAGAAATAGAGTAGAATTTTTTTTTTTATCTTTAAGTATTTGCATGTTTGACAATTAAATGACTCCTGTAGAAATAAGCTTTGGTAGTGAGTAAGCCCAAAGGTTATGATCAGAAGAGGGGACTACCCCGTCACTTCCTGGATGATAGTAGCAATTTCGACGGTGATAAATGGCTGAGCCATTATTTTTGATGTTTTCACTGCCTTTTTCCTCATGTGTTTCTATGCTTGAATGAAAGACTGGACATTACAAGACTTTTTTAAAGGGTTAAGAGTTAAGCCTTAAAGAAGTATTTTAAGATGGATCAGGATGCAGCTTAGAAGAGCCTTTTAAAATCACATCCGAAATCATGATGGTTTTCCTCAACTTCCCCTTCATACCTCGCCTTTGTCAAAAATGATGGAAGCCTAGCACAGGAAATATTAAAAATAGATATTTGTACAACATAAAATGGCTCTGGACTATGATAAATTAATAGGAATACTGAGCTTGTTCTCAATTTTCATTCTTCAGATATTGTAAGAAATCCCAGGGTTGTGCACACATATTCATATAACTGCTACTGGTCAAGAGCACAGGAACTTGGACATGCCACTTGTCTTAGTTACTTCATGCTGCCGTAACAAAAACTACCACAAATGGGTGAGTTTAAAGAACAGAAATTTCTTTTCTCATAGTTCTGGAGGCTAAAAGTCCAAATCAGGGTATTGACCATCCCTATTCCTTCTCCAGGCCCCTCTCTTGGTTTCTGCTGCCTTCTGCAATTCTTGGCATTCTTTTACTTGTAGACAGGTCCTCACATGGCATATGTCCCCCTCTCCCTCTACCCCTCCAAGTTTGTCTCTGTGTCTGTAACTTCTTTTTATAAGACACTTCTCAGAAAGCATAAAGTTTAAGGCCCACCCTATGATAGTATGACCTCATTAACATAAAAATAACACCCCAATTTTCAAACAGGTGGTATTTACAGGTCCAGGGGTTAGGACTTTCACTTATATTTTGAGGGGACACAATTCAATGCATTGTTGTTGTTAGGTGACATCAAGTTGGTTCTGACTTATAGTGACCTTAGGTACAACAGAACAAAATACTACGTAGTCCTGCGCTATCCTCACAATCATTGTTATGGTTCAGCCCATTGTTGCAGCCACGGTATCAATCCATCTCGTTGAGGGTCTTCCTCTTTTTTGCTGCCCCTCCACTTTACCAAGCATGATGTCCTTCTCCAGGGACTTGTCCCTCCTGATAACATGTCCAAAGTATGTGAGGTGAAGTCTCACCATCCTTGCTCCTAAGAAGTATTCTGGCTGTACTTCTTCCAACACAGATTGATTTGTTCTTTTGGTAGTCCGTGGTTTATTCAATATCCTTTGCCAACAGCACAATTCAAAGGTGTCAATTCTTCTTCTGTCTGCCTTATTCATTGTCCAGGTTTCACATGCATATGAGGTGATTGAAAACACCATGACTTGGGTCAGGCGCACCTTAGTCCTCAATGCATTCAGTGCACACCCACTGCGGTCGAGCCGGTTCCGACTCATAAAAAAAAAAATTTTTTTTATGAGTCGGAACCGACTCGACTCATAGTGTGTTAAAAAAAAAAAAAAAAAACCTGTTGCTGTCGAGTTGATTCTGACTCATAGCGACCCTATAGGACAGTATAGAACTGCCCCATAGGGTTTCTAAGGAGCAGCTGGTGGATTCGAACTGCCAACCTTTTGGTTAGCAGCCAAATGCTCAACCACTGGGCCACCAAGGCCCCTCATAGTGCATCAAAACAAAAAACCAAACCCAGTGCCATCGAGTCGATTCTGAGCCCTCAAATCCACATTCCACGCAGCCAGCTGCCGACCTCCCAGTCAGCCCCGCTGGCTTCTTGCTCAGCAGCACTGTGGACAGAGGTAGGGGGTTGCGCCCAAACCCTGTAAGCCCTAGGGTTGTGGCTCACTAAGTAGTTTCAGCTACTGATCCTCTAGGCTTTTTGCTCTCCTATTTGCTGGGTGAGATGGACGCTCAGTGTCACCACTTGTCAGGCTGCCAAGACGTAGTGCCTGACAGAGCCACCTTCCCTGGCACCACTGCTGCTGGTACAGATATGCGCTCTGCTCAGTCAAAGGTGTCCACTGGCAAAATCATCTGAGCACAAGTGGCATAGCTCTGTCAACCCACACTCACAAGCATTTTCCCCAGAGTGCCATTGTGGCTGGAGCAGGAGGGTTTCCAGCTGTCTGTGAGGAACTGGGCCTGGAATTAGCATGCTTTTACCATGACATAATCAATGGTACTAAGTCCAGGTCAAGAAACCAGAATCCTTAGGTAGGGGCTCACCTCTAAATGAAGCAACTCATCCCACTTTTGGACAATTCCAAGCATTGCACAGTTCTTACATAAGTCTCCCTATAATTTGGACCTGTTGGTCCTAATTTTTTACTGTGTTGTTGTTGTTAGCTGCCATCAAGTCAGCCCCCAACTCATGATGACCCTACGAACAAAACGCTGCCCAGTCCTGTGCCATCCACATGATCGGTTGCAGATCAGACCCTTGTGATCCATAGGGTTTTCACTGGCTGATTTTCAGAAGTAGCTCACCAGGCCTTTCTTCCTAGTCTGTGTTAGTCTGCAAGCTTTGCTGAAACCTTTTCAGGATTATAGCAGCATGCCAGCCTCCACTGACAGATAGGTGGTGGTTGCACACGGGGTACATTGGCCGGGACTCAAACCCAGGTCTGTGGCATGGAAGGTGAGAATTCTACCACTGAACCAATGATGCCTCAGAAGAGCTATGTTAAAAGGGCCTAACTGTTCTCACTTGATAGCCCTTCAGTTATTTGTAGGTAGATATAAGTTTCTCCTATGTTTTCCCTTCCCTGGCTCTTTCTCACTTTTGCAAAACTTCCTGTCTAACAGTGTTTTTAAAGCTGAGCACAAAGCTCCAGATGTGTGTGTCTAATACGGTGCAGGCGACCAAGTTCCTTCCTAAGCTCCAGCACTTTTCTTTATCAAATACTGCCAAAAAAGTTGTTTTAAAACATTTAGCTGCTGTATCACATAATGAGCTCATTTTCATGTAACAGGGAAGCCCACTAGAATCATCAACCTTGTTTTGCATATAGACATGAATTAAATTGCATTAGTTAATAAATGAAGTTTTATAATAAAACAAACTCACAATGTTATTGGATCTTCTTATGGTTGGTAATATATGTTTTCAATTCTTTGAAAATAAAGGAAAAAAAAAATCCTAACATTTAATCACACCAGAAGCTGTAAAAGAAAAATCTAGAAAGAAAATTAAACACACAGACAACAAATGGATGGGTAAAAAAGAAAAGGAAATAAGGAAATGGAGTCCAACAGTCAAATTATCTTGGTTTGACTCTGATTTTAGTTGAAAAGCAAGAGAAATTAAATAGGAAATTCGTCATGATCTTAATTCATTACTACCTTAGTAGAAGACAGAGAAATCCCTTTATTTTAATAGCCTTATTAAGAAATAATTTACACACCATATGTATTCATTTCCCAGGGCTACAGTAACAACCACAAACTAGATGGTGTAAAACAACAGAAATTTATTGTCTCACAGTTCTGGAGACCAGAAATCCAAAATTAAAGTGTTAGCAGGATTTGTTTTTTATGTGGGTACTGAGGGAGAATCTGTTCCATTCCTCTCCCCTAGCTTATCCTGGCTGCTGGCAACGCTGGGTGTTCCTTAGCTCGTGGCAGATAACTCATTTCTGCCTCTGCAGCACACGGAATGTCTTCACATGGCCATCTGATAAGGACACCAGAACTGAATTTAGCGTTCACCCTAATCCAGTATGACTTCGTCTTAAGTTAACTAGTTACATCTGCAAAGACTCTATTTCCTGATAATGTCACATTCTGAAGTTCCAGGTGAGCATGAATGGGGGGCAGAAGGATACCATTCAACCCACACACCATACAATTCACCAATTTAGTAGGCACAATTCAATGGATTTTTGTCTATTCATTCATAGGATTGTACAACCATTACCACAATCGACTTTTAGATATTTCATCCCCCAGAAAGAAACCCCAAAATCCTTTTATTCTTAATGGTAAGAATTTTAGTTACCCTGAAGCGCAGTGGTTAAGTGCTCAGCTGCTAACCGAAAAGGACAGCAGTTTAAACCCACCAGCGGCTCTGTGGGAGGAAGATGTGGCAGCCTGCATCCAGAAAGATTTACAGCCTTGGAAGCCCTATGGGGGCAGTCCTACTCTGTCCTATACGGTCGCTAAGAGTCAGCATTGACTCCACGGTAATGAGTTCTGGGGTTTTTGTGTTGCCATAACAAAAATATCACAAGTCGGTGGTTTTAACAAATTTTTTTTTTTCTTTTTTCCCATTGATAGTTCTGGAGGCTAGAAGTCTAAATTCAGGGCATCAGTTCTAGGGGAAGGTCCTTTGTCTCCCTCAGCTTGTTGTAGCTGCCAGCAATCTTTGGCATTCCTGGGCTTATGGATGCATCTGCCCCGCCTTCACATGGCATCTTCTCTCTGAGTGTGCTCTCTCCATGTCTGTTTTCTCTTTCTTTAAGACACCACTCAGAAGGGATTAGGTTTAGGACCCACCCTACTCCAGTATGACCACATGAACCTAACAAAATAAAACCCTATTTCCACACGGGCACAGTCACAAGCGTGTTCCTTAGAATATATCTTTTGGGGGGACACAACTCAACCCATAGCTGTAGGATAGAAGGCATTATAATCCATTTGGGGTCATGGAGAACAGATAAATTGGAAAATGGGAGGGGAAAAGGGACTAGCAACTGGGTACAGGAACTTCTGTGTTCTTTTTACATCACACTGAACTCCTGTGCTTCTACTCGAAACAGGCAGACATCTTTGCCAGAATACTTTTCCCTAGTAAATTTAGCAGTAGGAAATTCACTGTGTGATTCCATTGGACATAATGGGAGTGCCGGGGCTTATACAAAGGCTGGCTGTGAATGGCATTCCCCTTTCCTTTCAGAGGAGGTTCAGGCTGACGTAGAACCTATCTGCAGTGTGTGTTGGGCTTCAGCAAAGAGGCAATAGTAATCAAGTGGTGCAGTGTTTTAGCTAGGCAATTTAAAAACAAACTCATGCATCCGCGTGCTTTTCGTAAGACCAAAGTTGTTTTCCAGAGCCCTGGTGGCTCAGTGGTTAGGAGCTATGACTGCTAACTAGGAGGTCGGCAGTTCGAATCCATCAGCCACTCCTTGGAAACCCTATGCGGCAATTCTACTCTGTCCTATAGGGTTGCCATGAGTCGGAATTGACTGCACGGCAGCAGGTTTGGCTTTTTTAATTAAGTGGTATTCTTTCGTTTCTTTTTAAGTTTCAGAGACCAGAGTATTAAAGAAAATCTAATGCCTTTTATTTTAAAATTACTGTATCATAATGTTAATAGAATAATGCTCATTCAAAGCAAACAGCTATAACAAATGCATGAATCTTTTCCTTTATGGGAGTGATAAGCTCTGAATTGATCTAAGAAGTGACTTCAATTTGAAGGGCGTCTGGCTCTCTTTATCCTGTTCACAGTCACCTCATCGTGGCCCGATGTGGTGTATCCAGAAGTCTTTCCATCAGAAATATCAAGTGCCAAATTAGATGTATTGTTCTGATATTAAAAGTCCTAGTAAAGACCCCCCTTCAAAAATGCTATTTTCGATTTTTCTAAAGGAACAAGGGAAAACAGTTGTTTTTGTTTTTTGTCTGTGAAGACAGGCGGTGCTTCCCTACATCAACGAAGCTCTCTCCTGCTGCTCCCTCTGCTGGCCGGAAAGAAGTACTACTTGTACTCCATGGGTTTCTTTTAACACGTGTCGGGGCACATTTTCTGGCAGTACAATTTAAAGAGCTACTTGAAATGCAGGGGTCGATATTAAAATTTCCAAAGACAAAGGAAATTTCACCTACCCCACTCCTCTCACTGGGGTGAGGACAGTCTGAATTACAATGAGATATTCTTGTAATGCTTGGAGGAAGTTTTGTGCAGGGGAAGTTCTCATGAAGGGTCCAGGATTCTGTATAACATGGAGCTCTAGCAGTTGTTTTGAAGTATTGCAAGTATCTTGGCACCCAGTACACCATTCACTAGTCCTTGTCTCTAAGCTCAGGAGATGGAATGTGTCTCTTTTCCCTACCATATAGTATCTTTAAGTTAGAGATAGTAAGCAACTGCTGCTTCTTAAAGAAAAAAATTAAGCCGTTTTTTTTTTTTTTTTTTCATTTAAATATATATATTTTTGAATTTTCCTTTTCCCCTGATTTTTGGAATTTTGGAATTGCTCAAGTTTGAAAATGCTGTTATGTATCATATAAATGTCATCTACTCTGGTGTCCCATTCCATACTTGAAAATCTTCCAACACTTTGGGTCACAACAAAAAAGTTAGTTGGCTTCCAGTTCAAAATGGTCTCTACCCAGATCCCATTGAAGTGATATAAAAGGAAAGAGAAAGGGAGAGAGATGTATACTGTAAACATTCTACAGTATAAAAATAGAATGTTATCAGAAAAAGAATGTTATCAGATAATCAATATATTTGAAGACTTTTCACAAAAATAGAAAGTATATAAGACAAATTCTCAAAACAAATAAACAAAACCAAATACAAGAGTTAGAACAAAAAATCAAAACCTGGTCCTTAAGGTAACCAGTAAAATTGTCAAATCCTTGGCAAGACTGATGAAGGGGAGTGCCATGGACTGAATTACATCCCCCCAAAAATATGTGTATCAACTTGGTTAGACCACGATTCCCAGTATTCTATGGTTGTCCTCCAGTTTGTGAATGTAATTTTATGTTAGAGAGTATTAGGGTGGAATTGTAACACCCTTACCAGGTCACATTCCTGGTCGAGTGTAAAGGGAGTTACCCTAGGATGTGGCCTGTACCACCTTTTATCTCTCAAGAGATAAAAGGAAAGGGAAGCAAGCAGAGAGTTGGGGACCTCCCACCACCAAGAAAGCAGCACCAGGAGCAGATCGCATCCTTTGGACATGGGGTCCCTGCACCTGAGAAGCTCCTCAACCAGGGGAAGATTGAGCAAAAGGACCTTCCTTCAGAACCGACAGAGAGAGAAAGCCTTTCCCTGGACCCAATGCCCTGAATTTGAACTTGTAACCTACTATACTGTCAGAAAACAAATTTCTCTTTGTTAAAGCCATCAATTTGTGGTATTTCTGTTATAGCATCACTAGATGACTAAGACAGGGAGAAAAAATAACGTACAAATAAATGATGTTAGAAACATGAAAAGAGATATAACTAAGAGTAAGGAGGGGATTCACAAAAGCATTAGAGAATATTTTGTACAAATTTGAAAGTTCTAGATTCAATTATTAATTTCCTAAGAGTACATGTGTTACCAAAATCAGCTAAAGAAACAGAAAATTTTAAGAGCACAATAATCATAGAAGAAATTAATAAAAAATCTAGTCCTAAAATAGGAGACAATGTTATAGGTGATTTCTACTAAGCTTTTAAGAAATAAATAATTTTTATATTATAAAATCACTTCTAGATAATAGAAGGAGCCCCAGTGATGCAGTGGTTAAGGATTAAGGCTGCTAACTAAAAGGTCAGCAGTTCAGATCCACCAGCCACTCCTTGGAAACTCTGTGGGGCAGTTCTCTTCTGTCCTATAGGGTTGCTATGGATTGGAATTGACAGCAATGTTATTATTATTTTTTACAGATAATATAAAAAGATTGGAAATATCTTGACTAATTAGAAAAGGCTAGCAAAACCCTAATACCGAACTAAATGAAAGAATTCTCACGGAAAAAGGAAAACCACAGGCCAATCTCACTTGTAAATATGGATGCAGAATTCTTAAATAAACTATTGCATCTAAATGATTAAACACGCTGACCAAGTGGAGTTCATATTCACTATGCTAAACTGATTCAATTTAGAATATCCATTACTGCTACTTTCTTTCTTAACAAAGAAAATACAAAAAAAAAAAAGTAAGATTAGATGCTAAAAACACTTCCCAAAACTCACTGATTTTCGGAGGCATGGCCAAAATGGCGGAATAACCAGATGCTTCCTGTGATCCCTCTTACAACAAAAACAAGTGAAACGATTATGTTTATGACAAGCTAGGTGCCCTGAACATCAGAGGCAAAGTTAGAAAAAGAAATGAGCAGCAGGGGGAGGGAGAGACAGTTCAGAAGTGGAGAGGAGTTACTGGACCTGAATTGCTGGGATCCCTCAGGCACCATTCCCAGGAGTGGCTGCATCAGGCTGGTAGTAGTGTTCGGCCGCAGTTTCCTCAGGGAGAAGCAGCCAACCATACAGCCTACTCACACCTCCGGAACTAGAGAAGAATGGCGTTCTTGGCAAAAGAGTACCTGCATATATTTTACTGCACCCCCAGCACCTAAGCCGGTTTGGGTGGTTGTTGATTTCCCTGGGACTGAGATAGGCCATATTGAGTGCCCAGAGCCATCCTCCCAGCCTTGAAGTAGGAATAAATTCACAATTGAGGGAAAAGATAATTTGCCAGCTCCACTAACCGGGGGAGCTCAGGACAAAAGCAGCTCCTGTCCAGGCATAAACAGTCCACAGACTTTGAATACCTTTCCACTCTACATGGACTTGTGTGGGCCTATTTTGGGAGAATAGGCCCTCGTTGGCAGACTGCAACTGTTTCAGCTGTGTGGTGAAGAGGTAGGTGTTTGATATTCGACACCACTTTGCCAATTAAATAGTGTCCTCACCTACCCACATCAGGGGCATAAGGACTGGTGGCTCCACTCAGGTCACCCACCACAGGGGTCCAAGGTGAACTGGTACTTCCCACTCCTTACAAACAAAAGCACTGGGTGCCCATGGTCCGTCTGCAGACCACCTGTACACTCTAGGGAACAGGGTTGCACTTTCCTCACATTTGGGGGATGGTTTTCCGCCCCCTGCCATGTTCAGAGCATGAGCCCTTGCTGCAGCCAGATACCACTACCCACACCATCACCCCTGCCCCTCTAAGACTGTTGGACAGAGCCTGTACCACACACTTGATGATCAGCTACTTGGACACCTGAGCTTAATTCATACTAGAAAAGTGAATGGACTCCTAGACTGATATACCTCACAACAGCTCTAGCCATCTGATGCAGGGCGTCAGAGCTTCAAAGGCAAAAATAATCAAGCTAGCTCACTCAAGCAACCCATTTGTGCATATCAAAACAAAACAAAGTAAGAAGCTAGGCTACATAAAATAAACTAATACTATAACTTATAGATGGCTCAGAGACAACAGTTAATATCAAGTCACACAAAGAAACAGACTATGATCGCCTCAAAAAGCTCTCAAAACAAAGAAGAGATCTTCTAGATGAAGGTGACATCCTGAAATTACCGGAGGCAGAATACAAAAGATTAATAAACAGAACCCTTCAAGTCATCAGGAAGGAAATCAGGGAATACACAGAACAAGCCAAGGAACACACAGAGAAAGTAGTTGGAGAAATTAAAAAGGTTATTCAAGAATGTAATGAAAAATGTAATAAGCTGCAAGAATCCATAGAGAGACAACAATCAGCAATTCAGAAGATTAACACCAAAATTACAGAATAAGACAACTCAGTAGAAAGTCAGAGGAGCAGGACTGAGCAAGTGGAAGGCAGAATTGGTGAACTTGAAGATAAAGCACTTGGCACCAATATATTTAAATAAAAATCAGATAAAAGAATTAAAAAAAAAATGAAGAAACCTTAAGAATCATGTGGGACTCTACCAAGAGAAATAACCTATGAGTGATTGGAGTACCAGAACAGAGAGGGACAACAGAAAATAGAGAGTTGTTGAAGATTTGTTGGCAGAAAACTTCCCTGATACCATGAAAGATGAGAAGATATCTATCCACGATGCTCATCAGATTCCATATAAGGTAGATTCTAAAAGAAAGTAACCAAGACATATTATAACCAAAGTTGCTAAAGCCAAAGATAAAGAGAGAATTTTAAGAGCAGCTAGGGATAAACAAAAAGTCACCTACAAAGGAGGGCCAATAAGAAAAAGCTCTGACTACTCAGCAGAAGCCATGCAGGCAAGAAGGCAATGGGATCACTTATATAAAGCACTGAAGGAAAAAAATTGCCAGCCAAGAATCATATACTCAGCAAAACTGTCTCTCAAATATGAAGGTGAAATTAGGACATTTCCAGATAAACAGAAGTTTAGGGGATTCATAGAAACCAAACCCAAACTACAAGAAATACCAAAGGGAGTTCTTTGGTTAAAAGATCAACAATATCAGATATCAACCCAAGATTAGAACACTGGGCAGAGCAATCAGATGTTAACCCAGACAGGGAAATCACAAAAATAAATCAAAATTAAAAAACACTCAAAACAAAGAAACAGCAATGTTATTATGTAAAATAAGACATTAAAACAATAAACAGGGACTAAGAAATGTAAAAAAAAAAAAAATTTTTTTTTTTTTTAAAGAAATGTAGTCATAGATGTTTCATATGGAGAGGAAGACAAGGCAATATAAAGAAATAAAAGTTAACTTTAAACTTAGAAAAATAGGGGTAAATATTAAGATAACCGCCAAGACTAATTATCCTACTCATCAAAAAAAAAAAAATGCAAGAAAAAAATAGAGACTCAGCAGAAACAAAATCGACAACAATGCATAAGAAGAAAAGACAGTATATAAAGATAAACTACTCAGCACAAAAAATTAAGTGGAAAAAAAAACTATCAACAACACACACACAAAAAGACATCAAAATGACAGCACTAAACTCATACCTATCTATAATTACGCTGAATGTAAATGGACTAAATGCACCAATAAAGAAACAGAGGGTGGCAGAATGGATAAGAAAACATGATCCATCTATATGCTGCCTACAAGAGATACACCTTTGACTTAAAGATACAAACAAACTAAAACTCAAAGTATGAAAAAATATATATCAAGCAAACAGCAATCAAAAAAGAGCAGGAATGGCAGTATTAGTTTCTGACAAAATAGATTTTAAAGTTAAATCCACCACAAAGGACAAGGAAGGACACTATATAATGATTAAAGGGACAACATATCAGGCGGATAAAACCATATTAGATATTTATTCACCCAGTGTCAGAGCTGCAAGATACATAAAACAAACTCTAACAGCATTGAAAACTGAGATAGATAGCTCCACAATTATAGCAGGAGACTTCAATACACCACTTTCGATGAAGGACAGGACATCCAGAAAGAAGCTCAATAAAGACACGGAAGATCTAAATGCCACAATCAACCAACTTGACCTCATAGACATATAAAGAACACTCCATCCAAGCAGCCAAGTATACTTTCTTTTCTAGTGCACATGGAACACTCTTTAGAACAGACCACATATTAGGTCATAAAGCAAGCCTTAGCAGAATCCAAAACATCGAAATACTACAAAGCATCTTCTCTCACCATAAAAGTAGCAATCAATAGCAGAAGAAGCGGGGAAAAGAAATCATACACTTGGAAATTGAACAATCCTCTGCCCAAAAAGGTCTGGGTCATAGAAGACATTAAGGAATGAATAAAGATATTCCTGGAATCCAATGAGAATGAAAACACTTCCTATCAGAGCTGTGGGGACACAGCTAAAACAGTGCTCAGAGGTCAATTTATATCAATGAACACACAGATACAAAAAGAAGAAAGGGCCAAAATTAAAGAATTAGCCCTACAACTTGAACAAATAGAACGAGAGCAACAAAAGAAACCCTCAGGCACCAGAAGAAACCAAATAATAAAAATTAGGAAAGAATTAAATGAAATACAGAACAGGAAAACAATTCAAAGAGTTAACATGACCAAAATGCAGTTCTTTGAAAAAATCAACAAAATTGGTAAACCATTGGTCAAACTGACAAAAGAAAAACAGGAGAGGAAGTAAATAACCAAAATAAGAAATGAGATGGGTGTTATTACAACAGACCTAACTGAAATTAAAAGAATCATATCCGATTATTATGAAAAATTGTACCCTAACAAATTTGAAAACCTAGAAGAAATGGATGAATTCCTAGAAACACACTACCTACCTAAATTAACACAAACAGAATGACTAAATAAACCCATAACAAAAGAAGAGATTGAAAAGGTAGTCAAAAAACTCCCAACAAAAAAAAGCCCTGGCCTGGATGGCTGTACTGCAGAGTTCTACCAAACTTTCAGAGAGGAGTTAACACTAGTACTGCTAAAGGTATTGCAGAACATAGAAAAGGACAGAATACTCCCAAACTCATTCTATGAAGCCAGCACATCCCTGATACCAAAACCAGGTAAGCCCAGCCCAGTGCCGTCGAGTCGATTCCGACTCATAACGACCCTATAGCCCAGAGTAGAATTGCCCCGTAGAGTTTCCAAGGAGCGCCTGGTGGATTCGAACTGCCAACCCTTTAGTTAGCAGCCATAGCACTTAACCACTATGCCACCAGGGTTTCCAAACCAGATAAAAAAAAAAAGAAAATCACAGAACTATATCTCTCATGAACTTAGAAACAAAAATCCTCAGCAAAATTCTAGCCAATAGAATTCAACATGTCAAAAAAAAAAAAATTCACCATGACCAAGTGGGATTCGTACCAGGTATGCAGGGATGGTTCGAGATTAGAAAAACAATTAATGTAATCCATCATATAAATAAAAGAAAAGAACCACATGATTTTATCAATTGATGCAGAAAAGGCATTTGACAAATTTCAACACCCATTCATAATAAAAACTCTCAACAAAATAGGAATAGAAGGAAAATTCCTCAACATAATGAAGGGCATTTATACAAAGACAACAGCCAACATCATCCTAAATGGAGAGAGTCTGAAAGCATTCCAAATGAGATCAGGCACCAGACAAAGATGCCCTTTATCACCACTCTTATTCAACATTGTGTTGGAGGTCCTAGCCAGAGCAATTAGGTTAGATTAAGAAATAAAGGGCATTCAGATTGGTGAGGATGAAGTAAAAATATCTCTATTTGCAGATGAGATGATTTTGTACACAGAAAACCCTAAAGAATCCTCAGGAGTATCGGGATACAAGATAAACATATGAAAATCAGTTGGATTCCTCTACACCAACAAAAAGAACATCAAGGAGAAAATCACCGAATCAATACCATTTACAGTAGCCCTCAAGAAGATAAAATACTTAGGAAGAAATCTTGCCAGAGATGTAAAAAACTATACAAAGAAAACTACAAGACACTACTGCAATAATCCAAAAGAGATCTACATAAGTGGACAAACATACCTTGCTCATGGATAGGTAAACTTAACATTGTAAAGATGTCTATCCTACCAAAAGTGATGTATAGATACAATGCAATTCCGAGTCAAATTCCAATGACATTTTTTAATGAGATGGAGGAAAAAATCACCAACTTCATATGAAAGGGAAAGAATCCCCAGATAAGTAAAGCATTACTGAAAAAGATGAACAAAGTGGGAGGCCTCACTCTACCTGATTTTAGAACCTATTATACCGCCACAGTAGTCAAAACAGCCTGGTACTGGTACAACAACAGAAACATAGACCAATGGAACAGAATTAAGAATCTATACCTAAATGCATCCACATATGAGTAACTGATATTTGACAAAGGCCCAAAGTCTGTTAAATGGGGAAGAGACAATGTGTTTAACAAATGGTGCTGGCATAACTGGATATCCATCTGCAAAAAAATCAAACAAGACCCATGTCACTCCATGCACAAAAACTAACTCCAAACGGATAAAAGACCTAAATATAAAATCTAAAATGATAAAGATCATGGAAGAAAAAATAGGGACAACACTAGGAGCCCTAATACATGGCATAAACAGTATACAAAACATTACCAACAATGCAGAAGAAAAACTAGTTAACTGGGAGCTCCTAAAAATCAAATATCTATGCTA
This sequence comes from Loxodonta africana, assembly GCF_030014295.1. NCBI lineage: Eukaryota > Metazoa > Chordata > Mammalia > Proboscidea > Elephantidae > Loxodonta > Loxodonta africana. The sequence continues at coordinate 94,320,867 of NC_087352.1, forward strand.
ATCCAAAGACTTCAGCAAAAGAGTAAAAAGATTACCTAGAGACTGGGGAAAAGTTTTTAGGTATGACATTTCCGATCAGCATCTGATCTCTAAAATCTACAAGATACTGCAAAAACTCAACTACGAAAAGATGATCCAATTAAAAAATGGGCAAAGGATATGAAGAGGCACTTAACTAAAGAAGACATTCAGGTAGCTAACAGATATATGAGGAAATGCTCATGATCATTAACCATTAGAGAAATGCAAATCAAAACTACAATGAGATTCCATCTCACTCTAACAACGCTGGCATTAATCCAGAAAACACAAAAGAATAAATGTTGGAGAGGTTGTAGAGAGACTGGAACACTTATACACTGCTGGTGGGAATGTAAAATGGTACAACCACTTTGGAAATTAGGTTGGCACTTCCTTAAAAAGCTAGAAATAGAATTATCATATGATCCAGCAATCTCACTCCTTGGAATATATCCTAGAGCATTAAGAGCCTTTACACGAACAGATATATGCACACCCATGTTTGTTGCAGCACTGTTTACGATAGCAAAAAGATGGAAGGAAACAAGGTGCCCATCAAAAGATGAATGGATAAATAAATTATGGTATATTCACAGAATGGAATACTACACTTCAATGAAGAACAATGGTGAATCTGTGAAACATTTATTAATATGGAAGAATCTGGAAGGCATTATGCTGAGTGAAATTAGTCAGTTGCAAAAGGACAAATGTTGTATAAGACCACTATTATAATAACTGGAGAAATAGTTTAAACGTAGAAGAAAATATTCTTTGATGGTTATGAGAGGGAGGAGGGTGAGAGCAAGGGAGAGAAGTTTTCACTAATTAGTAGATAAGAACTATTCTAGGTGAAGGGAAGGACAACGCAATACAGGCAAGGTCAGCACAACTGGAGTAAACTAAAAGCAAAGAAGTTTCTTGAATAAACTGAATGCTTCGAAGGCCAGTGTAGCAGGGGTGGGAGTTTGGGGACCATGGTTTCAGGGGACATCTAAGTCAATTGGCATAATAAAATCTATTAAGAAAACATTCTGAATCCAACTTTGGAGAGTGGCGTCTGGGGTGTTAAACATTAGTAAGTGGCCATCTAAGATGCATCAATGGGTCTCAACCCACCTGGAGCAAAGGAGAATGAAGAGCACCAAGGACACAAGGTAATTATGAGCCCAAGAGACAGAAAGGGCAGCATAAACCACAGACTACATCAGCCTGAGACCAGAAGAACCAGATAGTGCCCGGCTACAACTGATGACTGCCCTAACGGGGAACACAACAGAGAACCCTTAATAAGGGAGCAGGAGAGCAGATGGATGCAGACCCCAAATTCTCATAAAAAGACCAGACTTAATGGTCTGGCTGAAACTAGAAGGAGCCCAGAGGTCATGGTGCCCAGACCTTCTGTTAGCCCAAGACAGGAACTATTTCCAAAGCCAACTCTTCAGACAGGGATTGGACTGGACTATGGGATAGAAAATGATACTGGTGAAGAGTGAGCTTCTTGGATCAAATAGACACGAGACTATGTTGTCATCTCCTGTCTGGAGGGGAGATGAGAGGGCAGAGGGGTTCAGAAGCTGACCGAATGGACGCGAGGAGAGAGAGTGGAGGGAAGGAGTGTGCTATCTCATTAGGGGGAGAGCAATTAGGAGTATATAGGAAGGTGTATATAAATTTTTGTATGAGAGACTGACTTGATTTGTAAACTTTCTCTTAAAGCACAATAAAAAAAACTCCTTGATTTTCAAAGAAATAGCAAACAAAAAATAGAAAGTAACTTCATCTAACTACAACAAGCATCGTCATGAACACTAAGACATTTACTTCCCACCAGTAAAAGATAGGAACAATATGAGGGTACCTTATATCTCAGCTATTATTCGTGGTTTTTATTATTCAACATTTTAGTAGAATTCCTAGATAATGCAATTAATCCAAAAAAAAAAAGTACAAAAACATGAGATGAGAGGAGCAAACTTTTATTATTTAAGATGATCTTACTGTATATGTGAAAATCAAAGATAAACAGCCAACTAAGTATTAGCACTAATAAAAGATTTAACCAAGTTGGCCAAAATAGAGATCAATAAGCAAACATAAATGTATTTCCTATATGCCGCCATTATCCAACTAGAAATTAAAAAAATAAAATATCCCATTCACCATAGTAATCGATATTATAAAGCACCTAGGAGTAAATAAACATATAAGACATCTAAAGAAAACTATTAAACATCCATGAAGTGCATAGAAGACCTTAATAAGTGAAAGATATGCCACGTTCCTAAAAATGAAAACCCTTTTTTTCAGGATACCAGTGCTTCTAAAGTTATTCTATAAATTTAGTACAATCCTAATCAAAGGTCCAGAAGAATTTTTCGTGTACTCTGAAAAGTCAAGCTTAAAAGCAACCTAAAAAAAAAAAAAAGTGCACGAATGCCGGGGGCCAGCCTCAGCAAAGAACAGGGTCATCAGAGGAAGGGTAGAGTTTGGCGAAAACGAATGAGACGTAGTGTGTCTTATATTTTCATTCTGCAGAAAAAGGGGCCTCCTCTTTATTTTTTACATGGTCTTTTATATCATAAGCTTACAAAAGCATAACATCACATGATCAACAAAGGGTCAGTACAAGATATAATCATCATAGATAACATCATTTTTCAGAGACATAATTTTCCAAGTGACACATAGTACAGTTCCGCATACGCGCACAAATACAATGAGTTTTTGTTTAATTGAAGAGAACATTTTGTTGATTTATTTTTACACAAAGTAACAATTGACTTCATACTGTTTACACTTATGCTTAATCTTGCAATACCTTCCACAGTTTTTATAACAATTAATCTTTTTGCAAAACCATTGCCACATAGGCTTTGTCCATCTTGTCCAGGGTGGCCAAGTTCTTGAAGTCCAGCCACTTTGGGTTACATTATATTGTCCACGATTATGCCAAGGACAATTAGCCCAATCTCTACACCCCCAAACCGGTTTTAGAGTAATAAAACTTCCTTCTACTCTATATGGTCTCCAATCAGCGTCATAATCCCAATTTCTTGCCAATAGAAATTCAAAATATTGTTTTTCCACTTTTATGGGATCATGTGTGGGTGGTGGTTTAATCACAAAAGGGCCTCTGTAAGTACCAGGATTCCACCATCCTGTTTTTGTTTTCCATAGTCGAGCTATTCGTTTTCCCCCTAAGACAACTTCATGTTGATCCCCAGGTAATACACGGGCTGTCCCTACCCGGGATTTCACCAGGGGATTATGAGTAGGACGCCCCCCTCCTTTAGGCCAAAGGTCCCTAAATCTATAATGGAATTTTATGCTTATACATTCTGCTATACACAGGCTGAAAATGAAACAGAAACATAACACAGATGACAGAGATATTCCTGACTTTTCAGGAATTCTTCGATGTTTATGCTGGGGGCAGTGGGTGCAGAGGGGCCGCCCTTGCAGCCTGGCTCCCAGCACACGAAAAACCAAGATTATCTTGAAGAGGAAAAAAGAAAAACAAAAAACAGCGAGGGCACACGTTCTCTATCAGATATCAAAACGTGTCCTTGGGGGTTTCCATGGGCTTTAAACACGTCTCTCAATCCCCAGTTATTGCTGTTAGCTGCCCTCAAGTCAGCCCCCAACTCATGGTGACTCCGTGTGTGACTGAAGCAAGAGCTGCCCAGTCTAGCACCATTCCCACGATTGGTTGGGAATTGGACTGCAGTGATCCACAGAGTTTTCACTGGCTGATTTGCAGAAGTGGATTGTAGGCCTTTCTTCCTAGTTCATCTTAATCTGGAAGTGTCTCTGAAACCTGTTCAGCATCATAGCAACACACAAGCCTCTGCTGACAAATAGGTGATGGCCGTGCAAGAGATGCGTTGGCCAGGAATGGAACCAGGTATCCTGCGTGGGAAGTGAGAATTCTACCACTGAACTACCACTGTCCCTCGCCAGTGTTTAGTCTCTCTTAATTGTGAGAGAACCGGCTGGTGCTTGCTGCATCTGAGGCTAGAGAATGAAGGGAATGTCCCCATAAAGAAAGCCACCACCTCGAACATGTCCAGTTCTGGGATCTTACTGGCCTGGAGTTTATTCTGGTGATTCAGCTTGGCCAGGTGCTTATAAAGAGAGTCACAGAGTTTGAGAGCAGCACACACCTCCTCGGGGCTCTCCTTTGATCGTATCCTAGATGACCATGAGATAGGAATTGGCTATCTTTTTGTAGAAGGTAGATAAATTCAGATTAGGAAGCCAGACACAAGTCCTCTAACTTCAATACCCATACCCTCTGTAGTTTTTCCTACTAACATGTTAGTTTCCTAGGGCTGTCATAACCAAGTACCACAAAATGAGATGCTTATGAGAGCAGAAATTTATTGTTGCACAGTTCTGGAGGTTAGAAGTCTGAAATCATGGCGTCGGCCATGTTTATTCCTTCTAAGAGCTCTGAGGGAGAATCTGTTCCAGCCTTTTTCCTAGTTCTTGGTGAAGGCCAGAGACTCTTGGTTTTGCTTGGCTTGTAGATCACTCCAGTCTCTCTGCCTCAGTTTTCACGTGGTTGTCGTTCCTCTCTGTGTCTCTCTGTGCTCTTCTCCCCTTCTGTAAGGACACAGCTCAGACGAGATTAGGACCTGCCCTACTCTAGTATGACCTCTTGTTAACTAATATCGTATTCAAAGATGCTATTTCCAAACAAGGTTACATTTGCAGATGCTGGGGCGGGGGAGGTGAGGAGTGAGGACTTTGCACCATATCCTTTTAGGAGGCATAATTCCATCCATAACAGGACACAACTGGAATAATGAGCTTCTTATGTTTTTGTTCACTTTTTCTTGACTTCTGATATGAAATCTGCATACATCAATTATATGTTGAGTGACTGAAGCAATGCTAAATGATTAATGCCAACATCTTCCCCTGTGGAAAAATAGTCCACTATATTTGTTGACATTCAGTGGTCTCCAGATGTCTTGTGGGAAATTATATCTATCTGAATGTTTTTGTTGCAACATCTAAAATTTGTGTTTGCTTACGAATTAAGGAGGAGTTCTAGTGGCACAAACAGTTAAGTGCTTGGCTGCTAACCAAAAGGTCTGGGGTTCAAACCCACCAGCAGATCTGTGGGGAAAAAAATGTAGCAGTCTCCTTCTGTAAAGATTTACAGCCTTGGAGACCCTATAAGGCAGTTCTTCTCTATCCTATGAGGTGCTACAAGTCGGAATCAACTGGATGGCAATATTTTTTTTTTTTTTTTTTTTGATAGAGTTAATCTCTATTGGCTTAGTTCAGGACAATAACCATCTATTGAGATCCCAGCACACGAAAACACGGTGCTGGAACTTGAGAGAAAACACAGATAAATAAGCCATAGCATCTGCCTATATCTAGGCATTAGTGGTTCAGTGGTAGATTCTTGCCTTACGTGTGAGAGACCCAGCTATAATTTCTGGCCACCACCCATCTGTCAGTGCAGACTTGTATGTTCTGATATTGAAAAAGTTTCAGGAGCTTCCAGACTAAGACAGACTAGGAGGAAAGGTCTGGTGATCTACGTCCAGAAATCGGCCGTGAAAACTCTATCACAGTGATACTATGGGGCTGTAGCGGGTCCAGACAGCATTTTGTTTTGTTTTGCATGGAGTCACCGTGAGTTGGGGGTGGACTAACAGCAGCTAACAGCAACAATATGCAAATAATTATAGTTCTTAGCTCAGTGTGATGAGCATTTCTAACAAGGTAAAATGAGGACTTAAAAGACCATATTAAATGATGAATTTATGATTAGCAATGGAGAAGGTAAAATTTAAGATATGGCTTGATGGATATAAATAGGGAAGGTAGAGGATATTCTGGGCAGTAAGAACAGCTCTGGGGAGGAAAGAACAGACCAAGGATAGAAAATAGTAGAGACTGCGCCATGGCCTGACGATAATGCAGAAAAGCCTGAGAGATGAGGCTGAACTCCTAATCTTCGTCCAAGAAGTCTGACCTTAATGTGGTAAATCATGGGGAGCATTTGAAAGCGTTCCTGCAAATGAATACTCTAACTGGGCCTGTGCTGTGGGAAGACTGATTGTGGAACAAAACACAGGATGGGCTGAATTAGGAAAAGAGAGGCAGCCTCATATGAATAATGATAACAAAAACAATGTCAACTAACACAGAGCGTTTACTATGTGCTGGACAGTATTCTGGACATTTTATTTTTATTAATTTGATTCATTTAATTTTCACAACAACTTAGGTAACACTGTCAGCATGGTTTTACACATAATTAAACTGAAATACGGAAAGATTTCAATGATTTTTCCAGCATTCACAGCTAGTAAATAGCAGAGCCAAGAGATTAACTCAGACAACCTGTCGAAAAGCTCTGCCTCAGCCCAGTTGACACAGTACTGTAGACATGGCAAGGAGGGCTGGGGACTCCAAGCTTATGGAGCTTCATTCCACCCTAAGATCTAAGGGGGTAAATCTGACAGCATCTTGAAGAACTATGAAGGGCTCCCTCCACATGTCAGTTGACTAGGTCATTCTTCATCCAAGAACAGGTAAATGAAGTCTGTGAAAAGATTCCATAAAAAGGAATACAAACACTGCCTTAAAGAAGCATATCTGTGAAAAGGATATATTACAGCAGACAAAAAGTATAGAGAGAGTTTTCAGGCAAAATGTGGTGGGTATAAATTTTCACAGGCCATGGTGAAGTCAATGTGAAGAAAGGTAACTTTCTTTGCTTTTATGTAACATATTCTGATCTTTTTCTAGATTCTACATTCTGCCTTGAAGAAAAAAAAATATTAATAATCTTAGGCAATTTCAGGTAAATACTATCTCTTTAAAATCTACTTTTTCTAATTGTTTCAGGTTTAAGTTAAATCATTTCAAGAATTCTGCCTACTTCTCCTCTCTAAGGAGGTGCCTATGGCCTCGAGGGTGGGGGAAATTTTATGTGGCTTCATGGCATTGGAAAGAAGGGTCTAATCTGAAGTTGTCCTCCTTCTCCTCTTGTCTTAATCATCAACAAACATCCCAATTAGCATTCAAGGAGCTATATATTGTGTTTTCCAGTGGAAGGTCAATGCCAAATTCCACAGTGAAACCGTGATTATAAAGCTCCTCCAGGGAGCCCTGTCTGTCTGTCTGACTTGGGGTACAGGGAAATTTCTGATGCTTTCTGGAAGATATTGAAGTTCCTCTTTGCTTGGTCACGCCTTCCTACCTTCTCTGCTGTACTCTCACAGGAACACATTGGCTGGGGAGACATTTCTACAAGGTTAGACAGTACCTCTGCAAAGTGAGCTACAAGGTGTGTGTGTTTTATATTCCTAGACATCTTTGGGGGTTCTGCTGTTCATCCAAGCCTCTCCTGGGGACTCATCTATGTCTAAAATCATCCAAACCTAAGTCTTTCCTCTTTCTAAATCACCTCCCCCCAGCCTGAAAAAATGTTTATTTATTTGGGGTAAAGGTTGGCCAAGGTCTCTGTTCATTCTCTAAGTCATTGTTAATAGCATAAATTTCTTGAACCTAAAAAAGCAAAACTTCTTTTTCAAAAATCCTGCTCTTGCCATATCTTACCTTAGTTTTAAGACGTTGTCTTCTCTGAATTTTAGAACTTAAAATCCAAGACTTTGATCTTTGCTCTTTGCACTAGGTTGAAGTAGCTCTCCCTTGAGGTGGGAAGAAGGCTATGGAGGAGGATACCCCTTTTCATTATTCAAAAATATAGGAATGGTGAGGCAAAAAAATAAATAGCAGGTATCAAGAAAGCAAATAGGCATGTAAGAAGTATAAAAGCTAAACTTATATCAAGCAATAAGAATAGAATCAATTCTACAGAAAATGGAATACATGATATAGAAAACAAACAACAGCAGTTCATCAAGACAGATTACACAGAGACTAAAACTGAGATGAAAGATAAAGGTACAGAAAAATTATTCTAAATGAAAAGCCAACATTATATATAACTATGTACCATAGAGACATTTTCAGTAAAATCAGAAATTTGTCAAACGTTACCACCATCTCTGTTTTCATGTCTTCTGAAAGTTTTGACCAGGACAATAAAAAGAATGAGACATTTTTTAAATTAAAGAAATCCAGGAAAGTTAAATAGAAACCCTGTCTGAATTAATACTGATTTTAAAAATCTAAAAATCCATCTACTTAAATATCAATAGTTTTTAAATATCAACAATTTCAATATAATTGGGGGTTGGTTGATTCACAATAGAAGCAAAATCATAAAATACTAGGAGCAATCCTAATAACAAGGATATCAGATCCACATGAAGAAAATTACAGTTTACCAAATGCTCTTAAAAGATTGGAATTAATGGAGAGTCCTGAGTTAAATCATAGGTTAGAATTCAGGAATTGGGATATGGGGGTGAAAACTCTGGGAACTCAACATGTTGACAGCATGAGGAAGGGCAGGATAATCAGAATTAGAAAAACCAGAATTGCTTAGTTTCACAGAGGTCGCAGGAAGCAGGTATGCAGGGAGCCAAGGAGGAAAAAAACTGAGAAAAAAGCCATCAAATCTTAAAAGGAAGACGCGAAATGATTGCTTGTAGAGATAGAAAACAGCTAGCATGCCCCTAACTATTCATTGAGTAATGGACACACAAAAGCACAAAAATTCCGCTCCTATGGAGTTTCCCAACTTATGTCTCCTTTTTGTACAAACTTGGAGGAAAGAAATTCAAAGACAGCTTTAAAAAATAGTTGCAATTTAGAGGTAGAGTTGCATCTAACTTTTATTTTACCTTATGTTTTAAAAATAGCTTGTGTCAAAGTGAAGAGGTCTTCCACTTAGACAAAATACAAATTAACTGCTTAAATGTTTTAAAAGACTGTTAAGTTTACTATGTGCTCATGTGGTTCCTAAATTTTATAAATATTTCTTAAATTAGCACTAGGCCTGTCTTCTGAGGCATCTCTTGGTGGGTTCGAATCACTAACTTTTCAGCTATGTGGGATGTGAACACAGGCTTAGCTGTAACAAAACGCCAAAGGATAAGATGCTATGAAGAAAATTAAAATAGTTTACTACGTATTGTATCGCCATACAATGAGATAAGAAGAATTCAGCTAAATTTTTTTTTTTTTTTTTTTAATTCCTAAAGCCCAAGTGAGTACTGGCTAGTGTGCAAGTATAGAATCCTGGAAGCCACAGACACAAAAGAAGTCTCCACCTCGTCACAGGCTCTTTTTCATGGGCCTTTATTTATCAGGTGTTTACAAGAAAGGTTGAGGACATAGCTGGAGACAGGGAGAGCCTCTCTCGGTGGTGCACCTGACCCCACTCTGCTATGGAAAAAAAAGCCTTAAGTTCCTGCGTGGAGGGCAAGTGTGACCCTACTCAGCTAGGGGAAGAAACATTTTTTTTTTAAATACTCTCCCTTTTGGGGGAGGAATAGGAAATAGTCTTGATCCTATACATTAGACATCCCCTACCATTAGAGGAGGCACAGGAAACTGTCTCCAACAGAAGACTCATGACAGGCCTTCAATTAGTAGGAGAGGCAGATCCACACAGAGGACCTCCCTAAGACTGATGATGGACAAGGACAACAGAGAACCTCTCCTACCCGCCATCACCAGCCTAGTAAACACCAAGTAAAAAGCAATAGCAATGTACCACTGAGTGAGTGGCAAGAGGAAGAGAGAAACCCTCTCTGTGTTGCAGGCACACAGGGAAAGCTGAGGGAGGAATAGTAACAGAGACAAACCCACCAACATGCTAGCCCCCATACTAAGCACAAAGTAACACTAGAGGAATCTGAAGCTGGCAGTACACTGAAGCAACAACAAAATTCAAACCCAGCTCAACTCCTGATTAGATTGGTTTAACCTCCAATACTAAAGGTCTAGCAGAAGAAGTGTGCCCTTTTCAAGACATAAATAGTATTTGCCTAAGTCTGTACTGAGTCAGAATTGACTTGATGGCAAAGGGTTTGGGATTTTTTTTTTTTTTTGTACTGTTTTATACTTGATAATTAGCACATAATAAAAAATTATGAGAGGTACAAAAAAGTAAGGAGAATAAAAAACATGCTCAAAAGATAAAATGCTTGATATAACCAGACTCACATATGACCCAGATGTTGGAATTATCAAACAGGACATTTAAAATAGCTATGATTAACATAGGAACCCTGGTAGTGCAGTGGTTAAAGCTGCTCACCGAAAGGTGGTCAGTTCAAACCCACCAGCTGCTCCATGGGAGAATGATGTGAGAGTCTGCTTCTGTAAAGATTTACAGCCTTGGATGCTGTCATGGACTGAATTATGTCCCACCAAAAATGTGTGTTTCAGTTGGGCTGGGCCATGATTCCTGGTATTGTGTGATTTTCCTATAAGTTGTAAATCCTGCCTCGATGATGTTAATGAGGGAGGTGGGGTGGTAGTTGTGATAGTGAGGCGGGACTCAGTCTACAAGATTGGATTGTGTCTTGAGGCAATCTCTTGAGATATAAAAGGAAAAAGGGAACAGAGAGACAGGGGGACCTCATACCACCAAGAAAGCAGCGCCAGGAGCAGAGTGCATCGTTTGGACTTGGGGTCCCTGTGTGGAAAACCTCCTAGTCCAGGGGAAGATTGATGAGAAGGCTGACAGAGAGAGAAAGCCTTCTCCTGGAGCTGACGCCCTGAATTTGGGCTTTTAGCCTACTTTACTGTGGAGAAATAAATTTCTCTTTGTTAAAGCCATCCACTTGTGGTATTTCTGTTATAGCAGCACTAGATGACTAAGATAGATACCGTATGGGACAGTTCTGCTCTGTCCTACATGGTCACTATGAGTTGGAATCAACTCTTCAGCAATGGTTTTGGTTTTCGTATGATTAATATGTTAAAGACTAGTGGAAAATGGATGTGAACAGATGGGGTATTTCAGCAGAGAGATGGAAATTATAAGAATCAATTGGAAATGCTAAAATAAAAATAAAATAACATGTAAGAAAAGTAAATAATACCTCAGTAAGCTCATCTGTAGACTCACACAGCAATGGAAGGAATCAGTAAACTTGAACATAGGTCAGTAGATATTATGCAAACTGAAACATAGTGACAAAAAAAGAGTTAAAAGAGGGCTGTTGAACAATACCAAGTAGTTGAGCATAGGGATAATTGAGATCCCAGAAGGAAGAGAAAGATAAAATGAGCAGAAGTATCTTAGGATCTAATGGTCAAGAATTTCACAAATATAATGACAGAATCCAATAAGCTCATGGAACCTTAAGCTCTCTAAATACAAAAAAAGAAAAAAAAACACACACACATATCCACACACCCCCACACATATCATAGTCAAATCCAAAGATCTGGCCATATTGGAATTAAATGAGAATAAAAATAGACATCAGGAAACTTCCCCGATATTTTTAAATCAAACAGCATTCTGCTAAATAGCCCATAAGTCATAGAGGAAGTCACAATGGAAATTTTAAAAAATATTTTAATGGAATGAGAATGAAAATACAACATATCAAAATTTATGGAACACAGCTAATACAGCGTGTAGAGGAAAATTTATAGCATTAAAATGCCTATATTAATTGAACAAGTTAATTAGCAGTAATTTTTTTTTTTTTTTAGCATAGAACTTTATAGATTATAAAACAAAAAACCAAACCCGTTGCTGTCTAGTCGATTCTGACTCATTGCGACCTTATAGGACAGAGTAGAACTGCCCCATAGGGTTTCTAAGAAGCGCCTGGTAGATTTGAACTGCTGACCTTTTGGTTAGCAGCCGTAGCTCTAACCCAGTACACGACCAGGGTTTCCTTATAAATTATAGAGCAGTTTTATTCATACATTTTTATTTGTTTTTTATACTGAGGATACTAAGACCAAGAGAGCAATTGGGTAATTAAATCCAAACCAGACTGAGCAAATGATAGACTAAAACTACTCTTCAAAATCCAGTGCTTTTTGCACTTTCCCTCAGCCTTCTTTTTCTACATTTTGATCTAGCAGATTCCCTAAGTCACCCCACCCTCATCTGTCACATACTAATTGTCTTAGGCTGGGTTCTCTAGAGAAGCAAAACCAGTAAAGCATATAAATATCTATATAGAGATTTATATTAAGGAAATGGCTCATGCAGTTTTAGAGTTTGGAACTACCCAAGTCCCTGAGTCAGGCTAGAGGCTTCTCCTGATTCATGTGGCTACAGAGGCTGGCAAACCCAAGACTGGACCCAGGTCAGACAACAGGGCTGTTGCTCACAGGCTATGAAGACCAATGGATCCCAAGATCAGCAGGCAAGAAGATGGCAGGTAAGCTGCTAGCTCAAGTCCTAAGAACTGGAGATGAGACGAACAGGAGCCAGCTGCAGGATCCAGAGCGAGCAAAAGCCCACAAGTCTTGCCAGAAAGTCCACTTATATTTGATGCAGGGCACACACCCAAGGACACTCCCTTTCAGCAGACAGGCTATTCACAGCAGATCCCATTATGGAGGTGATCACATCATATCAGATCTCCTCTTGGAAGTGACCACATCATATGATTGCCAAACTACAACGTAACTCCCAAACCACTGAGAATCATAGCCCAGCCAAGTTGACACACAACCACAACCATCACACTAATCTCCTGTTTCCCACTTCTCAACTTTGTTGTAGCTCAGATTGTCTCAACCTGTGAAGAGTAGAATTAGGCATTCTGTAATCTCTACCTTCCAAGGAAATGAAAGATCATTATTTTCACATAAAAGAACTTCTTTTCCTGTTTCTACTGTGTGGAATAAACAAAATTTCCTTTAGGGTACCAAATTATTTAATCAAACCAAGCTGATAGCAAACTCAATAGTCACTTTGAAGAGAATTCCCCCATAGCAAGCAAAATAGCGATAATGGAGAACTCAAAAGGAAATGAAAGCAGAAAGGCCTAGAAACATTGAAGGAAGAATCAGGTCAGAGAAAACTCCAGGACTGTAATTTCAGATTGTTTGATGGGATCAGACAATTATGTTCTGAGCATACCTGAGGATATCCCTTCTGTGTTTAAAGTGGAAAAATACATTTTGTTTCTGTTGGGGAGAGGGGCAGGGACTGAGAACAAGCAGGGTCATAGCTGCCAACTAGAAGCCTTGTGATTTGAAAGCTACATCAAAGGAGTGCAATCTTGTAAAGTTTGTAAAACAGATATTGGCAATTAGAAGATTTTACTCTCAACTATCTCAGTGTGATATTAAATCTATTTATAAAAAATATTATATGCCCTTCTGCATCTAGACTGAGTATAAACGGATAGTCTTGTTTGAAAATGTGAAGGAAGTTTCTCCTGTGACAAGGAGGGGATAAAGGGTCCCTACTTAGCAAACTCCTGATTTAAGCTGGTTTTGCTGACTTAAACAAAGGAAGCAGATTCTTCAATGAAATTAAAGCCACTAATTAGTACGTAAGTGAATCGGATGCTGATGCATATTATCAATGCCTGGGGGACATAATCAAACCCCAAGACCGCCCACATTTTTTTCTGCCTTGGTGACTTGCCTGTACCGTAAATAATTAGCTTCTTGATTTGTAACGAAGCTGACATTTAGGAAGATTCTACAAATAGTATTTTCCCTCTCCTTTTTTATTTAATTCTACCATTCAGTTGTACCATGGCTGCCTCTCCAGCCTTAGTAATTTATTTATGGTATATATAGAATAATCTGTTCTATATTTATTCATGTCCTGTAAGTACAGGAAACCCTCCTGATTCATAGATGTGTGTTGCAAGGTTTTGAGTGTGTGACATGCAACCCATTAGCCATCTGGAACTGAATTTCGTTGATTATTGCTCCTTGCAGTGTGCTGTCCTTGACTTAGACTCAACCAGCAAAGACAAGGTTTAAAAAGAAGAGAATAGAGAGGCTGTTAAGCAGGTTATATGGTGCAGTATCATTTTTCCCCTGAGGGAAAATACTTATGATAAATTAAATGGGAAAAAAAAAACAAACAGGATTCAAATTCAAATCATGAATTTATGTTTCCAGGTTTATTTTAAAGAATGCATAGATAGAAGATAGCTAGATATTAAAACAAACAAACCTGTTGCAATCAAGTCCATTCCAATTCATCGTGACCCTATAGGACAGAGTAGAACTGCCCCATAGAGCGTCCAAGGAACACCTGGTGGACTTGAACTGCTCGATATAGGTAGAAATAAAAATACATGTACACGAAAATGTTTTCTTGGTTAATTAGGTATGATTTTTGCTTTTTTTCTTTGTATTTTTCACAGGAGCATACATACTTTTATAATCAAGGAAAAGACACATTGTTTTTACAGAGAAAGATGAACATCTAGCAGCAATGCTTTGTCCCTAATGTAATCAGAAGAGATTAGAGCAAAGTTCTTTGTTCAGAAACCTGTATAAGGAGATCAAATCCTAATTCATGCAAAAATCTTCACAAACTCTTAAATAGAATATTCCAGGTGTTCCTTCCTTGAGGAGCTTTATACTCTACCCACCCCCAATAGTGAGATCTTACAGAAATTTATCCCCTCATTAGTGAAATCCATCAGAATTTCTAACTTTGAGTTTGTTCATGTTCTGGGATCCTAACATGCAGAAGGAGCCCTGGTAGCACAGTGGTTAAGAGCTACGGCTGCTCATCAGAAGGTCAGCAGGTTGTATCAACCAGCTGCTCCTCGGAAACCCTATGGGCAGTTCTGCTTTGTCCTACAGAGTTGCTATGAGTTGGAATCGACTCGTCAGCAATGATTTGTTTTTTTTTAACATGAAGGAGCCTGTGGATGTGGAGAGGGCAGGATTAGCTACATAATTTGCTGGACCCATGCAGAAGGAAAATATGGGCCCCTTGTTAAAAAAAAAATTATAAAGAATTTCAAGATGACTGTAACAGAACATTAAACCAAGTGTGGGGTCCCTCCAAGTGAGGGGCCCTGTGCACCTGCCCTAGAAGAGAGTAAGCGCTCTGGAGGGAGACAGATCTGGGTAGGAGTCTTCTTCTAACACCAACTGCCTTGCTTTCACAAGTTACTTATCCTGTAGGAACCTCGGTTCCCCTGTCTGCAAAAATGAGGACACTCTATAGGGTGTTCCAGAAACAGAGTACCTGATACACGTAAAAGATCTGGTACAGTGCCTAGATCACAGTGCTCAATAAATTATTGTTCATCTCCCTTGCTCTAAATATATATTTTACCTGTCATATCAAAAGACATAAAACAGGAAAAACAATATCTTGAAAAATCCTGCTCATTTTCTTCATTTAGAATTTTACTTTAAATAATCCAGTAGTCGTTAATTGAAAATATTTCACTAACAGCTACAGTTGTAGCACAGTGAAATAGCATTTAAAGTTAAACTTTGCTCCCCAAAAGCAAATTTTACAAAGAAAAGCACAATGATATGCCTATTTTTAGGCATAAGGAAGAACTTTGAATCTACCATTATCTCACTTCACATTCTTGGTAAATAAAAAAGTGGCTCTTTCACTCCATGTCATAAAGTATTTTAATAGAACTAAATGTAATTTTATTTTATTTTTTCTTTAAAATTGTCAAGTATCCTAGCAAAGGGAAAAGAAATGGCTCCTAGGTAGTTTATGGCACCAATGCTATCTTTGTCTCATTTCTGAATATTCTTAGTGAAGAAGAATCAGATGAACAACCACATCAGTCTTCTGAATTAAATGATGACAGAATTTTATTATGAGTGAGTCAACTGTGGGTTAATATTTGGGTTGAGCCACTGTTTCTCGAAGAGTATACAAGGCTCGCTTGAGGGAGATTGTTTAAATTGAACCCACTCTAGATCTACTGAGCAGAGACTCTGGAGAGGGGACCCAGAAACCTCATTGTTAACAAGCAAGTGATTCTTACCCACATTAAAGTTGGACAACTACACTGTTACTCACGTGGAAATAGACGAGTGATTAATTAGTAAGATCCCAAAATGTGTAAGAAAGAAAACTATGGCTTGCATCCTGCTTGTTTTTTTCTCCCCTGGTCAAGACACGTATGTCTCTGCTCCTAGGATTTCATTGTATTTGCAAGATTTTTTTTTTTTTTTTTTCTAACTGAACCAAACACCAGATCTTGGATCTGGAAAAAATGAAATCTGAAAGGGACATCTTGGCTCGTATCCATGGAAAATTCCAATATACCCTTCTCCCAGTGATTCTCTCCTTATCTCCTACTTTCCATAAGCCAGCGGATGCTATATGGTAAACATATGGCCAATGGCACAAACAGCTGAAGCCTACCCTGTCTACATTGGATTTATATGGAAAGTTGATGCTTCTGATCATCAGTCACCAGTGTGGGGTGTACCTCCAGTGGCTTCCAAGAATGATGATAATCTATTGCTCATCAAGCCCCACTCCTTCATCTAAGCTTCATGAACATCAGTTACCATTGAGTTGATTCCAACTCATGGTAATCCCATGTGTGCCAGAATAGAACTGTGCTCCGTAGGGTTTGCTTTGTTTTCTAAATTTTATTTATTTTGTTATTGTTGTTGAGAATACACATACACCAATTCAATAGTTTCTACATGTACATTACATTCTTCAAATTGTGCAACCGTTCTCACCCTCCTTTTCTGAGTTGTTCCTCCTCATTAACATAAACTCACTGCCCCTCAAGGTTCTTATCTAATCTTTTGAGTTGCTATTGTCAATTTGATCCCATATAGATAGTTCTTCAAAGGGCATAATGCTCAAGACAGACCTTTTTTACTAGTTAAACTAAACTATTGTTTTAAGACTTCAGAGGATATTTTTGGTTTAGAGATTATCTCTGGGCACAATGATGAATCTGCAAAACATCCGACAGCATGGAGAGCATTATGCTGAGTGAAATAAGTCAATCACAAAAGAACAAATACTGTGTGAGACCACTATTATAAAAACTCAGGAAAAGGTTTACACACAGGAAGAAACAATCTTTGGTTACAAAGGAGGGGAGGGGAGGGAAAAACACTAAGTAAACAACAGATAAGTGGTAACTTTGGTGAACAGTAAGACAGTACACAACACTGACAGAGCCAGCATAACATGACCAAGGCAAAGTCACAGAAGCTTCATAGACACATCCAAACATCCATAGGGATCGAGTTACTGGGCTGAGGCTGGGAACCACGGTCTTGGGGGACATCTAGCTCAATTAGCATAACAGTTTATAAAGAAAATATTCTACATCCTACTTTGGTGAGTAGCATCTGGGGTCTTAAAAGCTTGTGAGTGGCCATCTAAGATACATCTACTGGTCCCACCCTGTCAGAGCAAGGAAGAATGAAGAAAACCAAAGAGACAAAGGAAAGATTAGTCCAAAGGACTACCACAGCCTCTGCCAGACTGAGTCCAGCACAACTAGATGGTTCCCAGCTACAACCACTGACTGTTCTGACAGGGATCGCAATAGAGGGTCTCAGACAGACCTAGAGAAAAATGTAGAACAAGGTTCTAACTTACAAAAAAAGACCACACTTATTGGCTTGACAGAGACTGGAGAAACCCTGAGACTATGGCCCCTGGACACCCTTTTAACTCAGTACTGAAGTCACTCCTGAGGTTCACCCTTCAGCCAAAGACTAGACAGGCCCATAAAACAAACAATAATACACATAGTTCAACCACATATACGAGACTAAATGAGCACATCTTCTTGTCCAGGGACAAGGATGAGAAGGCAGGAGGGGACAGGAAAGCTGGATGAATGGAAATGGGAAACCCAAGGTGGAGAAGGGGAGAGTGTTGACACGTTGCGGGGTTGACAGCCAATGTCATAAAACAGTATGTGTATTAATGGTTTAGTGAGAAACTAATTTGTTCTATAAACTTTCATCTAAAGCACAATAAAAATAAATAAAAAATAAAGATTATCTCAGGGCAGTAGTTTCAGGGGTTCATCCAGCTTCCAAGCTCCAGAAAGTTTGGAGTCTGTGAGAATTTTAAATTCTGTTCTCCATTTTCCCCTTTTGATCAGGATTCTTCTATGGAATCTTTGATCAAAATGTTCAGTAATGGTAGCCAGGCACCATCCAGTTCTTCAGGTCTCATGGCAAAGGGGGCAGTTGTTCATGGAGGCAGTTAGCCACACATTCCATATCATCCTCCTATTCCTGACACTCCTTCTTCCTCTGTTGTTCCAGGTGAATAAAGACCTATTGTTGTGCCTTGGATGGCTGCTTGCACACTTTTTAGATCCCAGGTACTACGCAACAAACTAAGAGATAGAACAAAAGCACTAAACACATTATTAATACAATTAACAGGATTTCCCATGAAACCATGACCCAAAAACTCCAAACTAAGGAACCAAATCTCATGAGGTGTTTGGTTATACATAATCAGCCTAAACAGCTACCTTTTTTTTTTTTTTTAATTTTTTGTCGTGGTTGTAAATCTATCACACAACTTTCGCCAATTCAACTTTTTGCAAGTGTACAACTTATTAACAGCAATTATAGTAATTTCCTGTGCAATCCTACCCTTAATCAATGAGATTTTTCTATCACTGTTAGCCCCCCTTTTCCCGTCTGTCTTGCCACTGGTAACCACTAATAAACTTTGGTTTCTGTAAATTTGCCTTTTCTTGTCTTTGTATGTAAGAGAGGTCATACAATATTTGTCTTTCTGTGGTTGGATTATTTTACTCAGTATAATGTCTTCAAGCTCCATCCATACTATAGAATGTATCAAGACTTCCCTTCTCCTACTGGCTGAGTAGTATTCCATTGTATGTATGTGGACATTTTGTTTATCCATTCATCTGTTGATGGGCATTTAGGTTGTTTCCCCCTTTTGACTGTTGTGAATAGTGCTGCGATGAACATTGGTGTACAAGTTTCCATTTGAATCTCTGCTTTCAAGTATTTGGGGTATATACCTAGGAGTGGAATTGCTGAGTCATGGGGTAGTTCTATTTTCAGTTTTTTGAGGAACCTCACACTGTTTTCCACAACAACTGTATCATTCTGCATTCCCACCAGCAGTGGATAAGAAATGGCTCCAACTTCCCCGCATCTTCACCAACATTTGTTATTTTCTGGGTTTTTTTGTTGTGCTTTGTTTTGTTTTAATCTTAGCCATCCTAATGGGAGTAAAAGAATATCCCATTGTGGTTGTGATTTGCATCTCACTGATGGCTAATGACGCTGAGCATCTTTTCATTTGTCTGGTGGCCATTTGAATGTCCTCTCTGCATGGGTTTTCAGTGACTAAATGTTCAGAGGAAGATCACTAGGCCTTTCTTCTGCAGCCTTTCAGTTAGCAGCCAAGAGCATTAACCATTTGCATCACCTAGGAACGAGAACAAAAGTACAGATTCACAAAACAATCAAACACTTGGGAATTTAATCTGTGACCATAAAACAGAGAACCTAGTTATTAGTTCCCATAGGGATTGCCTCTGTGGTCTTTATCTTATCATCACAGGGCTATAAACTGAGGCTTGGCAAACTGGGTTATTCAAGAGCCCTCAGTGTTAAGGAAACATAAATCCACCTATACATCTATCCATACCTCTGCCTTGCTCCCTCCAACCCTCTGTACTTCCATCCAGGAAACATTATTGAAGGTTTCTAGATTGTATACAGTTATTTCAAAGTAAGTTAGATGACTGTCAGTGTTTGGTAAAATTGTGGTGCTGCCACGTCATTTATATAACCTTCTTGAACACCAATTTTTCATCTGAAAAATGGAGATTTTGAGAATTTAATCAGATCTGATATGCGAAGTGTCTCTTGCTTGACTTCACATTGACACTTTCAGCTGCGCTGGGGTTTCTCAGCCCTGGTTTCACATGAGTCACCATGGGGGCCGATTGAAAATATCAATTTGTGAGCCCCACCCCAGAGATCCTCACTGTGCTTTATTGTCGCTTGTCTTAAACTTTACCATCTATTCAATAATTCTTTTTTAAATATAAATGTCTGTGACTTCCAGAGTTGACAGTGAGTCACACGCAGCTTTCTGAACCCAATTAGCAGATCTCACAATGCTCTGCCTGCCTCCACTATTGTTGCAGATGCTTTAATTTCTCAGCATTTCAGTGTTGTTTTTATCATCTCTAAAGAATAATCCTCTTAGAAGCATATTTGTGACAAGAGTGACGATTAGAGCCCACTGGAAATCTGTCAAGTCTCTTAGCCTTTAGTAACTGACTTCCCTGAAAAAGGATCCAGTTTACCTTAAACTTTGGAAACTAAGGAGGTGTGTAGGGAAGTATGTGTTGTTTTCAATGAATAGATAAACTCCTAACCTTGAAAATCCCATGACAGTTTTCACAGCAGTCAGAGCATTGCCCTCAATGTCTGGGCCATATCCTACCCTAGGTCTTGGCATTCTGCCTGTTTACATGGCCTCTTTAAATTCCTAGTGGGTAATCTTTTTTTTTTTTTAATCTTAGCATTGGCTATCGTTCACAGATCTTGAGTACCAGATACTGTCCTCCACATTTAGAATGCCTAAATGATCAGCAAGGGCTATCTGATAGCCAGTTTACATTTATGTAGGCCTGTGCTGTGCTGCTAAAGGAAGGTTGGAAGTTTGAATTCACCCAGAGGGACCTTGGAAGAAAGTCGTGGCCAGCTACTTCTGAAAAATCAACTAATAAAAACCCGGTGGAGTACAGTTCTATGCTGATGCAAATGAGGTTTCCATGAGTCAGCATTGACCCAAAGGAAACTTGTTTTTTGTTATTATGCTCCTAAATGCCTTACTTTACCTAGTATCCTTTTAAAGATTTAAGAAGTTAAACATTCATGGGAATACTGGTTTCAAACATGGCTCTTCTCTACTTACAGTAGAATACTTTTAGAATTAATGTCACAAAAAAGTGAATTCTTAGCCTACTTATTTAATCCACACTCTTAAAATATTTGCATTAATATTAATATATTTAGATGATGAAATACTAAAGGACAAAAACTAATTCTCTAACCATAACGATTTAGATAGCATGTTGTTGTTGTTGTTGTTAGGTGCCATCTAGTCGGTTCCAACTCATAGCGACCCTATGCACAACAGAATGAAACACTGTCCAGTCTGGAGCCATCCTTACAATCGTCATTATGCTTGAGCTCATTGTTGCACCCACTGTGTCACTCCACCTCCTTGAGGGTCTTTCTGTTTTCCACTGACCCTGTACTCTGCCAAGCATGATGTCCTTCTCCAGGGACTGATCCCTCCTGAAAATATGTCCAAAGTATGTAAGACGTAGTCTCGCCATCCTTGCTTCTAAGGACCTTGAGTATATCCCACCTGAATTTAGAGACCATCTAAAGAATAGATTTGACACATTGAACACTAGTGACCGAAGACCAGACGAGTTGTGGAATGACATCAAGGACATCATACATGAAGAAAGCAAGAAGTCATTGAAAAGACAGGAAAGAAAGAAAAGACCAAAATGGATACTCTGAAACTTGCTCTCAAACATCGAGCAGCTAAAGCAAAAGGAAGAATTGATGAAGTAGAAGAACTGAACAGAAGATTTCAAAGGGCGTCTCGAGAAGACAAGTAAAGTATTAGATAGCATCAAGTGAAGCTAAGCTGTTCATTAATTAATTCAACCAACAGTTAATGGAGACCTGCTCGGAGCAGAACTAACCCTTGCCCTGGAAGAGTTACACCTTCTAGTGGAAATGTTGACCAAAGACTTACTACATAGTATCAAATAATTATGAAGCCTATGAAGAAAAAAAATAAAACAGGTGCTATGGGAGAGAAAAATGGGAGGAGGGTTTAATATAGATGAGAGATCAAAGTATTTAAATCTAGGCATAAGTTTTAATAATGATGCCTCCAAATCGAGTATGCAAGACTTCATTTTCTAAAACTTAGCTCTTTCACATTAGTATTTTCTCTTTTGTTTATAGCCAAGTCATTGTATCAACTCCTCAGATTGAGTCCATCCTATATGTGAAAGTACAGTTACAACACAAGATATGGATTAGATTTTGAATGGCTTGGTAAACAAGGCTTTTATTGTACCTTTGTTAACTCTTAAGTTTATACCAGATCCGATCACATTTACCAAGTAAAATGGGCTCTGTCCATCCCTGGTATTTTTTTAAATAAAATATATAATGTGTTCAAAGGAGACAAGAAAAACAGCATGTTTTAGGGAAACAGCACTGAGCTAAAAACCAGAAAATGAAGCTTCAGCTCTCTGTTTTTCCAGACAGTGTGACTTCAGTCCACCAGATGAAGGAGTATGGGCAGAGAAGGGGGCGAGGGGCATGAGGTGAGATGGAGCGGGGAGAATCATCAGAAAAGAAGATTCTCAGAAATGCGACAGGCATTGATAGAGAGAGATTGAGGGTCAGCTGTAGAAAGAACCCTGGGACTGTATTGAGTTCAGGCAGGCTCCATTATTTGATTTTAGACATTAAAAACTCATGCTGCATTTAAATACAACTGAACAAAGCACAGTTCTATAATGAGAAACAGTGCTTGACTTGTTTGGTTGTAAAGAAATATCAAAGTTGAATCTCTTGTTTTCTCACTTAATACTATTATTAGTACTTTTATATTCTAGATAATTAAATAGCCTTCTCTGTCTGCTATTGTTTCTCAGCCTAATGATGCTAGACAAAACAGTCTTCATGGTTTTGTTCTATAAGGTCTTTGTCATTCACTATTTACTACCCATATTTTAGGAACAATGTAACTGTGACTATTTCACACTATTTTCAAACGAATTGGGAGCCCAGTCACATTTTCCCAGGTAAGCTGCAGCCATAAGGAAGTATGGGTGCCTTCAGAATGGGGTACAGTTGCTAAAACTCTCTTTAGTATTATCAATCCTATTCCTTTTCTTTCACAGTTGAGTTAGCGTGTTTTGTATTGTTGTGTTTGTTAACAGGAAAAGGAAGAGTGTTTTTATTTCCTCACTATTTCATTTTGCAAAGTAAAGAAAAGTTAGCCCAGTCATAGCTCAGAAGCCTAGAACTAGCAATCATATTAAGCTGTCTGAAGATTCCTTGCTATTACCCACCAACACTATATGGTATTGAAACAAGGAAGCCTATCTTGAGAAAGTATGACCACTGTTTCTGTGTGTGTGTGTGTGTGTGTTTAATGTAGTGATGCTTAGAAAGCTGTTTAATGTCAAATGGCTGCCCTCACAAAATAAACAAGAGGAAAACTCCCATCGGTAAATTATAGTGATTCTAAAGTGGTAGAGGTTGGAGTCATTTTACTGACAAGGAAGCCAATGGGACTGAAGTTTTGACCTTCAAAGTTTAATGGAAAGGGAAAAAAAATGTTCTGCACAAGAAACAGAGTTTCTTTAGCAGAGTCTAGAAGTTTTAATATTCTGGTTTGTCCTGTGTGTATTAGGTGTGGTGATTCATCCATTTATTCAGGAAACATTTTCTGAGTGCTAACAGTGTGCAGGGGCAAGATGTACTTAATGAAAAGTTACATTTACATTTACAGGACAAAAATGGATAACACATTTGAGAACACATGCACAAAAAAGCCTCCTCAGGCCCTGTTGGAGATGAAGACATTTGGCACAATAATATCAGTGTTCGAACTATTTTTAAATCATTTATCTAAACTTCTTTTTCTCTAACTTTTAGCAACTGATTTTCCTCCCCTAAATAAGACTAATATTCAAATGAGTTTCCTGTGGTCATGCTGAAATTATAGACAATTGACAATAGAAGACTTTAAAATAGATTTATTTCTGAGTTAGATTCTGTCTTCTCTTCCTTCCAAATAGAGTGGGGAGCCATTTTTATCAAAATTTAAATAAGACCATGCTGAGCCCCTTCAAGCCCTGAGGTACTATAACTAGAATATTTTGTCTAGCTAGAATATTAGAGGTAGAAAGAACCTGAGAGATAATAGATTCATCCAACAACCATAAAAAATTTACTGAGGCACAGAGGTGAATATACTTATCCAAGTTTAGGCAACTAGTAGAATTAGGTGTAGGATCCAGGTCTCTTGGCTCCTCGTTCAAAGATCTTGCTTTTATATCATGCATTTTCTTCTTACTTCCTGCATGCATGTCTCTTGGTAAGTGTTTCAAGCTTTATAAAGTATTACGGGGAGGGGGGGGAGGCTTTATTTATTTTCTTCAGATAATCTATTCTTGTAAATAAAGGTCATATGCTCATTAATCTGCCTTGAAATAAGTCATGAGGAATGCTTCTAGTGCCTTAACTATCACTTCATGTTTTTTGGTTGAATACACTGACTTTGTTTCATTCCTTTTATCTCCAGAATAGTTTTCTTGAATGAGTTGTTTGTGTATTTTGTGGTGTTTAAATTATTGGAGTTAAGTTGTAAACTAGGAAAATGCTTGCTATGAAGTATCTGACTTCCTTGGACTCATTTGAGTAAGGATCTCCAAAATATGGTGATTGTTTTTATCTAAATATCTTATCCTCCAAGTGTCTTCAAAGATTATTTTCTACTTCTTGAGCAGCAAATGGGAGGAAGATGTGGCAGTCTGCTTCGGTAAGCATTTACAGCCTTGGAAGTCCTATGGGGCAGTTCTACTCTGTCCTATAGGATCACTATGAGTTGGAATCTACTCGATGGCACTGGGTTTTTTTTTTTCTGTTTGTATTTTATTGAGCAGCAAATGTTGAAATAAAATCATTCATAGGAGATTACTAGTATTTCTATCCACTTAGTTTGCTGTATGTAAAAAAAACTTCTCTCTTATTTATTTTGTTTGTGGTTAACATTAAAATAAGGTCACTTGGATTTATGCATTGGAACAGTCATGTCAGAATTTTTAGATATGCTTCTCTCTCTTTTTTTTTTTTTTTTGGTTCCTTCATTATCCTCAGATACCACTGCCTGAAGGTGACTTTCCTGATTTGAAAGTATAAAGTGGAAGGATTAAATTGAATTCATCTACTTTCTGGCAAAATGTGCTGTATTAGTGATGACAGGAAATTGTAATATCTTAGTTTTCTTCTTACTGAAGTGTGAGAGCTCTTAATTCCACTTCCATTTTAGTTAAACTGCTGTGTCTTCTGTGGTTTGTATAGACTTTTCCCTTAAAGTCTACTTTGCATCAAAAACTTGGATTTACCAAACATTATTCTTTCTCCCTTTCTTTTTTTTTTAATTTGGTTAAGGGTTAAGAGCCTGGTCACTTAGATATCTGTAGGTAACAGCACAAATATAAAAAGTGATGAATAGTAATGTAACTTTATACCATCCAGTTTGTCTAGCCTCCTCTCTTTCTTCTATTTATACTTCCCCTCTTTACTACCTCATCTTAATCTTCTTGGTAAAATGTAACCATTATTATGCCCTACTAGTACAAAGGAGGAAATTAAGATTCAAGGAAGTTAAGAAACTTGTCTACAGTCACATAGTTAGTACTAGGGGAGACAGATTTTTAATACAACGAGACTTACTACAGAGTCCAGGTTCTGCCTCCAACATTACTAACTCTGTGACCGTATATAAGTTATTTAAATGCCCTTGCCTTAGTTTCTTCATCTGTAAAATCAGAGCATAGTAATAGTGCCTTCTGGGGCTTAATTTTTTAAATTAGTAAAGACATGATCAAGTTTATCATGCATAAACTTTAGTTTATTGGAAGGTAGTCATGGCAAGACATGGCAGGTAAGGCCACAAGATACTCAGTAAGGACCAGAGAATCATGGCAATATAAATTTAGTCAAATGGTTAGAGTCTAAATTTTTAGACTTCAGGCTTTTATCTTTAACAAGTGGTCTCAGGAGGAAGGCTTGACCAGTGATACATCCTTGATAGAGATACCACATAAGTATGGTCCAAGGCCAGCAGTGGCTGACAAAATTTCAGTCCAGACTCTTAATCTTTGGAGAGAGTCACACTGTAAAGGGAGGTTCTGTCTCTACTTCCTCTCAGTGAATGGTCTCAAATCCATGGTTTATATATGATTTTCTTACCTTGCCTTACACAATAAGGGCCAGGTAATGTAATGTCTAACAAAAACTAGTCTGTTACACGTTTTCTCTAACATCAGAGATTAGCTGTACATAGCATGTTTTCTTTAGGGTTAGAGATCAAGGGGGTTGTTTATAACTTACTTAATGTCTCAAGGAAACCCTGGTGGCGTAGTGGTTAAGAGTTTGGCTGTTAACCAAAAGGTCGACAGTTCAAATCCACCACGCACTCCTTGGAAACCCTATGGGGCACTTTTACTCTGTCCTATAAGGTCACTATGAGTCAGAATCCAGTTGCTGGCAACAAGTTTGGTTTTGGTTTGGTAGTGTCTCAAAGCCATCTTACAGAGATTTAACTATATGGTATATTTTCTTTATCACAGCATGCAGGTACATGGCTTTCTTAGTACATACCTCATATACCTCTATGTTTCTGTTCCTAAATTCAGAAATTTTCTATTTCTAACTTCACATCATAAGTGACTTATACACATGTGATTTGACTTATGTGCTTGGAGGGCTTTAGAGAAGGAAACATAACAATGCCTTACAAATATGTGGTTTTGTGGTTTGGTAGCATTACAAGAATACACGTGACAAATGGTACCTTCCTATGGAGTTGTGAACAGAGTGAGTTAATACTTATAAATAACTCATAACAGTAGATATAAAGATAATAGTGACAACACACTGGCACATTGACAGGTTAGAGCACCTTGTGAGAAGCCAATGAAGAGGGTGGTCAATATTACTTGCGTTTTACAACACAGACTTATCAATCCCCAATGTATGATTTTCCCTGTGATTTGTAATAAGATTTGAGGAACTTCAATTCTAGACTTTGCTCTCTTTCATTTGTTCAAGAAATACTTATTAACTACTTATAATCAAGGAAGTGCTGTGGATACCTTCTGTCACTGAGAATTTACAGACAAAATTTCTTTGTCCTGGGAGAACTTGTATACTGGTAATATGAATGTTGTTGGGTATCACTGAGTCAATTCCAACTCATAGCAATCCCACTGACAGAGTAGAACTGCCCCATAGGGTTTTCTCGGCTGTAATCTGAAACTAGATAGCCAGATCATTCTCTTGAAGAGCAGCTGGGTGGGTTTGAACCACCAACATTTTGGTTAGCAACTGAGCACTTAATAGGATAATAATAATTACTATTTCTTAAACAAAGCTTTGTGCAGTGGTGTGTGTGTGTTACACATATATGTATATATTATGTATGTATATATCCCACAGCAGTCAGGTAATCATATAATGTAAACATTATTTTTACTCCAGAAGGAAATTGAAATTAAGATAGACTGAGTAACTCACCAAAGGCCATACAGCCAACTGCTAAAAAGCTGATCTCACTCCAGGTCTCATGTCCTTGCCTTTAAACAGTACATCCTCCACATTCCGCTCTGCCAGTAACAAGACAGACAAGAAATTTGAAAGTCGCTTAATTTCTCTTGCCTCTGTTTTCTCACCTGTACATGTGGAAGCTGGGTGGGATGGTTTCTAAGGTCCTTGCCAGCTCTCAGGTTGTAGACGTTTGACACGTTCACTGTTGTTTTACCAACAAACAGCAGATGGCAGTACAGAGCAAGGACCGGCTAACTAAGTTCCTTCTCTTCAAGCCCGTACCCCTACCATACCCTTTGCCACCGAGTTGATTCAAGCCCCTATGATTCAGTAAAAAATGATTCCTCTAAATTTCTGTGATTGGTTATTACATAGTCACTACACGTGTAAAAATGTTCTTATACAATAATGTATATTGTAAAGAATATTTTATCATGTGTTAGCAATAGATAACTGTGCATATATTTATCAATGTCTGCAAATAACCAAACACCTAAACGAGTCTGTTAGTGTTGATATTTTAAATATCTGGAAATTCCAAAGATTAAAGTTATGGCCTGAAAATGTAAACAAGCATAACAGTACCATACCATACCCATTGCCACTGAGTCGATTCCGACTCATAGCAACCCTATAGGACACAGCAGACTGCCCCATAGCGTTTTCAAGGCTGTAAATCTTCACTGAAGCAGACTGCCACATCTTTCTCCCTCAAAACTGCTGGTGGCTTCGAACCATGAAGTTTTCAGTTAGCAGCCGAGTGCTTTAACCACTGTGCCCCTAGGGCTTCTCATGCCTAACATTAGTACATGTATATTGTGTGTATTTTTATAGATAATGTACATAAACACACATAAAATTTGTATATATAATTTAAATTTTATGCCCAAACACAAAGTGTATCATCCATTCATTTACTCAATATTTTTGAGCACCTATTGAGTAAAGCACTATTACAAGCCTAGAGATTTAGTAGTAAACAAAACAGACAACTAATCCTGTAGTCTATAACATGTCAAATGGATATAAATGCAAAGGATAAAAATAAAGCAGGGAAAAGCTATTCTCCCTACTGGGGGAAGGAGAGTGTGCTTTTATCTTGTATCTCATTTTATATCTTATATCTTATTAAATGTGTATGTGTATTTGTGATAAGAGCTGATTGGACAGGGTAAACTATATACAGATATTACCCTTTTAGTCCAAATGAGAGTCAATTAGTGAGGAAAAAAAAAAAAAGGCAGAACATAAGCATCAGATTGGGTGGTATAGAAAATTTCTATAGAGTATCAGGTTAAGGGCAATAAGACTTTAGAACCCACCTGCTATACTTTAAAAACTGGGCTTTCCAGGTGGGTAAAATTACATTAGGAAAGGCACAAATCTGAGAATGAAGTGAAAAAAAATCCTTTTTCTTATGTGCTTCACGTTTTCAGATAAATGAAAGGGACCTTCATTCATACTGTAGAATACTGCCTTAGGCGCATTTACATGCAGATAGATGATCCTTGCAATCCTTTGGGTTTGAGAGACAAAGTTATTCCTGGACAATGGCAAAAATCAGTCCCTCACATTGTAGATATTGAAGAGATAAGAGAGTAAGTGTCATACTGTTTCAATGGCTTTATGATGTTTTGTATGTTAGCCATTTGGTTTTCTCTCATTATAGAAATTTCACTCTTATTCCTGTCACCTAAAGACTTAGGTTTAGATACTCACAATGTATAGGTTCCTAATTTTGTATCAGTTAAAAAAAAAAAAAACTGTCTAAACTTTATCTGTCTAAACTTAGAAAAAGCATTAAGCATACCTGGGTGAATGTTTCCAAAGAAAGCTCCTAGTCGACCTCTCCAGTCTGCTACACAAATCTGTCCCGTTATTAGTCCAGTTCCCATCTGGATGTGCCTATGGGATTAGGAAAGCACTAAAGAATACTGGATTTCAAATAGCTTGGAAAACCCCTCAAAAGTAAAAGGACTCTGTGTGTTCTTTGGAGTCTTTGCCTGGGCTAGAGCTGGATGTTTGAAACCAAAACCAATGCCCGGTGTATTTTTTTACGGGATACGTGTCAATTCCTCAGTCCCCCGGGGGCTGTCAGCTGCTGTGGAACACTCCAAAAATACAAGGCCTCAGACTGCAGCCCCCGATGATGAATTAACATTGGTAGATCTCTGAGGTCGTTTGCTTTGTATACTAGTGTTAGCTTCCCTTGGAATCGTACTATCAAGATTAAAGCAAAACAAGACAAAAAAAACTGTTGTCGTCGAGTGGAACCTGGCTCATGGTGACTGCATGTGTGGAATGGATTAATTCTAAAACCCCTGTGTGATGGCCACTCGGATGTCTAGCTGGAAGGAGCGCAGCATTCTGAGGGCCCTCTGGCTCTACCTCTATATCAGCGCCAGTTCACATCTCCCATGGGCTGCTTCTGGCCAATGACTGAGCACATCAGAAGTACTAAGACAGGCGACCTGTGGGGCTCCTCCCTTGGGTGACTTTGGCTTGTGAGCCTCCCGTCAGCCTGGCTAAAGCTGTCTTAGAACTACATAACAGCCTGAGACTTCTCCTTCCTTCCCCCTCTCCACAGGTCTCAGACATGCATTGCGGTCTGAAGCTCTCCACACCTTCTCTTGCTCCCTCCCCCACAAATCTTTTGCATGTGTACTCTCTGGCTTCTATTTCACAGCAGACTTAAGTTAATATGTGAATATGTATCTTTTTTAATGTTAAAAACATCAATCGTTTATGTTTTCATTTTCCCAATATTTACATTGTCTTTGAGTTGACATTGGGCAAATCAGTCTTGGCAATCAGCGGAGGAACAGATGATACATCCAAGTGCACACCTCTCCTTCGTTATTTTTAACAACATAATTATAAGGATTCCAGAGCATTCTGATATTTTTCTTAAAATTTTATGATTGCCCACTTAACTGGCCTTTCTTATGGCACTGGGGCACTTGGGTGATACACACCCATCTCATCATTCTGTAGAAGCATTAGTGCTCTTCATCAGTGCTGTCAGTTTTCCCTGTGAGCACATGGTAGAACTATACTTCCCTGCCCCCTTTAAAGTTACATGTGTCCATGGACTTGCCTTGGTCAATGAAATATAAACAGAAGTGCTGAGTCACTTCTGAGAAGAAACTTTCAGAGCCTGTGTGCCATCTCTAATCTCCTCCCACTACTGGTGAACTTGGGATCACATGTCCAGATGAAACCTTTGTCAGCCTGTGTCCCTGACTTATGGAGTGACCAGAACCTCTGGGCAAACATCACTGGTCGTGTCGTGTGAGCAAGAAATAAACTTTTGTTGTAGTATGTCACTGAAAAAAAAAAAAAAAAAAACCATTGCCATTGAGTCGATTTTAACTCATAATGACCCTATGGGACAGAGTAGAACTGCCCCATTGAGTTTCCAAGGAGTGCCTGGTAGATTCCAACTGCCCACCTTTTGGTTAGCAGTCATGGCTCTTAACCGCTGTGACACCAAGATTCCAAGTCACTGAGGCATTTGGACATATTTGTAAACATAGCATAAGCTGGCAAAAATCTTCCCCCACTAAAAGCTCCTTGAGAACAGAAAATATCACCTTGCCCCTCCCGAAGCACATAAAATAATACCTTAGGATAAATACTTATTGAAAGATTGTTTAATTCATAAAAGTTGATCTCAACTTGATTCAGTTTTGGTACCTACTTCCTAAATGTAAAATGAGTTTTCTTAACCATTCTTGGAGTTAAACACTGGAGAAGATGTTCATTTTATGAAGAATTTGATACTGTGGCTGAAAACTGAGTTAAGTTTTAGATGTAACCAAGTATGAAAAATCTCAATTCATATTATCATCATCTAGCATTATCATCTCTCAATATGCTTGGGGCTTCCTATACCTTCAGTGTAATGTTTCAGAGAACAATTGAAACAAGTCAGTAAAGTTAACAGGGCCTTTTTAACTCATTAAATCCATCCTAATTCTTAAACCAGGGTTTTTTGGGTTTTTTTTTCCCCCCAATGATCCCTGTTATCTCTCTATGCATACTGTTGTGCAGTTATAATTTATACCTGTTGATTCTCTATAGCTATTTATCTGGACCTATGGTGTGAACTGTGTTCTAATTCATGCAAAATAGGGATTCTTTCAACTTGGAAGAAATAAGAAACTCTTTAAAGACAGACCAAAAAAAAAAATTTTTTTTTTTTTTTTAATGGCTTACTTTGCCACCCTTAGTAAGTAGCCTTTTGATTAAAACTCTTGGGAAAAATTAATTTCCAAAGAGCTTTCATCATGGAAGATTTTGCATATTTTTTCCTCCCTAAAAAAAAATTTTTTTTTTTTTTTTTTTAATCAATGCACTATGCCTCATAATACTCCCATCATGACCAGTTCACAATACCACCTCCCGGAAAAGCTCCAGAGAATGGATATTTAGACATAAAGGAGCAGAGGGCCAGTGAAAACCATCAGGAGGAGAAGTTCTCTGTTCTGCTGAGCCAAGTGACAGGAGATAACGTGAAGACAAATGGAAGACAAGGAACAGGGTGGATGATCACAGTTCACTTTGACCTCATTTCATGTACAGAATCCACATAAAAAAAAATTTCCATATTTTAATTAATTACATTTTCATTATGTAATGCCAAATAGCAGGCTTTTTCCATTGTTCCAGAAATAAGGTTAATAGAAAAATGGAGTCGCCAAGGTGTGGCACACCTCTGAATTTCGCCCAGTAGCTTAGTATCTTAAAAACCCACCTCCTCTGGTGGACATAAGGAGGCTGATCTTAATAGGAAACTCTCAACTACAGTTTCAAGGACACAGATTGTTTGGAGAAGTGAAAGTCATATTGGTACATGAAGGAAAAAAAGAGAAGAAGAAACAAACAACATATAACAACACATTCTGATGAACCTAATTAAATACGACAACAGCTGGTAAAAGGATAAATCTTCACCATAAAGGGGTGATGGAAAGGAAAATGCCACAAGAGAGCTCCAGTCGTGAATCAATGTCTCCAAGTGTTCTTTGGAAAATGTTTAAAGAGCTACCTGCTGTTTTGTGAAGGTTTTGTAATGATCTCACATCTTTCAAAGTTAAGACACAAGTGATTTTATCTTTCCACCTCCCCACTGGGGCTCATAGATTAAAGTAGTAAACACTTTATGAGAGATAAATCAACGCTTTATGCATGTGTGTGTTATCTTTTGTCAGTTCTCCAGAAGAGGTGTTATACAAGGCTATCCTGTGAGCAGTAATCTCTTTAAAAATGTAGATGGCAAGACCTAGAATGGACATGACTCAGATTTTAGAAACTGTACAAGTTTTTATTGAATGTTAATGGAATAGGTAGAATTGTATATTAGAAATATTGACTTGTTTTTAACTGCATCTCTAAGCTTTGCTGTAGCCCTTTTAACTTCCATAAACCTTAGTTACTTTTTCATAAAATGAGGATGAAAATAATTCCTAACCTGCCTGTACTTCACAGGTATGCTCTGAAGATTGAGTAAGATCTGTAAATAAAAGTATATTAGTAATGAAAAACTCCATACAAATCTAAGGGGTTATTATATAAATACATATGTAATATTAATGCTTGCTCTTCTGAATTGAAATGATAGGTTTCATTCCCCTTAAATTCCTCAATAAGAATGGGAAGTATTGATCTGTTTGGCCTCAGCAGGGTGTAACTGCGTGTTCACAGAGAGAAGGGGCAAGAAAGAATGAGTGGGTGCCTGGCAGTAGACCTACTACTCAGGCACTCTATCTTACCTTGTTATAATTGTTTATATAGTTCTCTATCTCACTTGCTAGAGCAGAGATAATGTGTGTCTTAGAAGTCATTGTATCCCAAGCACTAAGCATAGGGCCTAGCATAGAATAAGCCTCTGTGCTAAATGGGAATGAATGGATGGATGGATGGAGGGAGGAAGGGAGTGAGGGAGAGTTGTGTGGATGGGTGGGTGGATGGATGGATGGATAGATCAGTGGATGGATAGATGGATGTGTAGATGGATGGACAAGTGAATGGATGGATAAGTGGATGGGTGGGGGATAGATGAGTGATCCTGGTGAAATTATGACTACAGTCGCGAGAAAAGTCAATATGCAGTCCAAGTCAATGCTTAGCAATTGAGCGCCCCAATATGGAGTATGGGAATAGTATTCAATAATGTGGCCCGCTAGGCAGTCCACATCTGAGAATATGTCCTTGGGTAGCATGATGGACAAGGGGCTGACAAAGACAAAGGCAAAACCTCAGACAGAGCCTATAGGTTAACAGAAGTAAAATTCAGAATACGGACAAAGGCAGATCCCATGCTCCCAACAGGATGCTGAAATGCTTATCATTTTATGTCAGTTATCTAGTGCTGCTGTAACAGAAATACCACAAGTGGATGGCTTTAACAAAAAGAAATTTATTTTTTCACAGTCTAGTAGGCTAGAAGTCCAAATTCAGGGTGTCAGCTCCAAGGGAAGGCTTTCTCTCTCTGTCAGCTCTGGAGGAAGGTCCTTGTCATCAATTTTCCCCTGGACTAGGAGCTTCTCTGTGCAGGAACCCTGGGTCTAAAGGATGTGCTCTGCTCCTGGCACTGCTTTCTTGGTGGCATGAAGTTCCCCCTCTCTGCTCACTTGCCTGTCCTTTTGTCTGTTATAAGATAAAAGGTGGTGCAGGCCTCACCACAGGGAAACTCCCTTTACATTGGATCAGGTATGTGACCTGAGTAAGGGTGTTACAATCCCACCCCAATCCTCTTTAACATAAAACTACAATCACAAAATGAAAGACAACCACACAACACTGGGAATCATGGCCTAACCAAGTTGATACATGTTTTGTGGGGCACAGTTCAATCCATGACAGTTTACTAGACAAGAAATTTCATAAAAAGACTGAAGCAAACTCCCACATATATGAATTAGAGCTCAGAGAGAAATCAGGTTTGGGTCAACAGGAGCATGATTTTGATAAGAGGAATAAGACATGAGGCTGGACCAGGGGAACCAGTTCAGGAGCAGAGGCCTCAGGTATGACCACTAGTATGAGTGGCTTGACTGAACGTGAGCACGAGATGTGAAACTGCTCAGTCAGGTTCAACTCCGGAATTGAGGCAGCATCAATGAGTGCAGCAGCGCCAAGCCGAAGTTAGCACAGGCGGTGGCTGCCATCTGTGTGGCAAGATGGTCTATGTACATGGGTATACACGTTTTCAATTCCAATGTGAGATTAAAGGTTACCCGAAACCCTGGTGGTGCAGTGGTTAAGAGCTATGGCTGGTAACCAAAATGTCGGCAGTTCGAATCCACCAGGCACTGCTTGGAAACTCTATGGGGCAGTTCTGCTGTGTCCTGTAAGGTTGCTGTGAGTCGGAATCGACTTGATGGCAGCGGGTTTGGTTTTTTGGTTTGGTAGCCTAATGGCTTGCAAAGGATAGAAATATTTTAAAGAACTAAGCACACGAATACTTCCCAGCTTATAGAATTTGTCCTGCTGAGCAACATGCTATTCCAGAGTCTAGGATACGTGTCAGTACATCTTTTCCAATCCTAAAATAGCCTTGTATTGCTGCTCTTGCCTTGGCAACTAGTATGCAGACTTGCCATAATTGTTGGCAAAATTGTTCCCACGCCTGCCCTGCTTTGGTACAGCATTGGCCCAACAGAGGCCACAAGTTGATCAGGCCACCGTTTTCAGTTTTTTCCTGTCCACCCATTTTCTAGCATTGGTTTGATTATCAAAGGAAACCTCACTTAGATTATTGTACTTCATAGATGAGTGGGCACTGCTTGACTGACAGGCTTCTGCAAGATAAATGCTACTTCTGACCAGAAAAAGATTTGATGAACAGCATGCTGCACGCTTTGTCATGCTGAGAAAAATTCCAAGTAATTTATTATCAATCTGGTACAAGATAAGTGTAAAAGGCAAAATTTGAATTTTATTACTTTAAAATGTCAAGAATGGGCACTGAAGGCTTATGTTAGTGTTTCAATTTTTCATCTTGAATCTGAGCAATTACATTTCTTCAAAAAATAACGGATTCCTTGAAAATGGCTTCATACGGGTTTTTATATACCCTTTGCTGTTGTTGTCATTGTTGATTGCTGTGAAATTGATTCTGACTCCTGACGGCCCCACGTGTGCCGAGTAGAACCCTCAAGAGGGTTTTCAAGGCTGTGACCTTTCAGAAGAACACCAAGACTGTCTTCTGAGGTACCTCTGGGTGGATTAGAACCACCAACCTTTCAGCTGGTAGTGGAGTGCTAAACTGTTTGCACCACCCAGGGATCCTATGTACTTCCTGGTATGACCTAATTCACAATTTTTCATTTTATTTGTTTTTCCTACAATCTATTCCAATGGGGGTAGTTGGAATGGCCAGTCTTTTTCTAATTCAAATAGTTTTTATCCCTGTTGAAACCCAAGCAATCTGACAAGAAAAGCTACATTGTTGGTAATAAGGAGATGCATGTGCCATGTAACAACTCAGCTCTTAATTTGGATGAACGTGTTTGGCCAAGGTTTCTTCCAAGGGTTGTGTATGTCTTGAGACATCTAATCCAAATGAACTAAAAGTAACAACATCTATACCCACCCCCAGCTACTGACACTTAAGTCACATGGGACTTGGTTTCTAGTTTGCCAACTTCTTTTAGCATTTATAACCTTTGAAGCTGTGCTTGGTACATAAATATTCTTTATTTCATAAAATATGATCAGGTCTGTTTCTTGTATCCATTTTATTGCTGTTGGCTACTATCCATAAAGCTTGATCACAATGTAAGCAAACACAGTTTTTGGTTGTAACTAAGAAATCTCATTATGTTCACCTCAGTGATACTTAAAATCTTTCCAAATAAAAGAATTTGGGTAATCGCAACTCCTTATTGCACTATTTCCCATATGCAGATTGATATGCTAATTATGCATGTGTTATGATAAAGTAAACAATTTTATTTCTCTGAACAATTGCTCAAGTATTTCTTATAAAGACAGAATGCTTCTGAAGTGGAACTTAGAAGCAAACTTATACTAACAACATAAGTGATCATTCTACACTTGTTTCAGAGGGGGGTTAAGGAAGATTTGACTTTAATTTTCTTTTGGAAATCAAATATTGGAATATGTTACTAGAGTAAGCTGGTGGCACAGTGGTTAAGAGCTCAGTTGCTAACCAAAAGGTTGGCAGTTGGAATCCACCAGCTGCTCCTTGGAAACCTATGGAACAGTTCTACTCTGTCCTATAGGGTTGCACTGGAATCAACTCAGCAACAGTGGGTTCGAATAATTCTATAACAAAATCTCTTGTCCAGAAATAAGTACCTGGAAGCAAAAAATAAGAGTCATTACACAAGGGAAAGATTAGTCCAAAGGACTGATAGACCACAACTACCACAGACTCCACCATGCTCAGCCCAGCATAACTAGATGGTGCCCATCTACCACCACCAACTGATATGACAGGGATCACAATGGAGGGTCTGGACAGAGTGGCAGAAAAATGTAGACCAAAATTCAAACTCACAAAAAAAAGACCAGACTTTACTGGTCTGACAGAGACTGGAGAAACCCCAAGAGTTTGGCCCCCGGACACCCCCTTAACTCAGTACTGAAGTCACTCCTGAGGTTCACCCTTCAGTCAAAGATTAGACAGGCCCATAAAACAAACAATAATAAATATAGCTCAACCATGTATATGAGACTAAGTGGGCACGCCAGCCAAGGGGCAAGGATGAGAAGGCAGGAGGAGATAGAAAAGCTGGATGAGTGGAAATAGGAACCCAAGGTCAAGAAGGGGTGAGTGTTGTCACATCGCAGGGTTGGCAGCTTAGGCTGGGTTCTCTAGAGAAGCAAAACAAGTAAAATGTGTAAATATATACATATAGAGAGAGATTTATATCAAGGAAATAGCTCACGTGATTGTAGAGGCTGGAATGTCCCAAGTCCGTGGATCAGGATAGAGGCTTCTCCTGATTCACGTAGCCACAGAAGCTGGCGAACCCAAGATTGGCAGATCAGAGAGCAGGGCTCTTGCTCACAGACTGTGAAGGTTGACGAATCCCAAGATCGGCAGGCAAGAGTGCAGGGCTTCTCCTGATTCACATAGCTGCAGGGGCTGGAGAACCCAAGATTGGTAGGTCGGAGAGCAGGGCTCTTGCTCACATGCTGTGAAGGTAAATGAATCCCAAGATCGACAGGTGAGCCTCTAACTGAAGTCCCAAGAACTGGAGGTCAGACAAACAAGAGGCAGCTGCAGGATTCAGAGAGAGCAAAAACCAGAACATTCACTTATATTCGGATTCAGGCTACATGCCCAAGAAAACTCCCTTTCAACTGATTGGCTGCTCAGAGCAGATCCCATCATGGGGTGATCACGTATAAACACTGATAATCATGGCCCAGCTACGTTCTCACACAATCTTAACCATCACAGCAACCAGTGTCACAGAACAAAATGTGTATTGTTTAGTGAGAAACTAATTTGCCCTGTAAACCTTCAACTAGAGCACAAAAAAAAGAATAAGGGTTATTAAAGTCTCATTCTGATCTTATCCATCTTAGAGTCGAAGCTTGTCATACCTCATGTAAATTTGTACTTTATAATCTGGACTTCAAGGCCTGCTTAGTTCAGAGAGCAAAGAACAAATGTGAAGTCACCGTTGTCCCCAGACTTGAACTCCAGACCCATATATCCAGATATCTCCATCTGCATGTTTCACAGGTGTGTCAAACTCAGCCTGTCCAAGAAAGAACCTTTCACCAGCCCAGCATTCTCCAAGGCTAGGCAGTCCCAGCGCACTGACTCTTTTAGTTATTATTGATGTGAGATAATTTTATCAGTCCTTTGTTTCTTTTCTCTCAAGAAACATTTGTTGAGAATACTGTGAGCATGGTGGTAAGTGCCAGCTAGAGATAAAAAGAGATAATGCCCCATTATGCAAAATTAAGTATGTCCTCTACTGCAATCCCAGCATGTTGCACTGACCTATATTGGAACACTTAACAATTATTTGTTGATATGCATGACTTCTCATGAGATTGTATTTAAGAACTTCATTTTTTGTATCCCAATAATTATTCAATCAGTATTTATTGTGTGCAGACTAAGATGGTATGCAAAGACACCCATCCTTCCTAGGCTAGGAACCAAGCAGTTGCCACCTGGTCAGATCTGAGTCATGGTGACCCTGTGTGTGTTAAGAGTAGAATTGTGGTCCATGAGATTTCAATGGCTGATGGTTTTGGAAGTAGATCACCATGCCTCTCTTCTGGGGTACCTCTGGGTAGACCCGAACCTCCAACCTTTCAGCCACCATACTTACCCTAAATTCTCCGGCTCACCTCTGGTCTATAATTAAGTAAATATTTTTATTGATATTTGGGCAATAGATTACATATAGTCTTTCGAAGTTGTACCAATCAATCAATTACACAACCAACCATTCAGAGCAAATTTAACAGTAACTGTGTATGATTTAGTTCATCAGAAATTGGAGATAATAAGTTTCAAGGTCAGTTCTGGCTGGTTAGCATCTTTGTATAAATTCATCTTACCTGGGGTTGAGCCTGGGAATTTGTGGACATATCTCCTTGTTTAACTGGGTAGTAATGGTTTGGAGTTTGACTGAACAAGGGTGTATAGAAGTATTCTTCATGACTTTTGCTATTGGAAGTTACACCCCTTTTGTATGAGGTTCCAAATAGCACTGAGATGGCACTGATTCACTCTGGGTTAGCGGGGACTGTGAACGT
Organism: Loxodonta africana; assembly: GCF_030014295.1. Classification (NCBI taxonomy): domain Eukaryota; kingdom Metazoa; phylum Chordata; class Mammalia; order Proboscidea; family Elephantidae; genus Loxodonta; species Loxodonta africana. Next base: position 94,359,897 of record NC_087352.1, read on the forward strand.
CTTAAAAACCAGGTGAAACGATTTACCTCTCGATGAAAGAGAAATCAGACTTTACCAAACACTATAAAAGAAATGTCACTTGTCCTTTGTGTACTTCTTGTAAGAAATTTGTTGTCCTTTGTGTCTTAAATTTTTTTAAACAATTCTGAATTGTTGGAGATAAAGTTTGCGGTTCTTCTCATTTGTTATTTACTTCTCGAGACTTACTGCTCTTTCACTGACAGTGCTCAATAAGCCTGTTGTAACTGTCTTTGTGGTTACTGCATTCAGTATGCAGTATACAGGAAATATTTTATATTGCCCAGTTTGCATTTAGTACTAATCTTTAAATCCTTTTTAAATACACGGGTATGGTGGCTATGATGATATCTTCATTACTCACTACCTAGGACAATGGTGGAAACCTTGGTGGCATAGCAGTTAAGTGCTACGGCCACTAACCAAAAGGTTGGCGGTTCGAATCCACCAGGTGCTCCTTGAAACTTTATGGAGCAGTTCTGCTCTGTCCTATAGGGTCGCTAGGAGTTGGAATAGACTTGAAGGCAACGGGTTTGGGTTTTTTTTTGTTTTTTTTTTTTTGGTTTAGGACAATGTTCAGAAGTAGTATCAATATGAGTCAGAATTGACGGCAACGGGTTTGGTTTTTTCAGTTTGGAAATCTCATTTAGTAACATTTGATAAAATGATAAATTAGTAAAGATCTCACAACCAAGTATCTGAATCAACTTTCTTCTCTTAATAAATTTCTCTTGAGACTTGCTAGTCCTCTTGCTCCAATGTATACCTGATGGGCACACACAAAAGACAAAACAAATTGCTTCTGTGGAGATTGTAAATCAGAGTAGTGGTCCATAAAAGCTCAGTGCACTTGGCTGCTGTAACTCACCGCATCAAGTTGGGGATGTTGAGATACAAAAGGGAAAATGTGTCTGTCTTTTCAAGAGGATGTCAGAGATAAAAGGCAAAAAATAAGACACAGGTTACGTCTAAATTGATCATTCTTTTGAAATCTTCCACGTACAGCATATTCTCCACCATTTTGCATGGCTGAGCTAAATGTAAAATATGGTCTGTTGGAGATGTTTTAATAAAAATAAATGCTGGTTATCATCACAATACAGAAAGGGGTCTATCCAGGAACCGTGAAATTAGATACTGTGTGATTCATACTTGGAAACATTTCTGCTTTGACGAATTCTCGTTTAATGTCACACATTTGGTGATTAATTTCAAGTTTGTCATATTCTGTATTTGCATAAGGTCCAGCCAGAGTAGCTATGCAAATGCATTTCTTTAATTAAATTTGGTTGTATTGCCTATACTGGGTATAGAAATTATATTAACAGTAAATATTTCCAATATAAATTATTAAATATGTGCAAATATTACTGCAGCAATGAAACTCATATGAGGAAGTCTACTCTCCCCTCTGCTTCCAATGGAAAAGCAAAAGTTTACATTTTTGGAATATAGTTGCTTTTTGGAAACCCTGTGGGGCAGTTCTACTCTGTCCTATAGGGTCGGAACTGACTTGATGGCACCTAACAAAACAACAACATATTTTTGGTGGATAGATATATAAACACACTTTTTAGTGTTCAGCTGTTAACTATTAATCTTAAATAAGGTTTGAATGTTTTCACATGTTTGAGAATTAGGATGTTTTAGTCCAATAATTACTAAATATTAAAAGAAATTTTCTACCTTGTTGAAACCAATTATGGCTTGAAGCATAATGCTTAAAAATAAAACAGTGGTGGCGTCAGAACCTCTATGAGTTTTCTATTGCTGCATAACAAATTACCAAAACTTAGTGACTTAAAACAAAACTCTTTTATTATCTTAGAGTTCTGAACATCAGAAGTCCAAACAGGCCTGGCTGGATACTTTGCTTAGCGTTCTATACGACTAAAATCCAGGTGGCCACTGACCTGAACTTTTAGCTGGAGTTTCTGGGGAGGAACCTGCTTCTCAGCGCATTCAGATTGTTGGTATAATTTTTTCCATGCAGTTATAGGAGTGAAGTCCCCCCTTTCTTTGCTAGCTGTTGGCCGGAGTTATTCTCAGCTTCTGGAGTACACCCACATTCCTTGGCTCACGTCCCCATCCATCTTCAAAGCCAGCAACGATGCATCATATGCTTCAGATATGCCTTCCCCTTCTGACTTCCTTTTCTTCTTTTTAAAGGGCTTTTGTGTTTAGATCAGGACCAACCAGATAAATTTTGTTGTTTAAGGTCAACAGACTAGGGATGTTAATTACAACAGCAAAATCCCTTCACAGCTGTGTATAGGTGAGTGTTTGATTGAATAACCTGGGGCTGGGAAATTTGTGTGTGAGGGGTGCACCTTCAGAATTCTGCTACCACAGAACCCTTGTAAGATTCTCTGAAGGTGTGTAATTTTTGTGAAAATAAACTACCTAGTCTTGCAGATACAAAATTAAGAAAGTATCAGAAAATATCATACAATAATTGCATTAAAAAGTAATTTAGGAAAGGTGGTAGTGTTTTATTAAACTACATATCAGAATTAAGTAATATTTTATGGGACATGAAGAAAGGAATATAACTTATATTAACTAGGACTTTTGAGGCATTTGAGTTTTGCCAACTTTCCAAGTGACTTGAATGATTGGAGTAGAACATTATGAAATGCACCAACCCTAAAAGGTCTAGTACTGTGGGAAGAATGGCAACTCTATTGAAAAATATGGCACATCAATTACAGAAACATTTATTTTCTTTATTGCTCTTCTTTGAAGTGACACTCAATTCTAAAAAATGTAGGTTTCATCGAGACGTTTATATAACACAATGTAGTTAAAAAAAAAAAATTCTTTGAAAACCAGCTCAACTTCTTATTTATGGCATTCTGTACCTCTACCCAAGACCGTAGTTAAATCAACCTGGGCTTTTCACTGTTTTCTCTTAAAAAGAAATTCACAGAATGAGATTTAAAAGCCTTTATTGTTACCTTTTTGGACCTTGTGTATCACTTAATGTATAAGAGATTTTTGTTAAACTCCTAACAGCGATGAAGAGCAGTCACCATCATTGTAGGCGCAGCTAGGGGAAAATAACCTTTTCCATAAATAGAACTCCTCGACAAGGGAGCTGGTGGATTCTTCACTGCCAATGGTCCAGGTGCAGTGGTGACATAGTAAAGGTCGGAGTAGCTCCACCCTTTTTTAGTTCTGTTTTGTCCTAAGAGCTGTGCTAATCTAACGGTGTGTCTTCTGGGGGTGTCAGTAAAAGCAGAGGAAATACTTTGCTCAAACTTAACATGGGATATTAGATAAAGAAGACACCATGGCCAAGGATTTAATAAGGACACCACCTTTGAGCTCAAGAATGTTTCTTAATCTCGTAACAGTTTGTAGCTGAAGTCCGAGGAAGAATATTTCCCACCTGTATTCCTCATTGGTAAAAGGTGTTCTCAGGATTGATGTGACAGTCTTTCCATGGAACTTTAATCTCAGATGAAAGAGGATTAGTAATACGGTGTAGCATGTTAGGATGATGATGATCTCAGATAAGCATTTTAACATGGGTTCTACATGTGCTCTCTTTTCTAGCTGCTGCTTGAGAGTATGTAGCAAGGGCTGTGGAAACGTGGAACCTGTGTCAAGTCAGGCATTCCTTTATATCCTTTAACAGTTTCTCTCCAGGCTACTATATTGCTGAGTAAGAAACTGGGTTCAATCCAGTAAGCAAAGATGTGGAACTCAGAGAATTACAGTTATCACATTGTTCATGGCTGTTCTCCCGGGAGCAGACCTGGGGCAGATCGCTCACTGGCAGACATGAGTGGATGTACTTAATCATGCTGCCCTTTATCTTCTTGTCTGAGAAGAATGCAATGTTGAAGCCCCAGGCAGGCCTGAGAGTCCAGTGCTGGGCTCGTAGCCACATTCATGTGTCTGCTTCCAAAAACATAGACATTTTCTTCTTTGTCCCACTTCATCTCCCAAACAATTTGCTGTTTCATACAACTTATTCCCAATGCCTGATATCTTGGCTTGAGATGAGTTGAGTCACATTTGTTCTCATCTGTCAAGAGTTGTGTGACGGGAGGAAAAAGAAAAGAAGCTATATTTGTAGCTTTACTTAGTAGTTTTTCACCCCATCTTTACTTTTTTTCCCCCTCTCTTGAGTAAAGATAGAAATCACTTTGCCCTAGACCTTATTATGGATAAAGTGTCTTTAAGAATTGTGTAGGAAAAGCCATCCATCAAGCTGAGTCCAACTCCATTTATACTTTATAAATATCTTTTGAACAATAAAATTCAACTTTATTCTATAAAGACTACAATTATAATAGCTAATATTTAGTATTTACTGGCATATTGATCAAAGTCTTTTACTTGCATTATCTTGTTTAATCCTCACAAGCCCATATAAGGTAATATTTTTATCTCTGTATCATACATGAGAAAACTGAGGCATAGAGAGGTTAAGTAAATTGCCCAGGGTCACACAGCTGAAATTTGAGCCCCAAGAGCCTGAACTTTTAACTACTCTGCTGTAACTGTTTTGAAAAGCCTTTAGAAAATAGGAACAGATAATCATTTGTCCAAACTCTGGAAGTGCTTGAAAAGAAAGCTCTTCCCTGGATTGGTGGAAACAGCTATCATGAAGGAAGGCACTTTTCCAAGTTTTGATTGTATCTTCAGCATGTGAATTTGTGACACTGACTGAAAAGTAATTTATCTTAAGTAATAACTTCAACTAACCTCTGCAGTGTCGTACAAAAATCTTTCACACATAAGCCTCTTAGTTCCCTGAGATGTGAAACATTAAAAGCATGGATGTTTTTGTCCCTGTAGAGGACAGTTGGAGCTAGGCAAAAAGGGAATATAAATAATAAATCATCTGTCATCCCACCCTCCAGGATCTTGGTGTTTCAACATTATCTTATTCTCTAACAAGTTTAACGTGCCTTTCAATTTGTTTGAAGAAAAAAGTCATTTCTAAAAAGTGAACTGAACTATTTTTCTTCTTTTGTCGAGGGTAGGAGGGACTGGGTGGTGTAGTAAATCCCAGAGTTACTAAGTAAGTTGACCTGTTCTTCCCATGCCACCATTTTCCTCCATATGGCAGATGAGCTGGGAGAGGAGAGAACAGGGTGGGAAAGAGATGCTCAGAGGGTCCTGGGTTGGGATGAGGAGACTGCAGGGTGAGGGGTCTGGAAAACAGAGGCAGCAGCAAGGCCCCGCATTAGTCACTGGCAGTAGGCACAGGCACACTGCCCAAGAGCCAGACCACATCAGCCTTGTGGACAGCAGAGACAGGCAGGGCCCTGGGGGGAAGACAGGTGGGCAGCAGGGCCAGGCCAGATGATCAGGGGCAGTGGAGGTGAAGGCTGTTTAGGAACTCTCTGCTGCCCCCTGCAGGCTGCTTATGGTGTGGTATCTGACTCTGCCTCTTTTCCTCTCCCTGTTTTCCCTCTCTTGGCTTCTGCCTCCTGTCTGGCAGACCCTCTCCTTTGTCACATGATCCTCATTATTGACTAAATAATTGTCCCCAAAAGATGCCCGCTCTCTAATCCTGGAAACCTGGGAATGTTAACTTTATATGGCAAAGACTTGGCAGATGGATTAAATTAAGGATCTTGAGATGGGATTACTGAGTGGATTATTGGATTCCTGAGTGGGTCCTAAATGCCATCACCAGTGTCCTTATAAAAGGAAGGCGGGGGAGATTAAAGTCAGATGAGACGAAGGCCATTTGATGGAAGTAGACAGAAGCAGAGTCAGAGAGAGAAGGTGCTACACAACTCACTTGAAGATGGAGGAAGGGGCTAGAAACTGAGCAATGCACCTCTGGAAGCTGGAAAAGGCGAGGAAACTGATTCTCCCCGCCAAGCCTCCCGAGGGAGCATGGCCTGCTGACACCTGGGTTTTGGCCAGTGAGAATGATCCTCTAGAACTGTAAGAGAGTAAGTATATGTAGTCTTAAGTCCTAAATTTGTGGCAATTTGACAGTACAGTCAGAGGAAACTAACGGACGCACTGTTGAATCTGGTATTCTCCTAGCCCGTCTTCGTTTCTTGCCCTGGAACAAAGAGCTCAATGTTGGGAAGGCAAAAAAGAAGAAAAATAAATTGCTAAATATTTTGGAAATATTTTTCTGCAATGTGTCTTGGCTCTTCATTCAGTATTGGTTATTGTTTGTAAATTATTTAGACCCTTTCCTCCTTCTCTTTCGTTTCACATTCACTTTTTGTTCATTTGACTGCTTATCAAAAAAAAAAAAGAGATAAAAAAATTAAACAGACCTATTTTATAAATGGTCTGAAATGGAGGGAGAGAAAAATTAGAACACAAGTGTCTGTGAGCTTTTTTCATCCTTGCTCTTTGGTTACTGCTCTCTTACAGAGTTCTGCTAGTGGGTATGAAATAGGAAATGAATTCTCCCTAAGCCCCATGTTCTAAAGGCCCACACATATACCTTCAAAGTGTGTGTTTATGCAAATGCACATGAATGTGAGTTACTAAAGGATACTGACACTGGCTCAAAGAATGACCCCAAACCAGTACTTTACAAGAATCACAAGTATCTGAGTGTTCAAAAGTCCAAGTGATGAATAAGTGTATATTTGGAACCAAAATAGAGCAACCTGGCTAGCAACAAGCAGTACAAAACCAGACTATTCTCTAAAGGCAGTGTGGTGAGCCAGAAAAGTATTCAGAAACTCAGAGACTGTTTGTACAGCCAAGACAAAAATCAGGTGACACTGAAGAACAAAGAAAGTAGCAAGTTCTAATCAATAGCTCCACATCCAAGAAGCATGCGGCAGGTCCTCTAACCTTCACCTCCATACGTGAGATACATTCATCAATGCATCAGGCAACATACACAATCAACTGAATGAGTATAGAAGATAAATTTACTATTATTATTATATATTTAATTTATTATTTAATGCTGGTTGAAATGTGTATCAAGTGTCTTACCCTGATGTGGAACTGATTCCCTTCTCTGTAACTATGGCATCTATAGTACATCACTCTTTAGACCCATGGAGAATTATTCCTGTGCTGACTGAGCATATATCTAGAGTCATCAAGGTGAGCAAATTTATCACTGGAAGACTATCAAAAGAAACTTATGATTACGTAACCTTGCCCTTGCCTTTGATCAGATGTCCATTAAGGAATAGATTTAATCTTGGTTCTCTGCATCTAAAAAAACTCTATCAAAAGTCCAGAGAGTTGCTAAGCCTTATCTTTGTCAAATAGCCCCAAAGAAGAGAGAAGTCATGGCTCAACTCAGCATGAAAGGATGGTCATATTTGATATGATAAAATCAACTAGTGTGCATTGGGAGCCTGGTGGTGCAGTGGTTAAGCATGCAGCTGCTAACCCAGAGGTTCGCAGTTTGAACCCCAGCCGCTCTCTGAGAGAAAGATGTGGCAGTCTGCTTCTGTAAAGATTTACGACCTTGGAAACCCTATGGGGCAGTTCTGCTCTGTCCTACAGGGTCGCTATGAATCAGAATCAACTAGACAGCAGTGGGAGTGTGGATTTAACCAAGTCTACCAACCAACCTGTTACCATCCAGTTGATTCCAACTCATGGTGACCCCATGTGTATCACAGTAGAACTGTGCTCCATAGGGTTTTCAATGGCTGATTTTTCAGAAGTAGATTACCAAAGCTTTCTTCTGAGGTGCCTATGGGGGGACTCGAACTGCCAAACTTTCAGTTAGCAGCTGAGCATAGTAACTGTTTGCACAACCCAGAGATTCCCAACCAAGTCTAGAAAGTTTAAAAGTAAATGTGTCACACAGTGGAATACTACGCAATGATAAAGAACAACGATGAATCTGCAAAGAATCTCACAACATGGATGAATCTGGACGGCATTATTCTGAGTGAAAGAAGTCAATCACAAAAGGACAAATACTGTATGAGACCACTACTATAAAAACTCATGAAAAGATTTACACACAAATAGAAACAATCTTTGATGGTTACAAGGCAGGGGAGGGGTGGGGATGGAAAAACACTAAATAAACAATAGATAAGTGCTAACTCTGGTGAAGGGTAAGACAGTACACAATACTGGGGAATCCAGTACAACTTGATGAAGGCAAGGTCATGGAAGCTCCATAGACACATCCAAACTCCTAAGGGACCAAATTATTGGGCTGAGGGCTATAGGGACCATGGTCTCGGGCAGTATCTAGCTCAACTGGCATAACATAGTTTATAAAGAAAATGTTCTACATTCTACTTTAGTTAGTAGTGCCTGGGGTTTTAAAAGCCTGTAAGTGGCCATCTAGGATTCTTCCTGGTCTCACCCTTCAGGGTCTTAAAAGCTTGAGTGAGGAGGTGGGGCCAAGATGGCAGAGTAGTCAGATGCTTCCGGTGAACCCTCTTACAACAAAGATCTGAAAAAAAACAAGTGTAACGATTATATTTATGACCAGCTAGGAACCCTGAACATCAAAAGCAAAGTGAGAAAATGGACTGAGTGGCTGGGGGAGGAAGAGACGGTTCATAAGCAGAGAGGAATTGCCAGACCTGAATCTCCAGGAACCCTCAGGCGCCATTCCTGGGAGTGAGTGCAGCAGGCTGGTGGTAGTGGTCAGCTGCAGTTTCCTCAAGGAGAAACAGCCAGAAGGAGAAACAGCCAGCCACACAGCCTACTCACACCTCTGGAGCCAGAAAAGAATGGTGCTCTCGACAAAAGCTAAGTTACTTATGTATATTTTACCACATGCCCCCAGCCCCCAAGCCAGCTTCAGTGGCTGTTGATTTCCCTGGGGCTGAGATAGGTCCTGCTGAGCGTCCTGAGCCATTCTCCCAGACTTGGAGAAGGCATAAGTTTGCAACTGGGAGAAATGATAATCTAACAGCTCCACTAATCTGGGGCGCTCAGGACAGAAGCGGCTCCTGTTCAGGCATAAACGGTCTATGGACTTTGAATACCTTTCCCCCCTGCATGGACCTGTGTGGGCCTATTTCAGGAGAATAGACCCTTGTTGGCAGACTGCAAATGTTTCAGCTGTGCGGTGGAAAGGTGGGTGTTTGATGTTTGACACTGGTTTGCCTATTAAACAGGGTCCTCACCTACCCACATCAGAGGCCTATGGGCTGGTGGCTCCACTCAGATCACTCAGACACCCACGACAGGAGTCCAAAGATAACTGGTACCTACCAGTCCTTACAACCAAAAGCACTGGGTGCTCATGGTGCATCTGCAGAGCCCACCCACCTGTGTGCTCTAGAGAACAGGGACACACTTTCCTCACAGACACTGGGGGGACAACTGTCAGCCGACTGCTTTGTTCAGAGCAGATACCTGCTACAACCAGATACCGGTACCTACACCAAACACCTCTGCCCCTTTAAGACTGTAGGACAGAGCCTATACCACACACTTGATGACCAAAAACCTGGACACCCGAGCTGAATCCATACAAGAAAAGTGAATGGACTTCTAGGCTGATATACATGATAACAGCTCTAGCCACCTGGTGACAGGACATTGGAGCTTTACAGGTGAAAATAATCAAGCTAGCTCACTCAAGCAATCTATTTGGACATATCAAAACAAACAAACAGACAAAAGCAAGAAGGTAGGATACTGTAAGCAAACATAAACTAATACAATAACTTATAGATGGCTCAGAGACAACAGTCAATATCAAATCACATAAAGAAGCAGACCATGATTGTTTCAACCAGCTCTCAAAACAAAGAATCAAAAGATCTTCTGGATGAAGGTGCCTTCCTGGAATTACCAGGTGCAGAATACAAAAGAATAATATACAGAACTCTTCAAGACATCAAGAGAGAGATCAGGAAGGAGATCAGGCAATGCGCAGAAGACGCCGAAGAACACACAGATAAACCGGTTGAAGAAATTAAAAAGGTTATTCAAGAACATAATGAAAAATTTAATAAGCTGCAAGAATCTATAGAGAAACAGCAATCAGAAATTCAGAAAATTAACAATAAAATTACGGAATTAGACAACTCAATACAAAGTCAGAGGAGCAGAATCCAGCAAGTGGAAGGCAGAACTGATAAGGCTGAAGATAAAGCACTTGGCACCAATATATTCGAAGGAAAATCAGATAAAAGAATTAAAAAAAATGAAGAAACCCTAAGAATCATGTGGGATTCTAGCAAGAGAAATAACCTACGAGTGATTGGATTACCAGAACAAGGAGGGATGACAGAAAATACAGAGAGAATTGTTGAAGATTTGTTGGCAGAAAACTGTCCTGATATCGTGAAAGATGAGAAGATATCTATCCAAGATGCTCATTGAACTTCACATAAGGTAGATCTTAAAAGAAAGTCACCAGGACATATTATAATCAAAGTTGCCAAAACCAAAGCTAAAGAGAGAATTTTAAGAGCAGCTATGGATAAACAAAAAGTCACCTGCAAAGGACAGTCAATAAGAATAAGCTCAGACCACTTGGCAGAAACCACGCAGGCAAGAAGGCAATTGGATGACTTATATAAAGCATTGAAGGAAAAAGATTGCTAGCCAAGAATCATATATCCAGCGAAACTGTCTCTCAGATATGAAGGCGAAATTAGGAAATTTCCAGATAAACAGAAGTTTAGGGAATTCATAAAAACCAAACCAAAACCACAAGAAATACTAAAGGGAGTTCTCTAGTTAGAACATCAATAATATCAGATACCAACCCAAGACTAGAACACTGGACAGAGCAATCAAATATGAACCCAGATAGGGAAATCACAAAAATAAATCAAGAAAAAAAATTCCTCAAAATAGGGAAACAGGTCATTATGTAAAAGAATACAGCATTAAAACAATAAAGAGGGAATAAGAAATGTAGTCATAGATCTCTCAAATGGAGAGGAAGACAAGGTGATATAAAGAAATAAAAGTTACATTTAAACTTAGAAAAATAGGGGTAAATATTAAGGTAACCACAAAGGAGACTAACATTCCTACTCATCAAAATAAAATACAAGAGAAAAATAGACTCAGCAGAAACAAAATCAACAATGAATAAGAGAAAAAGGACAATGCATAAACTACTCAGCACAAAAAATTAAGTGGGAAAAAGAAACTGTCAATAGCACACACACACAAAAAGACATCACAATGAGTACTAAACTCATACTTACCCATAATTACACTGAATATAAATGGACTAAATGCACCAATAAAAAGACAAAGAGTGGCAGAGTGGATTAAAAAAACACAATCTGTGTATAAGCTGCCTACAAGAGACGCACCTTAGACTTAGAGACACAAACTAAAACTCAAAGGATGGAAAAAAATATATCAAGCAAACAACCATCAAAAAAGAGCAGGAGTGGCAATGTTATTTTCTGGCAAAATAAGACTTTAAGATTAAATCCACCACAAAGGATAAGGAAGGACACTATATAATGATTAAACGGACAATATACCAGGACGATATAACCATATTAAATATTTATGCACACAATCACAGGGCTGCAAGATACATAAAACAAACTCTAACAGCATTGAAAAGTGAGACAGACAGCTCCACAAGTATAGTAGGAGACTTCAACACACCACTTTCAGTGAAGGATGGAACATCCAGAAAGAAACTCAATGAAGACACTGAAGATCTAAATGCCACCATCAACCAATTTGGCCTCACAGACATATAAAGAAGACTCCGCCCAACAGCATCCAAGTATACTTTCTTTTCTAGTGCATATGGAACATTCTCTAGAATAGACCACAAATTAGGTCATAAAGCAAGCCTTAACAAAACATCGAAATATTACAAAGCATCCTCTCTGACCATAAGGCCATAAAAGTAAAAATCGTAACAGAAATAAACAGGGAAAAGAAATCAAACACTTGGAAACTGAATAATAACCCTGCTCAAAAATGACTGAGTTATAGAAGACATTAAAGATAGAATAAGGAAATTCATAGAATCCAATGAGAATGAAAACACTTCCTATCAGAACCTTTGGGACACAGCAAAAGCAGTGCTCAGAAGTCAATTTATATCAATAAATGCACACATACAAAAAGAAGAAAGGGCCAAAACCAAAGAATTGTCCCTACATCTTGAACAAATAGTGAGCAACAAAAGAAACCCTCAGGCACCAGAAGAAAGCAAATAATAAAAATTAGAGCAGAATTAAATGAAATAGAGAACAGAAAAACTATTGAAAGAATTAACAAGACTAAAAGCTGCTTCTTTGAAAAAATTAACAAAATTGGTAAGCCCTTGGCCAAACTGACAAAGAAAAACAGGAGAGGAAGCAAATAACCTGAATAAGAAATAAGATGGGCAATATCATAACAGACCCAAGTGAAATTAAAAGAATCATATCAGGCTACTAAAAAAAATTGTACTCTAACAAATTTGAAAACCTAGAAGAAACAGATGAATTTGTAGAAACATACTACCTACCAAAACTAACACAAACAGAAGTAGAACAAGTAAATAAACCCATAACAAAAGAAGAGATTGAAAAGGTAATCAAAAAATTCCCAACGAAAAAAAAAAAGCCCTGGCCTGGCTGTCTTCACACAGAGTTCTACCAAACTTTCAGAGAAGAGTTAACACCACTACTACTAAAGGTATTTCAGAGTATAGAAAAGGACAGAATACCCCCAAACTCATTCTATGAAGCCAGCATACTGCTGATACCATAACCAGGTAAAGACACCACACAAAAAACAAAATTACAGACCTATATCCCTCATGAGGAAACCCTGGAAGTGTCGTGGCTAAGTACTACAGCTGCTAACCAAAAGGTCAGTGGTTCAAATCCACCAGGCGATCCTTGGAAACTCTATGGGGCAGTTCTACTCTGACCTATAGGGTCACTGTGAGTCGAAATCGACTAGATGGCAACGGGTTTGGTTTTTTATCCCTCATAAACTTAGATGCAAAAATCCTCAACAAAATTCTAGCCAATAGAATTCAACAATTTGTCAAAAAAATAATTCACCATGACCAAGTGGGATCCATACCAGGTATACAGGGATAGTTCAACATTAGAAAATCAATGAATGTAATCCATCATACAAATAAAAGACAAGAACCACATGATCTTATCAATTGATGCAGAAAAGGCATTTGGCAAGGTTCAACACCCATTCATGATAAAAACTCTCAGCAAAACAGGAATAGAAGGAAAATTCCTCAACATAATAAAGGGCATTTACACAAACCCAATAGCCAACATAATCCTAAGTGGAGAGAGTCTGAAAGCATTCCCCTTGAGTTCGGGAACCAGACAAGGATGCCCTTTATCACCACTCTTATTCAACATCATGCTGGAGGTCCAAGCCAGAGCAACTAGGCTAGATAAAGAAATAAGGGCCCCCAGATTGGTAAGGAAGAAGTAAAAGTATCACTATTTGCACATGACATGGTCTTATACAAAGAAAACCTTAGAGAATCCTTAAGAAAACCACTGAAACTAGTAGGAGAGTTTATCAGAGTATCAGGATACAAGATAAACATGCAAAAATCAGTTGGATTCCTCTACACCAACAAAAAGAACATTGAAGAGGAAATCATCAAATTAATACCATTTATGGTAGCCCCCAAGAAGATAAAATACTTAGGAATAAATCTTGCCAGAGATGTAAAAGACCTATACAAAGAAAACTATAAGACACTACTGCAAGAAACCAAAAGAGACCTACATAAGTGGAAAAACATACCTTGCTCATGGATAGGAAGACTTAACATTGTAAAAATGTCTGTTCTACCCAAAGTGATCTATAGATACAATGCAATTCTGATCCAAATTCCAATGACATTTTTTAATGAGATGGAGTAACAAATCACCAGCTTCATATGGAAGGGAAAGAGGCCCCAGATAAGTAAAGCATTACTGAAAAAGAAGAACAAAGTGGGAGGCCTCACTCTACCTGATTGTAGAACCTGTTATACCGCCACATTAGTCAAAACAGCCTGGCACTGGTACAACAACAGATACGACCAATGGAACAGAATTGAGAATCCAGGCATAAATCCATCCACATATGAGCAGCTGACATTTAACAAAGGCCCAAAGTCTGTTAAATGGGGAAAAGACAGTCTGTTTAAAAAAGGGTGTTGGCATAACTGGTTATCCATGCAAAAAAAAAAAAAAAAAATGAAACAAGACCCATACATCACACAATGCACAAAAATCTAACTGAAAATGGATCCAAGACTTAAATATAAAATCTAAAACAATAAAGATCATGGAAGAAAAAATGGGGACAACATTAGGAGCCCTAATACATGGCATAAACAGTATACAAAACATTACTAACAATGCAGAAGAGAAACTAGATAACTGGAAGCTTCTAAAAATCAAACACCTATGCTCATACAAAGAGTTCAGCAAAAGAGTTTTTGCACGATACTGCAAAAACTCAACTACAAAAAGACAAATAATGGAATTAAAAAATGAGCAAAGGATATAAACAGGCACTTCACTAAAGAAGACATTCAGGTAGCTAACAGATACATCAGGAAATGCTCACGATCATTAGCTATTAGAGAAATGCAGATCAAAACTAAAATGAGATTCCATCTCACTCCAACAAGGCTGGCATTAATCCAAAAAACACAAAATAATAAATGTTGGAGAGGTGGTGGAGAGACTAGAACACTTATACATTGCAGGTGGGAATGTAAAATGGTACAACCACTTTGGAAATTATATTTGGCACTTTCTTAAAAGGCTAGAAATAGAATTATCATAGGATCCAGCAATCCCACTCCTTGGAATATATCCTAGAGAAATAAGAGCCTTTATACAAACAGATGTATGTACACCCATGTTGAGTGCAGCACTGTTTATAAAAGCAAAAAGATGGAAGCAACCAAGGTGCCCATCAACGGATGAATGGATAAACAAATTATGTTATATTCACACAATGGAATACTACACGTTGATGAAGAACAATGATGAATCCATGAAACATTTCATAACATGGTGGAATCTGGAAGGCATTATGCTGAGTGAAATTAGTCATTTGTAAAAGGACAAATATTGTATGAGACCACTATTATAAGAGCTCAAGAAATAGTTGAAACAGAGAAGAAAATATTCTTTGATGGTTAGAGAGTGGGGAGGAAGGGAGAGGGGTTTCACTAATTAGATAATAGATAAGAACTATTTTAGGTGAAGGGAAAGACAACACACAATACTGGAGAGTTCAGCACAACTGGACTAAACCAAAAGCAAAGAAGTTACCTGAATAAACAGAACGCTTCAAAGGCCAGCATAGCAGGGGCAGGGTTTTGGGGACCATGGTTTCAGGGGACATCTAAGTCAATTGGCATAATAAAATCTATTAAGAAAACATTCTGAATCCCACTTTGGAGAGTAGCGTCTGGGGTCTTTTAAATGCTAACGAGTGGCCATCTAAGATGCATCAATTGGTCTCAACCCACCTGGAGCAAAGGAGAATGAAGAACACCAAAGACACAAGGTAATTATGAGCCCAAGAGACAGAAAGGGCCACATAAACCAGAGACTACATCAGCCCGAGACCAGAAGAACTGGATGGTCCCCTGCTACACCTGACTGCCCTGACAGGGAACACAACAGAGAGCCCCTGAGGGAGCAGGAGAGCAGTGGGATGCAGACCTCAAATTCTCATAAAAAGACCAGACTTAATGGTCTGACTGAGACTAAAAGGACCACGAGGGTTATGGTCCCCAGACCTTCTGTAAGCCCAAGACAGAAACCATTCCCAAAGCAACTCTTCAGACAGGGATTGGACTGGACTATGGGATAGAAAATGATATTGGTGAAGAGCAAGCTTCTTGGATCAAGTAGACGTATGAGACTATGTTGTCATCTCCTGTCTGGAGGGGAGATGAGAGGACAGAGGGGGTCAGAAGCTGGCCTAATGGACACAAAAATGGAGAGTGGAGGGAAAGAGTGTGCTGTCTCATTAGGGGGAGAGCAACTAGGAGTATATATATAAAAAAAAAAAAACCCAGAGTATATAGAAAGGTATATATAAATTTTTGTATGACAGACTGCCTCGGTTTGTGAACTTTCACTTAAAGCACAATTGTAAAAAAAAAAAAAAAAAAGGCTTGCGTGGCCATCTAAGATACTCCACTGGTCTCACCCCTCCTGGAGCAAGGAAGAATGAAGAAAACCAAAGACACAAGGAAAAGATTAGTTCAGAGGATTAAAGGACCATAACTACCACAGCCTCCACTAGGCTGAGTCCAGTACAACTCGATGGTGCCCAGGTACCACCACTGACTGCCCTGACAGGGATCACAATACAGAGATCCCATACAGAGCTGGGGGAAAATGTAGAACAAAATTCTAACTTAAAAAAAAAAAAAAAAACAGACTTACTGCTCTGACAGAGACTGGAGAAGCCCCAAGAGTATGGCCCCCAGACACCCTTTAGCTCATTAAAGAAGTCACTCCTGAGGTTCACCCTTCAGCCAAAGATTATACAGGCCCACAAAACAAAGTGAGACTAAAGAGGCACAGCAGCCCAGGGGCAAGGATTAGAAGGCAGGAGGGGACAGGAAAGCTGGTAATAGGGAACCCAAAGTCGAGAAGGGAGGGTGTTGACATGTTGTGGGGTTGGAAACCAATGTCACAAAACAGTATGTGTGTTAGTAGTTTAATGAGAAGCTCATTTGCTCTGTAACCCTTCATCTAAAGTACAATTAAAAAAAAAAGACTAAAAATGTTCTACAGGATGAGAGATTATGATATAAACCAGAAACTTGAATTTACAGTGTCAAAAATGGAATAGAGGTTATATTTAATATTTCAAAAAAAAAGTGAGTGTGTCATATGATATAAATGAGAGTTAAACTCACCATCCATCAATTGAAACAGTAAATAGCACTCTTTTTTTTCACAAGGTCATTTTTTTTTAGCACAGTCTCTGTATCCATATATATTGACATTAATATTATACATCATGAAATTTCTATAGTCACACGTGGAGCCACTGTTCAGTGATCCTGAAGAAGTATTTCAGAGACCATCTTCACGTCAGGTACTATATTTCAAAGCTGAAAATGGCTGACACTTTGTTGCTTCTTCTCTCAACCCTTTCTCTTCATTATTGTGGCGTATAACTTTGCCTTCTAGTATTTTAGCACCACCCAATTTTCAGTTCTCACAATTCCATGAGCAGAGAGAATTTGTGACAGTCTACAATAGGTGCTCACTTAGTAATGAACTGACAGAAGTAGGGTACACAATATACAGACTTCTCAATAGAATTCTATTATGCAAAAGCAGTTTAATGTCATTGTGCTCATATTAACCAAGAAAATGTACTAGAGTTTGAAGGAGAGTATCCTGAAGAAAAAATAACACTAGTTTTGTTTTTATTGAATACTTCTCATACTGAGTTTTGATACTGAATTATATTCTGACTTTTTTTCTTTTCTTTCTCATTTTTAAGCATGAGAAATTTACAACTCCTCCTTCTGCTCCCCACCACCTCCTGAGGATTTTAAAAACCTAACTGATGGAATGGCACACCACTTTGGCTTAAAATGTGCCATCGCTGTTGGAAGAGAAAACAAGCTAAACATACTGTTGATGTCACTATGGCCATCTTAAATTTTTCTTTAAAAAGTATGGAGAACAAAGATGTGTAATGACGCAAATAATCATATGTTAAGCAAAGAATCTGTGACGTGACATCTAAAAAAAAAAAAAACCAAACCTGCTGCCGTCGAGTCAATTCCGACTCATAGTGACCCTATAGGGCAGAGTAGAACTGCCCCATAGAGTTTCCAAGTTGCGGCTGGCAGATTTGAACTGCCAACCTTAGAACTTAACCACTACACCACCAGGGTTTACCATCCGGGCACTTGTAAAAGCACTTGAGAAGGAAATACCGATGTGAACCAAGGAATTACTTCTAAAGTTGAATGAGCCGTTAAATTTGGGGGGAGGGCCACTATATCAAGTTTCAGGTGAAAAACTTTGTTCTGGCTCTGACTAACCATGTTAGGGCTCAATTTCTTCATTTTAAAATGGAGCGATTGAATTAATTGCTCTCCAGGATCCTTTCTAGCTGCTGTTTTCTAAAATGCAGTGCCTTTGCACCAAGACTGATTTTCACGCTCCCCTCACATCTGCTTTGGTTTTTAACACATCTGCTTTTAAAAGATGCTTACATTGATGGCCAGCTGTGTTCCTTCTAGAAATTATCCGACTTCACGGACTTGGTTTGTACAGTAGTATTAAACCAGGTTAATTAATTTTTTTTAAGGCTGCTATAGAAAGCTAGCAGGTAGAATTACTGACTTTAAAGGTATCTGCAATATATTTTTCCGTAACTGGAAAATAGGTAAATAAACCATAAAATTTTCCAAATGACATATTTATAATACTTTTAGGTCTTCCAGGTAATAAGTTTCAAAGAAGTGGGCATGAATTCTAAATATTGAATAAATTATCACCAAAATTAGACTGATTGTGTGCCTAAGGATTTTCAAAACAGAACAGAACTGCGTGCAGCCTTTTAGAATCAGATAAGCCGGTGGACTGTGATTAAGTTGGAAAGAGGTAACCCCTTGGTGATTAAGACAAAGAAAATCAATTTTTTAGCCAGAAACCATTAGCAACTTATACAGTGTCAAGTGAGTAGGTGGCTTTGTGGCAGCATGAAAGCTTTTTAAGTACGTAAGTGGCAATTTCCTGTTGTTCTGAGCTCAGTAGATTTATTTCAGGACCATCTCTACCGCCCAGAACCTAGTGACGCGAAGGTATGTTATCTCCTCTCCTTTCACCTAAGATAAGATATTATGTTCTGTTGAGTAAATGATCCATTTTTACGTCTTTCTATCCTTGCAGACTAAAAAAAAAAATCTCATTTCTTGTGTATAGCCATATAATGTGAGACATCCCCAGAGCACAGCATTTGGCTTATATTCTTTTACTTAATGGCATTTGCATGTCTTTAACACTGACTCAGCTACCTTATAACCTGTAATTTAATGGGTATTCTTTTTGCTGTAATTGTAAAAAAAGTAAATTTTAATCTGAGGGAATAAGACAGCTCAGAGGAAGTTTATACAGATAACAGAAATAGTCTTTACTCAATTACGTTTTGGGTAATATAGTTACAATTTTGAGTGCAGGTTTTTGGTCATATGCCTTTTTCAAGAAGAATGCCTCGAAACAGTGAGATGGGCATATATGAAGAAGATAAAGAGGAAATGACAGTGGAGTGTAAATAGAGTATTGATAGAAGTTGGACTTCATCAAATATTGACATCTAATAGCCAACATACTTTAAAATTTGAAGGTAGAAAATATTAAATGGCCATATAGCTAGTCACTAAATAGTAATAGATAGCCTTATGTTACTCAAGTACATATTTCTGTGATCATGTGGAAAAACCCCTGAGTAGGGGCTAGACCGCATAGATTTCTGAGAGGCATACAGCATTCCTTCTAGTGGGTTCCATCTCAAATATGGTAAGACTATTTCTGTTTGATCATTTCAGATTCTAAAGCTTCAAGTCACTTTTACTTATTTAGTTCCTAAGCTAACTACAATTATTCAGAATTTTACAGATTTATGCTAACACCTAATAAAAAATAACATAAACTTCCTCAAGAGGGTACAAAGGCATGGGTACCGATTGGTGAAGATTTCTTCAGCTCCCTGCCCACTCCTTCCTCTTTCTTCGTTCTTACACACACATTCTATCCCTTTATTTATCTAATGACTTTTTACCCACTTTAGAGTCATCATCCTCCTTTCAGTGCCTTTAATGTTTTGATTTGCCCCTTGTCAAGAATAAAAAAAAAGAAGAAGAAATCTGTGTTCAAAGTTTCCTCTGACACCACACAGATCATTTTAATTTTTCTGGGCTGCTGTATCTTTTATGTAAAATGGAGAGTTTGTGAAATGAATCTCAGGAATGGTTTCCCAGCTTTCTCTGCACAATAGCAAGTATGTAGCTTTAGCTGTGTAGTGAGCTCGAGGGATTTCAGAGTTGATCCAGGAAAAGGACATGACCGCGGGATAGCAGTGTTATACAACAAGCTATTTATTGGGGCAACACTTTGAGAGATGTGCACTGGGGGAGTCCCTCACAGCACAAGACTCTCCAAAGGCAAGTAGCACCTGGGAGAGCCACAAAAAGGGAAAGAAGACAAGGGAACTCCTGGGGGATGGGGGCAAGTTGAAAAGGGGCCTTACACACTTAGGCGATGCCCCTCAGCACCAAGGTGGGGAATCTCTGGGCCACACCACTCCGAAGAGCAGCATCAGCTTAGGAGCTTTATGATTACAAGATTTATCTTACCTATGGCTAGCAAATGTTGGATGAAGTTCCAAAGAATATGCAAAGCAAGCAAGCTCTAAATGGCTAAGAAATCTTCTTAAAAATGGGTATTTTTTAAAACAATTGGATGTGTAAAAATTTGAGTTTGGCACTGGCAGACTAGCCTGTTATGAAGGAATAAGCAACCTGGGGTCAACACACAGAGGCCATCATTGGAGCATTTATATCACAAGCTGAGCCACCCCATCACGGGATCTACTTTACGGTGAGCTGGCACTTGGTCACAGACTGAATGTTTAGGAGCCACTGCCAAGAAGGGAATCGGGCAGGACTGCATGGCCTGTGTGAGCCAAAGAGAATCCAGAAACCATATCCTTGGTAAAGCAGTTTTGTAAAGAAAGTGTACTGAAATACCAAGCCCACCAGGAAGGTAGGGAATAAAATCTGGAAATCAGAGGAACGGTATGCAAAGGTGCCAAGGTTAGGATGATTGGGTAGGT
The DNA here is from genome assembly GCF_030014295.1 of Loxodonta africana. Classification (NCBI taxonomy): domain Eukaryota; kingdom Metazoa; phylum Chordata; class Mammalia; order Proboscidea; family Elephantidae; genus Loxodonta; species Loxodonta africana. The sequence goes on from NC_087352.1 coordinate 94,380,639, forward strand.
TCAAGAGTAGAGCTTGGAGAGATCCAGAAGGCAGGAGGTAGAAACTTCCAGAGAAACCTGTCGCTGTGCCTCTGTGAAGGAGAAGAGGGAGACATTGAGATGGTGAGTCAGTTTGGACACATTAGTCCTGAGTCGTTCATCATGTCTTACCAGTAAGCCCTTCGCAACCTCAGACTTTAGAATTTTAGAAGATGAAGTCTCCATAGACTTTCAGCTAGACCTTAGTTGCACACTGAAATGAATATAGGGAATCTGTGCCCCATAAGGAGGGTCAAGTAGAGGTTCAGCAAAAAAGAGGAAGACTCTCAATGAGATGGATTGACGTAGTGGCTTCTACAGTGGGCTCAAGGATAACAATGATTGTGAGGATGGTGCAGGTCCAGGCAATGTTTCATTCTGTTGTAGATAAGGTCACTGTGAGCCGGCATCAACTCAATGGCACCTAACAACAACAACATAAGGAGGGCAGTTGTGCCTTGTCTTTTTGCTGTAGAATCTGTGGTTTTTTTGATGTTGAATCTATGGACCTTTGTTGTCAGATCATCCAAGATGTCAAGAAATTCTTGAAGTACTCATTTTGATATGAAATCTCTAAATTTTTAAATATTGGCAAATAAAGGCAGTTGAGTTTGCATCCCTCAATCTAGACAAACCCTCATCTTATTGAACAGGATGCAGAACTTCAGAAAAATAATCACCTGAGTTGCCATTGTTACAAGGATGCTTAATGTCAGAGCCTGGGCTGTAATGCAGACTTCTGATTCTTGGTTTGGTTTTTTTTTTTTGCTCGTGGTTATGAAATTCAAGGTGGCAGTAAGGGAACGAGGCTAGGAGGCAGGTTTTCAAGTTATATTATTTGGTGAACCAGAGAAATAAATATCTAGTTTTCTAAAAGCACCTCATGTACTTAAAGGGAATTTTCGTGGATATGGAAATATTTCAATTATTTTAACCAAATCAGTAACTAATGAGTGATCTGTAAGAGGTTTTGTTTATATTTACTAATTGTCCATTGTCTCATTACCATTCGGGAGATATATATATATGCCAGTCCCTTTATGTTTCCATTTATTCTTTTACCCAAGCACTATTCATAACATTCAGTTTTGCTTATAAAAAGGAGAGATTTATGAACCATATCATCAGATAAGTCAACTGTTACCTTTTTACCATTCACTCTTAATAGTCCTTTCTACTTGTGATTATAATTGTTACTTGATAGCACAAGAAGACCCAGTCAATTTTTTCAAAAGATGGTAGAATTAGAGTTTAATATGGGAAAAATGGGGAGGATGTTCTAAATATTTTCTGATACATAGTTTCTAGCACTTGAAAGTTTACCATGACTGGGTTGTTAAATCCAGTGCAGTTTGTATTGTATTTGTTCCTTTGATGGGCCTAGCACAGACATCAGGCCTGTTTGCAAGAAAATTATTTTAATGATGGAAATTCACTTACAAAGTAGAAGAAATAATATTTTAAGTAAGGATTGGTAGTCCAGAAAGATGTTGAAGCCTTGCAGTGTCCTACTGAGAAAGGTTATAAGACCTATAATTGCTCTTTTCAGGAGCCATATGAATGGGCAATTGTGTATGTATGAATAGTTTAAAGGTATAGTTTTGCTTATAATAGGGCAATGAAGCTAGGTGATTTCTTGTTGTGACTTGAGGTTATGGAATTTTTTAATATGATTTTTTAGCTATATAAAAAGTTGCTAAACCAGTAGTAATCAGGGAAATGCAAAATAAAAGAAGGTACTATTTTGACTCAAATTATTAGGAAAAGAATTTTTTAATTTGATAATAAAGCTATTTGGGCAGGAGTATAGGAAATACATATGCTTCACATTGCTGGAAGGACTGTGAATTTGGTGAGCAATTTTTGGGTGACAAATTGGCAGTAGTTAAATTTTAAAATATATGATGAAACAATTCCATTTCTCAGTATTTACCTAGGATACAAGGATGTTCATTGCTTTATTTCCCATAATGGTAACTATCTCAATTATTTTATATGTCTATTTTATCCTATTGTCTATTAAACCCATTGCCTTCAGGTTGACTCTGACTCATAAGGATCCTACAGGAGAGAGTAGAACTGCTCTGTAGGGCTTCCAAGGCTATAATCTTTATAAGAGCAGACTACCACATCTTTCTTCCACAGAGCAGCTGGTAGGTTTGAACAGTTAGCAGCCAAGTACTTAATCACTGGGCCACATGGCTCCTTATATATCTATTAGTGGAGGGAAATTAAATAATTTCTGGTACACTCATATAGTCCTCTGTAACCCCTGAAAAATTAAGAGATCTGTTTCCTAAAATAAAAATATCTCAAAGACAATGATCTTGTGTGCCAAACTGATTATAGGATTTCTACCTCTTACCTCAGAGGGGGGCCTGAAGTTGAGGATAATGGTCAAGAGATACTTTAGTTTTATCTGAAGCATGATATTTAAAAAAAAAAAAAAAAAGAACTACAAGTTTTAATCTTATGAACAGAGCAGACATTAGAAAAATATTATGAGCTATTACTTTATTACCTTCTAAATGCATGATAATACAGAAAATTGACTAAACTGTTACATTTAAGAGTTACACTTGGGAAGAATTTTGAGTTCATCTCGTTCAGTAGTCTAAAGAAAACAAGAATATTCATTCAGTCATTTATTCACTAGGTCTTTATTTTGATGGATATTTATTGGACATCAACTAAGTTCTAGCTACTGTGGGTACAAAGGTGACCGTAATAATCATTGTCATCAAGAAGCTTACAAAAAGAGAGAAAAAAGAAAGAGACTTACGATCTATTGAGAATGATCCCTAAGAAAATGAACAACAGCTAATAGCAGGTGTGATGGGAGCAAATGAGTCAGACCCTTCCTAGACCCTGCTAGCTCAGTTCTATAATCCTTAAGACCTTGGCTTCCAAGTGACTCATCTCCCGGCAGTATAACATGATCCGCTGCCTCTGGGTGGGGCTCAGCCCTGCTATATAAAGTCACATGGATCAGCTTGTGATTGGTCTCCTCAGAGGAAGGTCTTCCCTTCACCTCCTGGCTCCAGAAATCCCATGCATGACCCACCTTCTTCAGACAGCATTCAAGGATGAAGCAACCTGGACATAGCTACTCAACTTCTCCTTTCTTACATTTTTTTCTCATGTTGAAAACTTCGTTAAGTAGCTATGTGCTTAATGAACTATTTCCCTAATGGTACTCTGCAAAACAATGTTGTTTCTCAGGATATTAATAGGTAGCCTAGATTAAAGAACTGTTGGTCAAACAATTTGGGGGAAGCAATCAATTAGGTGTCATTGAATCGTTTTATATTACCACAGAATTTTCAGAGCCTTTTTTTTTTTTAATCTCCAAGGGGGGGTCATATCTTATTATTAGACCTCACCCTTTTATTGTATGTATATGGCAGGGGGTGGAGAGGGTGATGCCATTATTATTATCTGGAAAATCTAGAAACCACAGTTTGAGAAATCCGAGTCAAGTATCAGTAACTGCCTTTCATATGAATCTAGTTTTCATTGTTACTTTGGGTAACCTGCTACCATCATCAATGTATTTATCTTATTGTTTTATTACCTATAATATGAGTTATCAATAACATGAATTTTATTACTTATGATATGAATTATTTTATTACTTATAAATTGGAAAGTAAAGAAAACCATTTTATTTTACTTATTATTCATAATGTCACTTTCAAATTTGTTTATATGCATATTTTTATATGGCTACAGCCACTGTTTCATATATGTAAAGAAATCGACTTCGTGCTTCAAATTAACTAGTTAAAACTCAACTTTACTTTTTTTGAACTAAGGAGGACTTTGCTTTACCATTAATTTTTTTTTAACCTTCTTTACGAACAAGAAGAGAAAATAACCCAGCAACCTCTGATTGTTGAACATTATAATACCTGACATATTCAGAAATTAAACTTCTGTCAAGTTTTAATCATTCAGAACAGTGGTTTAATTATCAAAGATTTATTTTTGTAGCTATCATTTGTTACACATTGTTCTAGGACTAGGAATACACCTGTGAACAAAACAAACAAAAATCTCTTCTTCATGAAATTTACACTCCAGTGAGAGAAGACAACAAATGAAATGAATTGCATACATAGGATGTTAGAAGTGATAAATGATGTAGAGAAAAAAATTAATGAGGGAAAAATGAAAGAAATGCCAAGGGAGTGGAGGGTTGCAAATTTAAGTAGGACCATCAGAGAGAACCTCACTGAGAAGGTGACAACTGAGCAGAACCCTGAAGTAGGTAATAGAGCGGGGCATAGGTGAGTCTAAGGGCGTGGGGAATCAGAAATTTTCTGAGTTTCTTGCTGACTCTACAATTCCATAATTGTATTGTTTATTGATAACTCAGTCATTAAGGAGGGTTTGTCACCTATGCTCATCCAAAGACTTCACCAAAACAGAAAAAAGATTACCTACAGACTGGGAAAAAGTTTTTAGCTATGACATTTCCGATCAGCGCCTGATCTCTAAAATCTATATGACACTGCAAATACTCGACTGCAAAAAGACAAATAACCCAATTAAAAAATGGGCCAAAGATATGAACAGACACTTTAGTAAAGAAGACATTCAGGTAGCTAACAGATACATGAGGAAATGTTCACAATCATTAGCCATTAGAGAAATGTAAATCAAAACTACAATGAGATTTCATCTCACTCCAACAAGGCTGGCATTAATCCAAAAAACTCAAAACAATAAATGTTGGAGAGGCTGTGGAGAGATTGGAACACTTATACACTGCTGGTGGGAATGTAAAATGGTACAACCACTTTGGAAATTGATTTGGTACTTTCTTAAAAAGCTAGAAATAGAACTACCATACGACCCAGGAATCCCACTCCTTGGAATATATCCTAGAGAGATAAGAGCCTTTACATGAACAGATATATGTACACCCGTGTTGATTGCAGCACTGTTTACAATAGCAAAAAGATGGAAGCAACCAAGGTGCCCATCTATGGATAAATGGATAAATAAATTATGGTATATTCACACAATGGAATACTATGCATCGATAAAGAACAGTGATAAATCTGTGAAACATTTCGTAACATGGAGGCATTATGCTGAGTGAAATTAAATTGTATGAGACCACTATTATAAGAACTCAAGGAATAGTTTAAACAGAGAAGAAAATATTCTTTGATGGTTATGAGGGGGGGAGGGAGGGAGGGTGAAAGAGGAGTATTCACTAATTAGATAGTAGATAAGAACTACTCTAGGTGACGAGAAAGACAACACACAATATAGGCGAGGTCAGCACAACTGGACTAAACCAAAAGCAAAGAAGTTACCTGAATAAACTGAATGCTTCGAAGGCCAGTGTGGCAGGGGCGGGGGTTTGGGGACCATGGTTTCAGGGGACATCTAAGTCAGTTGGCCTAATAAAATCTATTAAGAAAACATTCTACATCCCACTTTTGAGAGTGGCATCTGGGGTCGTAAACGCTAGCAAGTGGCCATCCAAGATGCATCAATTGGTCTCAACCTACCTGGAACAAAGGACAATGAAGAACACCAAGGACACAAGGTAATTATGAGCCCAAGAGACAGAAAGGGCCACATAAACCAGAGACTACATCAGCCTGAGACCAGAAGAGCTAGATGGTGCCCGGCTACAACCAATGACTTCCCTGACAGGGAACACAACAGAGGGAGCAGGAGAGCAGTGGGATGCAGACCCCAAATTCTCGTAAAAAGACCACACTTACTGGTCTGACTGAGACTAGAAGGACCCCAGTGGTCATGGCCCTCAGACCTTCTGTTGGCCCAGGACAGGAACCATTCCCAAAGCCAACTCTTCAGACATGGATTGGACTGGACAGTGGGTTGGAGAGGGATGCTGGTGAGGAGTGAGCTTCTTGGATCAGGTGGACGTTTGAGACTATGTTGGCATCTCCTCCCTGGAGGGGAGATGAGATGGTAGAGGGGATTAGAAGCTGATGAAATGGACCCGAAAAGAGAGAGTGGAGGGAGGGAGAGGGCTGTGTCATTGGGGGAGAGCAATTGGGAGTATGTAGCAAGGTGTATATAAGTTTTTGAGTGAGAGACTGACTTGATTTGTAAACTTTCACTTAAAGCACAACAAAAAATTTTTTAAAAAAGGGTTTGTATGACATTTAGCCCTTTTAATTCACAATTCAGGGAAATACATGATGACTTTATGAAAACTTCCCATCACAAGTGTTTACAATAGAAGGATTCAGTGCTTAAAGGCAAAATTCATTAGTCTGGAAAATGCAATTATGCTGAAGCTGATAAATGGGGCATTGCTACATGTGTGAAGGATGAAGGGGATGCAATGGCAACAGATTTCACTTTTCACAGGTTAGTTGCATTATTAGTTTTAAGAAAGTTCCATTTGGTTTGGTATGTTGCCTTGTTTCAACCCTTGGTGTACGACGTTCTATCCGTGCATTTTTGAATAGTGTGCAAGGTCTGATAATCATTTGTTTGCTGCTGCCTGAAGTGCATAAGCAAGTTAGGAGGCTGATATCTCATAGAACAGAGCAAGGTAGTGTTGCTTTTCAGCATGAAAATTTTATGGTCTGTCAGGTACTTATATAAAACCAAACCAAACCCATTGCTGTAGCATCAATTCCAACTCATAGTGACCCTATAGGTACTTTTATATTCCCTTGTAAATACACCTTTTGTAAAGCCACAACTAAAAGTAATAGATGTCTGTGTCAACACAGGGAGAAGGTCTCCTGTGTATTTATCTGCTTTGGGTTACCTTTGGTGATTAAAAATCCATGTGGCCTGATGAAACCTTTGCATTAACAGTACATCATCAGTGGAAAGAAGAAAAATGGAGTTTTTAGGGTTCTCTCATCAGCCTTGGGTTTGTTCTTGGGTTTTTCTATTTGGTGCCACTTTTTAGCTGTTCCAAACAAAGAAGCCCATTTTCTTTTTCTCCAGATTGAAATGTTTTTTGATTGAAGTAGATGAGAATGCAATGTTGATTGGCTTATCAAGGGCCATTTGGGAAAGGCATCACCGTCACATGCTACTTTAGAAAAGCCATCATGAAACCACCACAAAGAATGGTTTCAAACTTCAGCTCTAAGTGAAGTAAATCAGCTTTGGGACTGTTTGTTACCTCAGTTCTGCCCAGCGTTACTAAGCTGGAAAGTCAGTTACTGAGTCACTGTAACGGAGATGTGTTTTATTTTTGTAACAACAGTATTCTAAGTTGATTTGAAATGTATTACAATTTTATATAACAAGTGGAGCTGTATTCACATGAACTGTAGAAATTATTTCCTTTTGTAGAGAAGGAACAGGGTGTGAGAGAACTAATATTTTTTGAATACTTATGCAACTCCAGATTCTGGGATAACCAAAGATAGTCAAGTATGCCACCTCTCCTAACCTCACTACAGTATATTGCTATTGCCATTTTAACATGGGGAAACTGAGACTTAGAGAGGTCATATCGTCAAAACAAAGCCAAAACCTCCAAAATTTCCATGCTTCACCTCGCCGCCCCCCAAAGCATGCTTACTCCCATTATCTAGCCACTGATTGCCTTGGTATGGTATCTGCTTGAGCTTAAACTCAAGATCAGGACTGTGGCTCCGATGAAGTTCAGTGGATCCAGGAGTTAGGGCAACTCTCTGTATTTCCTGGATACCCTCTATTTCTGCACTGCTATATTGAGGCTATAGGGTCGGTAGGAGTCAGAATCAACTCGATGGCAACGGGTTTAGTTATATTGAGGTAAGGAGTCCCTGGGTGGTGCAAACGGTTATACTTTTTTATGCTTATACAGCTACTAACCGAAAGCCTGGCAGTTCAAACCCACCCAAGGAGGTTAGACTATTCTGGCTGTGTGTTGCTTGGCTAAGACACCACCTCTACCATTCGTATCCTAATAACAACAGCAAGTTTCTAAACCTTGGGAGGTAAAAAAAAAACTGTTGAACTGATTCACAAAACAGAATGCCAGCTGAGACATTTATTTTGTGAGATATTCCAAGACTAAAACAGAGAAAAGGATTTTTGCATCCCCTTTCTAATACAAGATCTAATTATAGGAGAAACATGTAGCAGTCTGCTTCTATAAAGATTTACAGCCTCGGAAATTCTATAGGGCAGTTCTTCTGTGTCCTACAGGGTTTCTATGAGCAGGAATCGACTCAGTGACGAGTTTGGTTTGGTTTTTGGTTTCTAATAAGTAGTTTCAGGAGTAGACTATGTTGTAGGCCAGAAAGTCATTGTGTGACCAAAGAACCAGAACTGGAAACTGGGCATTACTGAAAGGATAGTCTTCTCACTAACGGAGTACAGTGTGATCTCCTGGTGCTCTTTCCAGTCTACCAAAAAACACAAAACCCATTACCAATAAGTCGATTACAACTCATAGCCACCCTGTCTAGAGAACTAGAGCTGACTGTTTAGTGTCAGAGCTCTGTCTCATCGCTGGTGCTGTATGCTCAAAACAATCGCATTTTCTCAACTGTTCTCTTTTATTTTATATTTTAAACCCTCTCTGGTCACACCCAGCCCCTAAATATTTATTACGCTGAGTTTTCACTCTTCTCCCTTGCAAAGCACAAACCTATTTTAAACCAGAGAGGAAATATGTTGGCCTAATTATTTTCCTGAGGTAGCACTTTTTAATCTTTTTTTGCTTCCTGCTCAGAACAGTATTTGAGAATTTGGATATCTCAAGATGAAAGAGCTCTAGGGCATTTGTGTGACCCTTTTTGTCAGAACACCGCAGACTGACTCCTAGGATGTTTTCAACAGTTTAGAAGCCTTTTCATAGCACTTCTTAAACTAAACTTAATTTAACCTAGCTAGTGTTTATGAAAACCCTTGTGGTGTAGTGGTTAAGTGCCATGGCTGCTAACCAAAAGGTTGGCAGTTCAAATCCACCAGGCGCTCCTTGGAAACTCTATGGGGCAGTTCTACTCTGTCCTATAGGGTCGCTATGAGTCAGAATTGACTCAACAGCAACAGGTTTGGTTTTTTTTGGTTTGTTTTTTTTTTAGTGTGTGTACAAGAGCCCTGGTTGCACAGTGGTGAAGCATTCATCTGTTAACTAGAAGGTCAGCAGTTTGAATCCACCAGGGGCTCCTTGGAAACCCCATGAGCCAGTTCTACTCTGTCCTATAGGGTCGCTATGAGTCAGAATCGACTCGACAGCAATGGGTTTGGTTTAGTTAGTGTGTGTATGAGCCCTGGTGGTGCAATGGTAAGTGTTTGGCTGCTAACTAAAAGGTCGGCAGTTCAAATCCACCAGCTGCTCCTTGGAAACCTTATGGGGCTGTCTCTGTTTATGTATGTAGATGGCAGGGGTCAAGAGGAGTCAACTCAGGAACTCTTTTCACCTTTTGTATGTGGAGGCTGTACATAGCCATGAAAACATGACAATGTGTTGTGACATAATGCTGTCAGTACCGCAAGCCTGGGAGGAGCAGTCATTGTTTTGACATTTAAATTCACTTCCTCCAAATGGGAGCCAGATTTTGATTTCATCATTTTATAGTTGGTTAATTTTAGGCTGTTTTAAAGATGAGAGTACTTCCATCATAGCAAGAGATTGTTTCACATCAAAGTAACCATTTTCCAAAAATACCTCCGGTCAATGGGCCTAGTAATTTAAAATGTCAGTTTGAAGAATTCCTTAGTGGTCATGTAAAAAACCTAAGACATACCATGTATATATGGTTAGATTAACATTCTAAAATAAATAAATAAATAAACTTGGTGATTACCAGCAGGGAAAGAGAACTCGGGGAAAATGTCACTCTTAGAAAATAAAGATCTAAAGTCAGGAAACTTTTAATTTGATTTCTTTGTTCTGTAGAAAATGACAATGTCATAGTCCAGAAGTAAGTGAGGAGGGTCTTTGGAGTCAGAAAACCAGGACTGCAGTGAATCGTGTGACCATGGGTAGTCCCTAAGCCACCTGAAGGAGTGTTGCCTCATTGGCAGATAGTTACAATAGAGGGACGAGTTACAATAGAGGGACTCACCTCATTGAGTTTCTGTATGCTTCAAAAAAGATGTGTGTATGAAATACTCAGGGGAAGGTCGGGTGCACACAGCTGACCTTGGACAGGATTGGAAGGTCTCTCCCCGTACACACTCAGACCCCAGTGCCCTTTTTAATTGTCATACCCCTACTCCCACACACACTTGTCTTATTTGCTGCTAAATCTCCAGGACCTAGAATAGTACTGGCCATTTAGTAAGTGTGCAAAAAGCACCCGTGGAAGGCAGGAAGGCAGGCAGTTTGTCCTTTCTCTGTCCAGTTTTCCATTGTCCATTTCTCTTTCTCTCTCTGCCACAACCAGTCAGACTGACTCAGTAGTGTCGCCTGCCCAGCTCTTGATTTCTGTTTCACTCCTGGGTTACTGTTTCGTGGGTTGGCCATCTGAATCTGAGGCACTACTGCCCCCAAGTATGTCCCCTCACACTCCCAAGTCAAGTTCATGCTCCTCAGAACTGCCCCATCTCCAGATCTGCCCTGCATGCCTTTGGTTGGGCAAGATCATGTTATTGTCATTATTGCCAAAAAAAAGTGAGGGGTCAGGCTGTGGTATTCAGGAGTGCTCATCCCTGAACATTCCTAGTTCTCTGTCTTTCTAGGTGCATAAAGGAGTTGCATCCCCTGAGCCCTTGGACGTAGGTGTGGCCATGTTAGTTTCCTAGGGCAGCTGTAGCAAAATGAAGCAATAAACTGGGTGGCTTATGACAACAGAAATTTATTTCTGTTCTGGAAGCTGGAAGTCTAAATTTAGGGCATTGCCAGGGCCATGCTCTCTCCAAAGGCTCCAGGCAAAAATCCTTTTTGTCACTCTTGGCTTCTGGTAGACCCAGGCATTCCTTGACTTAAAGAGGCATCTTCACATGGCATTTTCCCTCTGTCTATCTCTCTGTGTCTTCTCCTCTTCTATAAAGACACCACTCATATTGAATTAAGAACCACTCCACTCCAGTGTGACCTCTTGTTAGCATAATTGATGACATCTTCAAAGACCGGATTTCCAAACAAGTCACATTCACAGGTACCAGGAGTTCCCTAACTTCGACATATCTTTTTGGGGGACACAATTCAAGCCATAATCGTGTTTGTGTGTGTGAATGGGCACATCACTTCTGAGCCGAACCATCAGAGCCAGGGTAGTATTTGCCAGGTCCCCTTTTCTTGTCTTGGTGAATGCAGAAGCAAGATTTCTGTGAGAAGAGTTAGCATTGCCATTGTGGAGGTAATGCTCCCTTGATCCAAGTCAAGAACATTAAAATCCTTCCCAGATTGGTAGTTCCCTATCCACTTAACCCTGGACGTGAGGCCAGTACTACATCGCCTGAAGCATCAGGCTCAAACACAACTTTCCCTTCAAGTCCTGAAATTGAGAGAGAATCTTCTGGTGCTGATGCTTTATCTAGAGAGGCTAGTAATCCATGTCATTTGAGAACAGAGCCGAACAGTTATCAAGTAGGATGATGTTTTTGTTCACTGATTATCTCAGAGATTATCAAACAGTAAAGTTCAATTTTTTTTGCAAAGCTGGACTTTGAATTTTGTACTTCTAGAATTTAGATTACAATTTTGTAAAATGCTTTAAAAAGATAAGAAGTCTGTTAAGACCAGAAAGCTCAGATCAATTATATAGCTATAAATGCCAAAGAGGGCAAAGGAAGAAAACTCACAAGCTTTACAAAAACCCAACACGTCATTGCACAGATGAACACACAGACACATGGCCTTTTATCTGTGCCTTTTCTATTAAGTAGGAAAAAAGAAAAAAGAAATTTTTAAAAGTAAAGTGAGAAATACAAATGAGAAATAAATAAATACCAGGTTAGGTGCTAGGCCATTGCAGCTTTGTCCTGTACTGCCTGAGCAGTTTCAGGTAATCTCTGTGGTCTTCCATTTTCTGTTGGAAAAGTACCCGATTGAACTGGATGACCCTGAACGGCCTCATAATTCCAAAAGTCTGTTGCCATCCTGAGGTGAGTGGGAACACACTTTGTTCTGCTGAGAAGACCATTTTAAGTTAAATGGGCACATTTTGAAAAAAATAAAAAAATTAACATAGTGATTCATTTGTACCTGACTCCTTCAAAACATCTTTTGATTTAGGTTAGGATAAGAGATACAAAAACAAAGTTAATAATAGCATTGAAATAAAAAAAAAAAAAATGGATTCGAAGGAAATACAAGAATACAAGTACACTCACTGAAAGGGTCAACATGGCTATAATTACATGTCAGTGTGGCTATACATTTTCTGACGGCCAAGGTAAAAACTTCGCCATGACAGGTGTGTAGCTTTCAGGAAAAAAGCCTCATTTTTTTCCTAGTTTCGAGGGCTGAAAAACAATTTCCCATGTGGCACTTTACATGAAGGAAGACAAGGTAGATAATGCTCTTGGTAGGATTAGTTATTTTATCCCTACTCCTGAAGAAGAAAGAATCACTATTAGAAAAAAAAAAAAAAAGACAATGTCTGAATAGACAATTCACAGGAAAAAAAAAAAACCAGAAACCTTTAATGATTAACAAGATATTAAGAGATGCCCAAACTCTCCATCAATCAGGAAAATACAACATGACACTTCAATAAAATACCATTCTATAATCATCAGATTGAAAAACTTAAAAAATTACATGATATCAAATGCTGATGAAGATGTGGGGAGATAGAGATCCTAAGGCCTTGCTGGTGGGAATATAATCTAAATCTGGTATTTGGGAAGATAATCACACTGGTTTACTGAAATTAAATGTGCATATACTCAATAATCCAGCCTTTCTACTACTAGGTTTATCCTCGATTAGGCACTCAGGTCCTCCAGCAAAGAGGCGTGTTGAAATTCACTGCAGAGCTATTACTGTTAGTGGAGTTACCAGCATATGAATATGATGGCATATTATGGAGCAGAAAAAGCAATAACTTATATTTACGTGTAGCAATACAGATAGATCTTTAAAAACAATGTTGAATAGGAAAAGTTAGGAATGTATTTACACTATAATATCATTTTTGTAAATTAAACACTGTCAATGCCAACGTATTTCAAAGCTTCTCTTCATGTGTAAGGAGCCCTGGTGGTGCAGTGGTTAAGAGCTTGGCTGCTAACCAAAAGGTTGGCAGTTCGAATCCACCAGCTGCTCCTCGGAAACCTTATGAGGCAGTTCTACTCTGTTCTGTAGGGTCACGATGAGTCGAAATTGACTCAATGGCAAGGGGCTCTTCATGTGTATATGTGTGTGTTTATGAAAGTCAGAATGAGAGAACATAAAGAACATACCCTATATATATTATGGAAGCTGCTCATAGTGGTAAGGGATGTGGAATTAGGGCAGAAGATAATAGAGAAAAAAATAATAATAAAGCCAAAGGAAATTAAACAAGAGTGGATTGTCTGTGGATTGATGATGATAGTTAAAATGTCATGAACTGAAGGCTGCAGCCGTCTTGAATTTGCTTATCTGCAGTTCATGTTTTAAAAAAAGTAAACTTTAAAACTTGAGAAAACAAAAATTAAGAACCCATGAAAATCAACCATAAAAATACAAACTCTACTTGAGAGCCTTAATTAAAGCTGAGCTTAAATCTCATAGAACATAAACTAACATTGGTTATAGAGGGTGGTGGTTGTTGTTGTTGTTGTTATGTGCCGTCAAGTCTGTTCCAACTTAGAGGGTTAGTCATTCTTACCTGAGGAGAGAAAGGGCAACAAAAAAAATGTTTAGTCAGAGCCATTGAGGGTAAGAACTATACCTAATTAATGTGAATATCTTTCAACCTTAGCATAGCACCTGGCACATAAAAAAACAAACATGTTGCTTCAAGGTGATTCTGACTCATGATGACCCATGTGTGGCAAAGTAGAACTGCTCCATGGTGTTTTCTTGGCTGTAATCTTTACAGAAGCAGATCACCAGGCCTCTCTCCCACTGTGCTCTTGGGTGGATTCGAAACACCAACCTTTAGGTTAGTAGTCAAATGAAAACCATTTGTACCACACGGGGACCTTTTGCTCCACCCAGGGACTTTTTGCTCCACCCAGGGACCCTGGCACATAACAGGTACTCAGTAAAAGTCTGCAGAATGAATGAATTCACGTTAAAATAGCATAATAATAATATTCAAGTAGCTAACTCTTGGGACAAATCTAAAAACATGGGAGAGGTCTTTTCATTAAGTAAAAATTAATGGGTACAACGATTAGACTCAGTCCTGGACATATAATTCAGAATCATCATCATAATCACTGCAACTGGAGACCAGTGCTATTTGTGCTTTGATTTATAATATAGGTCAAATCTTTCAGAATAGGAATCCAGATTATTTTCTTCCTTTAAACTGAAGCTGGGATACGAGCAAGGTTTATCTAAGCAGTTGCTTCATTCGTAGCTGCGTAAAAGGAACAGTTCTATTTTAAGGCTTTATCGTTCTCACACTTGAATGTACAGTGCAGGTTACTGACAACTGCAGACAAGGAAAAACTCTACAAAATCACTGAGTGGGTCATTGCTATGTCTCCTATTAGCTTTTATCCCTGACTTCAAAAATAAAGATCTTTTATGCCTTCATTAGGGCCTGCCGGTAAATCGTAATTTCAAATTTTCCATTATCATTGTGAATTATTTTGCATTTCTTCCAGTGCTGATTCATGCATCAGGCATACATCTGGGAAACTTTTGCACTCCTTCCCTCCAACAGAGGAAGTAGGAAATAGACATGTGATTCCTTCTCTGCCTCCCCCCATCCTCGTATGACACCCTGTTTTAACAGGAGACAATTGGAAGAGCTCACTGTTATACAAAGGTTATGTAATTTGCATTTGGTGGAATTTTAGGTTCCAGGTGGAAATTCAAGTGTGCGAGTGTGGAGGGTGGGTGGGGGTGGGCGGAGTTTTGTGGGGGGGGGGGTGTGGGGGGGTGTGGTGGGTGTGTGGTGGGTGTGTGGTGGGTGCCTGCCTGTCTCCTTTCCCAGCATTCCCTGGACATATGTAGGCAGTGTTTCTGGCTAATGGTCAGTCCTACAAGGTACAATTTATAATCTCGCTTAATAACCCTTATAATTAGGACAAAAAAAAAAAATCTGGAAAATAGCTGACTATCCTTTAAGCTAAGCTAAAAGAACTAATTAATGAAGTTGATGATTTTTGTTGTCTACTTCAAATACCAGTTTGTCGACTTCATAGTTATAACATCTAAAATCCAAATATGTATTTCCAATTCTATTAATTCAGTTTTAAAAGATCATAATGTAAAATGACTGGCTATTTCTTCTGTATGACAGCTAGAAGGGGATATTATGTGGTAATAAATAAACCTGATGAAATCAGTAAGTTATGTTTGCCCTATGTAAATAGAATACTCTTCCCCAAATACGTTGAAAT
The DNA here is from genome assembly GCF_030014295.1 of Loxodonta africana. NCBI lineage: Eukaryota > Metazoa > Chordata > Mammalia > Proboscidea > Elephantidae > Loxodonta > Loxodonta africana. Next base: position 94,396,062 of record NC_087352.1, read on the forward strand.
TTACGTAATAAAAATTAAAAAGAATTTCTCGTTTTAAGAGAAGACTTACTCTTTTACATAAAAAAGGTCTTGTTAATATATTTTAATATTTGTAGATCTAATTGAATGAAATTTGATGGGCGGAAAAGCTTATAGACTAAGTTCAAAAATCGTGTTTGAAGACCACTGAGTAAAGAAGGTGAAGCATCTTAGAAATTACCATATAAGCCCCTGGATAAACCCTGAACAGTGGGAACGTCTGATTTATACGCCTTTCATTCTTTTTTCTTTTTTAATGTGAACATTGAGTAAAGTAAGGGGCCTCATCTATTGCAAAATGTCAGAAAAATGTGATTAAATTGCTGGCTGCAAGGTGAACGGGTGCAAACTCTCTCAGAGGAAGAGGTGCTGGATCATCAGATTAAGCAGAATATATTGTGCTTGGAAATGACCTTCAAAAGGATGGTGATTGCATTAGTTGAAATGCCTCCAAGCAGGAAGAGTTGTTAATTTTGGAAAGGTTCGATCAATGATGCTTTTCTTTTCTCTCTGCTGTTTCACACAAGACTAATTACTATTCCTTTCTTAAAGACTAGAAATATGTTATCAAATCCTTACATAGTGAAATGATCACCAAGTTACAGTGAGTAGGGGGCCCTCCCTTGTTGAATCTTGATTCCCTAAACCAGAGCCCCTTTTCAGCCTCTTCTACTTTTGCCCAGAGGCTTAATAAATTCAGAATCTGAGTAATTTTAATTAAATCAAGCAATAAAGTCAGTTTTCTAGGCTGAGAGTTCTTCTGGTATTTCAGTGACTTATTACAATTCTATTACTTCTCTGTCAATGAGTCGTGCTGCAGTGGCTTGCATTTTGCTGTGATACTGGAAGCTATGCCACTGGCATTTAAAATGCCAACAGGGTTCCTCATAGTGGACAGGTTTCAGTGGAGCTTCCAGACTAAGACAGACTAAGAATAAGGACCTGGCAGTGTACTTCCAAAGAAGACTTACCACTGAAAACATTGTCTGATATACTGCCAGAAGATGAGCCCCTCAGGTTTGAAAGGCACTCAAAATACAACTGGAGAAGAGCTGCCTCCTCAAAGTAGAGTTGACTTTAATGATGTGAATGGAGTAAAGCCTTTGGGACCTTCATTTGTTGATGTAGCATGACTCAAAATGAGAAGAAACAGTTGCAAACATCCATTAATAATGAGAACATGAAATATACAAAGTATGCATCCAGGAAAATTGGAACTCATCAAACGTGAAATGGAACTCATAAAGATTGATATCCTAGGTATTAGTGAGCTGAAATGGACTGGCACTGGCTATTTTGAATCTGACAATCATATGGTCTACTCTGCCAGGAATGACAAATAGAAGAGGAACAGCATAGTATTCATCATCAAAAAGAACATTTCAAGATCATCCTGAAGTACAACACTGTCAATGATAGGATAATGTCCATATACCTATAAGGAAGACCAGTTGATATGACTATTATTCAGATTTACACACCAACCACTAATGCCAAAGATGAAGAAATTGAAGTTTTTGACCAACTTCTGCTGTCTGAAACTTATCAAACATGTAATCAAGATGCATTGATAATTACGGGTGATTGGAACACGAAAGTTGGAAACAAGAAGGATCGATAATTGGAATATATGGCCTTGGTGATAGAAATGATGTGGGAGATTGCATGATAGAACTTTGCAAGACCAATGACTTCTTCACTGCAAATACCTTTTTTCAACAACATAAATGGTGACTATACACATGGACCTTACTAGATGGAATACACATGAATGAAATCACCTACATCTGTGGAAAGAAACAATGAAGAAGACAATATCATCTGTCAGAACAAGACCAGGGGCCAACTGTGGAATAGATCATCAGTAGCTCATATGCAAGTTAAAATTAAAGCTGAAGAAAATTAAATTAAGTCCACAAGAGTCGAAGTACAACCTTGAGTATGTCTTACCTGAATTTAGAGACCATCTCAAGAATAGATTTGATACATTGAACTCTAATGACCAAAGACCAGATGAGCTGTGAGATGACATCGAGAACATCATACATGAAGAAAGCAAAAGGTCATTAAAAACACAGGAAAGAAAGAAAAGGCCAAAATGGATGTCAGAGAGACTCTTAAACTTATTATTGAATGTAGAGTAGAAGTGAATGGAAGAAATGATGAAGTAAAAGAGCTAAATAGATTTCAAAGGGTCGCTCAGGAAGACAAAGTAAAGTATTATAATCAAATGTGCAAAGACCTGGGGTTAGAAAACCAAAAGGGAAGAACATGCTCAGCATTTCTCAAGCTGAAAGAACTGAAGAACAATTTCAAGCCTCAAGTTGCAGTATTGAAAGATTCTATGGGCAAATATTGAACGACACAGGCAGCATCAAAGGAAGATGAAAGGAGCACACTGAGTCACTATATCAAAAGAATTGTTTGACATTCACCTATTTCAGGAGATAGCATATGATCAAGAACTGATGGTTTTGAAGGAAGAAATCCAAGCTGCATTGAAGGCATTGGGGGAAAACAAGCCTCCAGGAATTGATAGAATATCAGTTGAGGTGTTTCAACAAATGAATGCAACACTTGAAACGCTCACTCATCTATGCCAAGAAATTTGTAAGATAGCTACCTAGCCAACCGACTGGAAGAAATCCATGTTTATGCTCATTCCAAAGAAAGGTGATCCAACAGAATGTAGAAATTATCAAACAATATCATTAATATCACATGCAAGTAAAATTTTGCTGAATATCATTTTAAAGCAGTTGCAGCAGTGCATTGAAAGGGAACTGCCAAAAAATTCAAGCCAGATTCATAAGAGGTCATGGAACCGGGGATATCATTACTGGTAGATGGATCCTGGCTGAAAGCAGAGAATACCAGAAAGATGTTTACCTGTGTTTTATTGACTATGAAAAGGCATTTGACTGTGTGGATCATAACAAATTATGGGTAACATTGCAAAGAATGGGAATTCCAGAACACTTAATTGTGCTCTTGAGAAGCCCATACATAGACCAAGAGGCATTCATTAGAACTGAACATGGGGATGCTGGCATGGTTTATAATCAGGAGAGGTGTGTGTCAGGGTTGTGTCTTTTCACCATACTTATTAAATCTCTATTCTGAGCAAATAATCCAAGAGGCTGAATTATATGAAGAAGAATGTGGCATCAGAATTAGAGGAAGACTTTTTAATGGCCTGCATTATGCAGATGACACAGCCTTGCTTGCTGTAAGTGATGAAGTGAGGAAGATCAAAGACTACAGCCTTCGGTATGGGTTATACCTAAACATAAAGAAAATAAAAATTCTCACAACTGGACCAATAAGCAACATCATGATAAACAGAGAAGACCGAAGTTTTAAAGGATTTCATTTTACCTGAATCCATAATCAATGCCCATGGAAGCAGCAACCAAGAAATCAAACAACACATTACACTGGGCAAATCTGTGTTTAAAGTGCTAAAAAGCAAAGATGTCACTTTGAGGACTAAGGTGCACCTGACCCAAGCCATGGTATTTTCAATCACCTCATATTCATGAGAAAAACAACGAATGAGAAGGACTGAAGAAGAACTGAATTATGGTGTTGGCAAAGAATATTGAATATACCATTGACCACCAAAAGAATGGACAAATCTGTCTTGGAAGAACTACAACCAGAGTGCTCCTTAGAAGCAAGGGTGGCAAGGCTTCATCTCACATACTTCGACCACATTATCAGGAAGGACCAGTCCCTGGAGAAGGACATCATACTTTGTAGAGGGTCATCGAAAAAGAGGAAGACCCTCAATGAGATGGATTGACAGAGTAGCTGTAACAATGGGCTCAAACACAGCAACAATTGTGAGGATGGCACGGGACCAGGTATTATTTCTTTCTGTGGTACATAGGGTCAGTATGAGTCGGAACCAACTTCTTAGGCATCTAACAACAACATTGCAATTCTGTACTTTCCTTTTATTTCATTTAAATCCCTCCTGGTGAAGCTTAAATCCATTTCTTATCATTCTTCCCTCAAAATTACCATTCATTCATTTATTCTTTGAACTGATATTTATTGAATGTCCTTTATAGGGAAATGGTATGACAGTGATGCTCTTCTAAATATATTGTGATTTAAACTTGCTCATTGTAGTGGATGCTGTGGTGAGTCACCCAGATCCTGCTTTAAGACCGAGACACTTATTCCACCAGCTGCTGGGAGTGTTGGCAGCTAAAGGCTCACACTTGCATGCCCTTCAGGGGGGTAACTTTGGTTGAAGGGAGCTGCCTCACCAAGGTTATACCTCCTCCCCAGAGCAGCCTGTTCTGATGACAGGTGAGTGATGGGAATACAGAAGCCTAGCCTCCATGCACCAATTTGTAATAACTCTGAAGGGCCATCCTGGCTCCAGATTGAACATTTTCCTCTTCCCAGTCCTTCTTCCCTTATACCACACTGCAAACACCCTCCTGTTCACCAGTCTCCATCTCCAAGTCTGTTTCCAGAGAACACAACCTAGAACACTGGTAAAACGTGGAGCATTACCTGTCAGAGCCATTCTTTACAGTTACCTCTATTGTTCCCATAATCTCAGGTAGTACCCAGAAGCAGTACTGTTTTTTGTTACAAAAACATCCATTGCTTATCAGATGCCAAACATCAAAAAAAAAAAAATACTCATATTTTTTGCCAAAACTTTGCAATCTAAATTATGGCATGCGAATGATTCCCAACACCAAGATTGTGTAAAGAGAGTGATAAGGTTAATGCCCTATATTAGTTTCCTTTGGAAAGCTCACTGAATCACTAATTGGCCCAGCAGAATGTTTTCAATGGACCCATTCTCCTTAGACCCAACTTTCTCCCTTTATATTTTAGGTAGACTTAATTTTAGATTTTTCTCACCAATCATGAAAGCAAACAGTGATAACTAGCCAACTGTTTTGCCTCTAAGTCTTTGTTTTTACAATGCAGATGAACTACGATGTCTTGTGCATTGGCCTTTGCACCATATGCTAGGCTCAGGCAGAGTCAGGAGAGGGTGAGAGGCCTCCACACAGGAGGAGCCTTGCATAAGACACAAGTTTCAGCCGAGTTACTCTTCGTTTTATTTAGGCTCACCTGGTTTTTTGGTTTGTAGTTATCCTAGTGGCTCGGTGCTTAAAGAGCTACAGCTGCTAACCAAGAGGTCGGCAGTTTGAATCTACCAGCTGCTCCCTGGAAACTCTGTGGAGCAGTTCTACTTTGTTCTATGGGGTCACTATGAGTCAGAATTGACTCAACAGCAACAGGTTTTTTGTTTGTTTACTTGGTCTGGTTATCTTGGATGACATGAGCTGTTTACGATTAGCTGCTGTTGTGAAGGCTTAGAAGGAAAACTAGCTAGATAGGTAGACAGATAAAGATAGATAGTTAAAAATCAGTATCATTGTATCCCAAATTTAAGGCCCAGTATAATTACTGACATCAAGCTGATATTCCTGAGAGTCAGAGGAAAACTTTAAATTGTATCATTCATATTTCATCTTAAAAACATACCATTCTTCAATAAAGCAAAGATTTTCCTGATACCTAGCTTTGACAGGGACAACTTGTCTGAAGTGTGGAGGTCAGTATTTTTTATGACATCCTGATAAGGGTAAAGATAGTTCTCATAGGAAAATTTTTTTTAATTTTCCTTAATACAAGCTGAAGGCATAATGCCCAAATCCAACTCGATGGAAGCAGTTTTCTGGAAAAATAAGAAAGTGTATGGTCAACAGACACAGCTTGCTGATAGTCTACCTTCCAGAATAAGGATGTCAGGAACACAGCTTATCTCATTGCCTGGCCCAGCACTGTCCTCGCCTCTACATAGGACGTGGTGGTAGGTAATAGAACTCTTTCCTGCTTAGGTCAAGTTGGGCTCAGGTCCATTTCAAAACCATGCCCTTTGCCATCACTAAAGATTGATTAAAGTTGGCAAATAGTGCAGCTTATTTGTCGTCATGGACCTGGATTCTCTAGAGTTTCAATCTAAGCTTCAGAGAATACGTAATTATATATAGCATTTATAATTATACATAACATTTTATGTGTATGTCTCTGTCCTAGTTTCCTAGTGCTGCCATTAAAAAATACCGTAAAAGTAGGTGACTTTAGAGAACAAATATTCATTGTTTCCCAGTTCCCAAGGCTAGAAATGTACATCAGGGTATCAACTATATTGATTCCTTCTTGGAGCTCTGAGAGAGGAACAGTTCCATGCCTCCCTCCTGATTTCTGGTGGTTCCCATTCATTGCATCTCCACATGGGGTTTTCCCCCTGTGTGTCTCTGTGCCTGTTCTCCACATTTATAAGACAACACTCAGGATGGATTAGGACTCACCCTACTCCAGTATGACCTCATGTTAACCTAACTGATAAATCTCAAAGATCCTTTTTCCAAACAAAGTCACATTCAAGGGTACAGGGGTTAGGACTTCAACATATTTTTGGAGGAGACACAATTCAATCCGTAACGGTCGCTAAGCATATCTTTCTAGGGAGAGACTTCAGAGCTTTGAATTCTTTCTCAACAGAATCCATGAAAAGATTACAGTCAGAAATGCATTGACCATAGATCTTTTAAGCAAACCTCCTTTAATATTTCTGTCAAGAGCTTTCGATGAAATGTCGGCAGCAAACAGTTCAAAGCTATACTCTCTGACAAGGGCCTGGGTCCAGCATCCTATGCCACCGACTGAAGGCAGGGCCATACGCTCTGGTGATCACAGCACACAGATGGACAGAAGCACTCTTGTGAGAGCTGAGAGCCTTACCCAGGCAGCACATGAACCCACCTGCATGTGGAAGAGGGGGGAAGAAGAGCTTCTGCGTAGCCAATGAAAAGTATTTCTCAAGGGTCTACTCTGCCAGAAAATAAGGGCACAGTGTTAAACAGGATTCCTGTCCAAAAAGGCACTTATTCTAGTGATTATATAATAATTTTACTATTTGTGTTATTTGCTGTGAAGGAGAAGGAGGGCTGAAATTGTCCTTAAAAATGAGGTGAGTAGGGGAGGAGCCCAAGATGGCTGCTTAGTCAAACACACCATAATGTCCCCCTACAGCAAAGATGTGAGAAATCAAGTAAAATGGATATGGGTGATAACCTTGGAAGCCTGAGCATCAAATGGAAGCCTGAAGAATTTGATAGAGTATCGAATGAAAGAAGAGGCTGAGTGGACAAGGAGATTTATGGATTGTGAGCATCCAGCTAGCTGGCCCAGCCACTGTGGCCCTTTTGAGACAAGGGAAGAAGTTCTTGGATGAGGAACACAGGAGGGCAACTCCACAGAATTCACAGGAGGAGACAGAGATACTGTGTAAACAAACCTGGAGTAAAACAAGGTGAGCAAGACTTAAGCTGGACCTAAAAAAGGAAACTACAGGAAGGCAGGTGAGTGCTCCAGTGATCCTGGTGGCCACAGAGCAGGGGGAGAGCCAGGAACCAGGGACGGGTCTACTCACCAGCCACGATGCCTAACCATTTGGATAGGAAATGCTCACTTGAATAGCAAAACCATAGACTAACAACTAGAAATTTGCCACCCATCCAGCCTCCATGCAGCTCTCCTCACCTCGCATTTATTCAGGCCAAGCCCCAATCAGCTTGTGCAGGCTGCCAGGAGTGCCCCTGAACCCACACTCAGTGACGGTCAGGAGAGCTCCCTGCACCCTCTGCCTGGTGACCAGTGGCATGCTCCCATGCCACACACCCAGCAAATGGTGGGGGACTCCCTGTGCCACCCTCCCAGCAACCGGAGGTGTGCTCCTGTGCCTCTTGCCGAGCAGCTGGCAGCACACTCCACGCCTCTTGCCTGATGGCCAGCAGTGTGCTACCTGTGCTGCCTGACTGATGACCAGTGACGTAATCCCACGCCTTCTACCCAGGAACCAGCAGCACACTCTTCCACCCCTTACCCAGAAATCTGGGGCATGTTCCCCATGTCTAGCACCTGGCAACCAGCCAGGCAGGCATATCCCCTTTCCAGCAGTCACCCAGTGCATCCCAATGGGTGCCACCCCCACTCCAGCTCAACAAGCAGGCAAGCCCGTTGACCTCACAACTACTGCTCAGCTGGGATGTCACACATCCCACACCCAGACAGCTCCTGCAGGCTGACTGCACATGCGCTGAGACCTCTCAATCTCTCTCCCACCAACCGAGATTCCAATTCACTCATACACGGAAGGCCTATCCTGTCCATTTGTGTAGCACTGCCCCTCTATGGCTACAAACACCTCCTGTCCTGCTCTCCAGTGGATGCACTAACTGTTAGCGCCAACCTGGAAGGACCACATGGTCCCACAGAGCTGCGGAGGGAGCCTGACTGCCTAATGCTTGCCACCTCAGACTCTTGCACTTCCATTCAATCCTGTAAGGGAAGATATACGTGCCTAATGACAGAGGACTCACATGTAGGTGTGACCTACCATACCCACTAGCGAGAAGAAATCATACCCAGCCAACCAACACCACCAAAGTCACATATAAACCAGTACCACAAAACAATGACAATTAATACAAAGGAAGAGAGGCATTCCAAAAAGAAAGAGAAGAAGCAAAGCCCCTGATATATCAAACCAAAACAAAACAAACGTACAATCAATAAAGTAATAAATAAATAAATAAAATAATACCGTAATGCCTCAGAGACAGTAGACAATAACAAATCACATGAAGAAACAGGATAAGATGGTTCAAGCAAGTCAGCAAAATAAAGGGGCAGAAAACCTTCCTGAGGAAGAGCTGATAATAGAACTACCTAATAAGGAATTCAGAACACAACATATTAATGAGTAATGTTTTTTTAAATCCATTTTATCCAATGTAGGTTCCTCAAAGAGATGAAGGAAAATGCAGAAAAAAACCTAGAAGAATTCAGTAAAAGAATACAAGAATAAAATGACAAACTCTAGACAAATTGAAACCATACAAAAACAACTAGAAATCCAGAAGGTTAACAATAAAATATCAGAAATAGACAATTTAACAGAAGGACCCAGAAGTAGGGTTTAATAAATGGAAGAAGGGATCAGCAAAATAAAGGAAAAATCCCTTGATACTGATTTGTTTGAAGACCAATCAGAAAAAAAGATAAAGAAAAATAAAGAAAGCCTAAGGGTTATGTGGGACACCATCAAGAGGAATAATTTATGCATAACAGGAGCTCAAGAAGGAGAGGAGATGAAAAAAAGTACAGAGAGAATTTTTTAAAGTATAACAACAGAAAACTTCTCAAATATCATGAAAGACGAGAAGGTTTCCATCCAAGAAGCTCAACAAACCCCATATAGGATACCCATTGCCATTGAGTCAATTCCAATTCCTAGTGACCCTGTAGGACAGGGTAGAACTGCCCCATAGGGTTTTCAAGGAGCTGCTGGTGGATTCGAACTGCCAACCTTTTGATTAGCAGCTGAATGCTTAACCACTGCACCACCAGGGCCCCCGCAGACAAAATAACCCTCCCCCAAAAATTCACCAAGACGTATCATAATCAAATTTTCCAAAACCAAAGACAAAGAATTTTGAGAGCAGCTCATGAAAAGGGAAATATCGCTTACCAAGGGGCAGCAATAAAACTAAACACTGATTTCTTGTCTGCAGCCATGCAGGCAAGAAGGTAATAGGATGACATATACAAATTCCTAAAAGAAAAAAATGCCAATCAAGAATCACATATCCAGCAAAATTGTCTTTCAAAAGCGAGGGCAAAACTAGCACATTCCAAAATAAGCAGAAATTAAGGGAATTTGTAACCATCTGTAAAAACAGCATGGGGGCAGTGCCTGACCTCATCCAACTCCATGAAGGGGAAAAAGAGTCAAGATTAACAGTGCAAGGCTGACTCCCATGAGGTGGAAGCCAGACAAGCCTCCTTTCTCTGCCAACTTTACTAATTCGGACACCAACCATCCCTCTCACAGCGCTCTGTACTTCTCCACTGGGTTCGATAATTCATTGCAGTGGCCACACATAACTCACAGTCATAGTCACAATTATGGGGTTTATTAGGGAAGTAACGGTTACAGTTCAAGCTCAGGAACACTCAGGATACAGTTCTTCCATCAGGATAGCCTCTCCCCAACTGTGCTTACAGGCACGCCTCTCCCTGGCCCTCAGTCTCTGCCCAAAGACACCTTTTTTCTGTGTAGGCTGGGAAGCCCACCACGCCACCTCCTGCTGCCAAGTCTCTGCTGCTGTGCCTCTCCTGCTGGCCTCTCCTTCCTTGGTGGTGGTCTCCACCCCTCTGCTCTAGAATTGGCTGTCTTTTAAGGCAAAGCTGGCCAATCCCTTTCGTAGGCCACAATTACCTTATCACACGTCGCCTGAGTGGGAGTTACAAGACCATGGCTAGAAAGCCACACAAAAGTAATCAATCAGCAATCAATCACACTACACCACCAGACCAGCCTTACAAGAAATACTGAAGGGCATCCTTTGAACAAAGAACCAATGACATCAGAAAACAACCTGAGATAAAGACACACAACAGTATCATCCAGGTAGCAAGCCAGGTAAAGACTTCACAAAAGAAAAATAAAGCTCCAATACTGATGACAGGCAACCAGAGATGTTAAGCTGTAAATGGTGACAACTTCAAAACAAAAGGGGGAATAAATGATAAAGAATTTTCATATGGAAAGGAAGTCAAGACATTTTCAAGATTTAACAGACTATTTTAAACATAGGAGGATGAAAGTAAACTCCAGGGTAACCACAAATATTAACAAATCTACTCACCAAAATAAAGAAGAAAATAAAAAAGACTCAGTAAACACAAAAATAACAATAACAAATGATAGGAAAAGAAAATCATGTACAAAAAGATTTCAGCACAGAAAATTAAGAGGAACAAAGAAACTGTTAACACCACACACACAAAAAGTATAACAAAATGGCAGCAGTATATTCATATCTACTGGTAATCACACTAAATGTAAATGGATTAAATGTACCAGACAAGAGGCAAAGAATGGTAGGATGAATTAAAAAAGAAAAAAAAAGACTAATCAATATGTTGCCTATAAGAGACACACCTTAGACACAAAGACATAAGTAGGTTAAAAATCAAAGGATGGAAAAAAATATACCAAGTAAACAGTAAACAAGAGAGAGCACGAATGACAATGTTAATTTCTGACAAAATGGTCTTTAAGCAAAAATCCATTATAAGAGACAAAGAAGAACATTTATAATGATTAAAGGTCAATTCACCAAGAAGACATAACAATAATAAACACTTATGCCCCCAATGCCAGAGCTCCAAAATATATGAAACAAACTTTAACAGAATTGAAAGAGAAATAGACAGTTCTACGATAATGGTAGGAGACTTTAACACACCACTTTCAATGATGGACAGAACTACTGGAAAGGAAACCAAAAACAGACAAAAGATCTAATAAACGCTATTAATCAACTCAACCTCACAGATATATATAGAACACACAACCCAACAGCAGCACCATGAATATTTTTCTCTAATGCACATAGAACATTCTCTAGATCATATTTTAGGCCACAAAGCAAGCTTCAATAAATTTAAAAACATAAAAATTAGACAAAGCATCTTCTCTGACCATAACACTATTAAAACTAGAAATCAATAACAGGAAGAACAAGGAAAATAAATTAAATATGTGGAAACTAAATAGCACATTTTTCAAAAAAACTATTGGGTCATAGAAGAAATCAAAAGTGAAATTAAAAAATACTTAAAATCAAAGGAGAATGAAAACACATCATACCAAAACCTCTGGTAAATAGCAAAAACAGTGCTCGGGGGGAAATTTTTAGCAATAAATGCATACATAAAAAAAAGAAAAGAGGTCCAAAATCAATAACTTAACCCAACAGCTTGAACAAATAGAAAAGGAAGAGCAAAAGAAGGCCAAAGCTACCAGAAGAATGGAAATATTGAAGATCAGAGCAGAAATAAATGAAACAGAAAAAAGAAAAGTAGTAGAAAGAATCAACAAGACTAGAAGTTTGTTCCTTGAGAGGATTTATAAAATTGACAAACCATTGGCTAAACTGACAAACAGAATGAGAAGATGCAAATAACCAAAATAATAAATGAAATGTGTGACATTACAACGGATCCAAGATAAAGAGGATCATAACAGCATATTATGAAAAATTTTACTCCAAATTTAAAAACCTAGATGAAATGGACAGATTTCTGGAAACAACTAAACTAACTAACTAGAGGTAAAAAAAAAAAAAAAAAAAAAGAGGTGGAAAATCTAAATAGACCCAAAACTAAAAAAGAGATTGAAGATGTAATCAAAAAACTCCCAACAAAAAGAAGCCCCAGCCCAGACAGAATCACTGGGGAATTCTACCAAGCATTCAGGGACGTGTTGGCACCATTTCTATTCAAACTCTTCCAGAAAGTAGAAGAGGAAAGAATTGTCCCTAATTTATTCTATGGAGTCAGCATAACCCTGATACCAAAGCCAGGTAAAGGCATCACAAAAAAAAAAAAAGAAAAGAAAAGAAAATTACAGACCAATATCCCTCATGAATATATATTAAAAAAAAAAAAAAATTCTCAACAAAATTCTAGCCAACAGAATTCAACAGCATATTGAAAAAATGATACACCATGATCAGGTGGGATTTATACCAGGAATGCAAGGATGTTTCAACATTAGAAAATCAATGTAATTCACCACATAAATAAAGCAAGGGAAAAGAATCTCATGATCATCTCAATCGATGCAGAATAGGCCTTTGATAAAATCCAACACCCTTTCCTGATAAAAACTCTCAGCAAAATAAGAACAGAAAAGAAATTCCTCAATGTAATTAACGGCATATATGCACAACCAACTGCCAACATTATTCTCAGTGGAGAAAGATTGAGAACCTTCCTCTTCAGAACAAGAATGAGACAAGGATGGCCATTATCATCACTCTTACTCAATATTGTATTGTAAGGCCTAGCCAGAGCAATAAGGCAAGAAAGTGAAATAAAGGGTCTCCAAATTGGAAAAGAAGAAGCAAAACTACCTCTATTTGCAGAAGACATGTTCCTAATCATAGAAAACCCTAGAGATTCCACAAAAAAGCCACTGGGTTTAATAGAAGGATTCAGCAAAGTGACAGGGTATAAGATCAACACTCAAAAATCAGTTCCTTTACCCTAAAAAGGAGAACTCCAAAAAGGAAATTAGGAAAAATACCATTTAAATAGCCCCCAAATCTGTAAAATGCCTAGGAATAAACCTAACCAGGTAGATGATGTCGTGGTTAAGTGCTATGGCTGCTAACCAAAAGGTCAGCAGTGTCGAATCCACCAGGTGCTCCTTGGAAACTCTCTGGGGCAGTTCTACTCTGTCCTATTGTCGCTATGAGTTGGAATCAAACTCAATGGCAACGGGTTTTTTTTTTTTTTCCCATACAAGAATAACTATAAAGCACTATTGCAAGAAACTAAACGGGACCTCCATAAATGGAAGAACATGCCATGCTCAGGTACTGGAAGACTTAACATAGTGAAAATGTCACAGCTGCGTAAAGTGATCTATAGATATAATGCAATCCTGCTCCAAATCCCACCAACATTCTTTACTGAAATGGAAAAACTAATCACCAACTTTATATGGAAAGAAAAGAGGCCCCAAATAGCCAAAGCAATACTGAAGAAGTATGAAGTAGGAGGCCTCACACTGTCTGATTTCAAAACATGCTATATAGTCACAGTAATCCAAACAGCCTAGTACGGGTTCCATGACAGACACAGAGAGCGATGGAATAAAATTGAGAATGCAGAAGAAATCCATCCGTCTATGGGCAGCTAATTTTTGACAAGGGGTCAAAATCCATTTAATGGGGAAGAAACAGTCTCTTTAACAAATAGTGCTGGCAAAACTGGATATCCATTTGCAGAAAAACAAAACAGAATCCATACATCACACCATACAAAACAACTAACTCAAAATGGATCAAAGACCTAAATGTTAAAGCTAAAACTATAAAGTTCTTAGAAGATAACACAGGAACAAAACTATGGGACAATTTTTTGCAGAAATAGACAAACACAACTACAAATAGAAGAACAAAAGAAATTACGTAAATGTTATTTGATGTTGTTAGGTGGCATTCAGTTAATTCCTACACATAGTGACCTCACGTGCAACAGGACAAAACACCACCCAGTCCTGTGCCATCCCCACAATGGTTGTTATGCTTGAGCCCATTGTTGCAGCCACTATGTCATTCCATCTCATTGAGGGTCTTCCTCTTTGTCATTGACCCACTAATTTACCAAGCATGTTGTCATTCTCCAGGGACTGATCCGTTCTGATAACATGTCCAGGGTACGTGAAATGAAGTCTCACCATCCTTGCTTCTAAGGAGCATTCTGGCTGTAGCTCTTCCAAGAAAGATTTGCTCTTTCTTCTGGCAGTCCATAGCATATTAAATATTCTTCATTAACACCATAATTCAAATGCATCGATTCTTCTTCCTTATTTGTTGTCCATCTTTCACATGCATATGAGGCAAACCTTAGTCCTTAAAGTGACATCTTTGCTTTTAACACTTTAAAGAGATCTTTTGCAGCAGATTTGCCCACTGCAATACGTCATTTTATTTCTTGATTGCTGCTTCCATGGGCATTGGTTGTTGATCCGAGTAAAATGAAATCCTGACAACTTCAATTTTTTCTCAGTTTATCATGATGTTGCTTGTGAGGATTTTTGTTTTCTTTACGTTGAGGTGCAATCCTTTCTGAAGGCTGTAGCCTTTGACCTTTATCAGTGCTTCGAGTTCTCTTCACTTTCAGCAAGCAAGGTTGTGTCATCTACATACCGCAGGTGTTAATAAGTATTCCTTCAATTCTGTTGCCACATTCTTCTTCACATAGTCCAGCTTCTCAAATTATTTGAATAAGTATGGTGAAAGGATACAACCCTGATGCACACCTGTCCGGACTTTCAGCCATGCAGTATCCCCTTGTGCTGTTTGAAGGACTTCCTCTTGGTCCATGTACAGGTTCTTCATGAGCACAATTAAGTGTTCTGGAATTCCCATTCTTCACAATATTATCCATAATTTGTTATGATCCACACAGCCAACTGCCTTAGCATAGTCAGTAAAACACAGATAAACATCTTTCTGGTATTCTCTGCTTTCAGTCAAGATTCATCTGACATTAGCAATGGTATCCCTCATTCCATGTCCTCTTCTGAGTCCAACCTGAACTTTTGGCAGTTCCCTGTCGATGTACTGCTGCCACTGCTTTTGAATGATCTTCAGCAAAATTTTACTTGCATGTGATGCTAATGATATAGTTTGATAATTTCCACATTCTGTTGGATCACCTTTCTTTGGAACGGCCAGTTGGTTGGCCAGGAAGCTGACTTCCAAATTTCTTGACATAAATGAGTGAGCACCTCCAGGGCTGCATCTGTTTGTTGAGACATCTCAATTGGTATTCCATCAATTTCTGGAGCCTTGTTTTTCACCATACCCTTAAGTGTAGCTTGGACTTCTTCCTTCAGTACCATTGGTTCTTGATCATGCGCTACGTCCTGAAATGATTGAATTTCGGCCAATTCTTTTTGGTACAGTGACTTCTATCTTCTTTTGCTGATTCCTGCATCATTCAATATCCTCCCCATAGAATTCCTCAATATTGCAACTTAAGGCTTGAATTTTTGTTCAGTTCTTTCTACTTGAGACATGCCAAGTATATTCTTCCCTTTTGGTTTTCTAACTCTGGATCTTTGCACATTCCATTATAATACTTCACTTTGTCTTCTCCAGCCACCCTTTGAAATCTTCTGTTCAGCTCTTTTACCTCATCATTTCTTCCATTCTTTTTAGCTACTTGACATTCAAGAACAAGTTTCAGAGTCTTTGCTGATGTTCACTTTGGTCTCTTCTTTCTTTCCTGTCTTTCTAATGACCTTTTGCTTTCTTAATATATGATGTGTTTGATGTCATCCCACAACTCGGTCTGGTCTTCAGTCATTAGAGTTCAATGCATCAACTCTGTTCTTGAGATGGTCTCTAAATTCTGGTGAGACATACTCAAGGTTATGTTTTCATTCTCGTGGACTTGTTTTAATTTTCTTCAGCTTCACCTTGAATTTGCATAAGCAATTGATGATCTGTTCCACAGTCAGCCCCTGGCCTTGTTCTAACTGATGATATTGAGCTTCTCTATCATCTCTTTCCACAGATAAAGTCAATTTGTTTCCTGTGTATTCCATCTGGTCCACATGTATAGTCACTGTTTGTGTTGTTGAAAAAAAGGTATTTGCAATCAATAAGTCATTGGTCTTAACAAAATTCTATCATGCAATCTCCTGCATCGTTTCTGTCACCAAGGCCATATTTTCCAACTACTGATCCTTCTTTCTTTCAACCTTCTGTGTTCCAGTCAACGATAATCATCAATGCATCTTAATTGCATGTTTAATCAATTTCAGACTGCAGAAGTTGGTAAAAATCTTCCATTTCTTCATTTTTGGCATTAGTGGTTGGTGTGTAAATTTGAATAATAGTCAGATTAATTGGTCTTCCTTGTAGGCGTATGGATATTATCCTATCACCGACAGCATTGTACTTCAGGATAGATCTTGTATTGTAGACCATAGGATTGACTGATTCAGAATGGCCAACACCAGTCCATTTCAGCTCAGTAAAGCCTAGGATTTCGATCTTTATGCATTCCGTTTCATGTTTGATGACTTCCAATTTTCCTAGATTCATACTTTGTACGTTCCATGTTCCAATTATTAATGGATGTTTGCTGGTGTTTCTTCTCATTTTGAATTATGCCACCTCAAGAAATGAAGGTCCCTAAAGCTTTATTCCATCCATGTCATTAAAGTTGACTCTACTTTGAGGAGGCAGCTCTTCCCCAGTCATATTTTGAGTGCCTTCCAGGCTGAGAGGCTCATCTCCTAGCACTCTAATAGTGTTCTGCTATTCCCTAAGGTTTTCAGTGGCTAATTTTTTCAGAAGTAGACCCTCAGGTCACTCTTCCTATTCTGTCTTAGTCTGGAAACTCTGCAGAACCCCGTTCACTATAGGTGACCCTACTGGTAGTTTAAATACCGGTGGCATAGCTTCTAGCAACACACAAACCACTACAGTATGACAAACTGACAGATGCATGGGTTTAGATAATTGTAACCTCACAAAAAATAAATACTTATGCTCATTAAAAGACTTTATCAAAATAGTAAAAAGAGAACCTACAGACTGGAAAAAAAACTTTGGGAATGACATATCTGATAAGGATCTAATCTCCAAAATATATTGAAAACTTAAATAGCAAAAAGACAATCCAATCAAAAATGGACAAAGGATATGAACAGATACTTTACCAAAGAGGACATTCAGCCAGCTAACAAATACATGAAAAGATGCTTATGATCATTAACTATTAAGAGAGATGCAAATCAAAACTACAGTGAGATACCATCTCAACCATCCAAAAATGGCACTGATCAAAAAAACAGAAAACAACAAAAGTTAGCCAGGTTTGGGGAGACTGGATATTTTATACACTGGTGGTGGGATTGTAAAATGATGCAACCACTGTGGAAAGTGGTATGGTACTTCCTTAAGAAGGTAGAAATAGAAATACCTTAAAAAAAAAAAAAGCATTGCCATCAAGTCGATTCCAACTCATAGTGACCCTACAGGACAGAGTAGAACTGCCCCATAGAGTTTCCAAGGAGCACCTGGGGGACTCGAACTGCCAATCTTTTGGTTACCAGGTCTTAACCACTACGCCACTAGGGTTTCCAGAAATACCTTACAATCCAGCAATCCTACTCCTAGGTATATACCCTAGAGATCTAATAGCAGTGACACGAATAGATATATGCACTCCTATGTTCATTGCAGCATTATTCACAACAACAAAAAGATGGAAACCTAAGTGCTCATCAACAGATGAATGGATAAACAAATTATGGTACATACATACAATAGAATACTATACAGCTGTAAAGAATAATGATGAGTCCTTGAAACATACTATAGCATGGATGAATCTGGAGGACATTATGCTGAGTGAAAAAAGTCACAAAAGGACAAATATTGTATGATTTCACTTTTATAAAAGGTCAAGAATAGGTATACACTCAGAAAGCAGCGTTCTTTGATGGTTACCAGGGATGGGAGGGGAAGGAAGGGCAAATCACTTTGTAGGTAGTAGACATATGTTATTTTTGATGATGGGAACAGCACTACCCAATATGGGTGAGGTCTCTACAACTTGACCAAGGTAAATGATGACAATAAAAAGTATTCAAGAATGAGGGACAATTTTGGAAAATGCTGTAACATATACAATTTTGCAGCAACAGTAATAACAACCAAAACATATGTGGGCGGTTACATAGGTTGATATATATGCATATACGTGTATTGGAAGGCACATGTATGTGCATATGCATATATAGGTATAGCTATAGGCATATGTACATACATGTTAGTGTGTGCTACATATATATAATAAAGCACCTGGAGGCACAATTGTGGATACTTCCTAGACATAACTAAATACCTCCCAGGTTTGGTTTACTGAGTTCAAAGGCTTAGGACCATAGTTTCAATTGGCCAATTCAGTCAAGTGGCATAACATAGTTCATAAAGATATTATTCTACGTCCTAGTTTGTTGAGTAGCATCTGGGGTCTTAAAAGCTTGTGAAGGGCCGTCTAAGATACAACTATTGGTCTGTACACGTCTGGAGCAAAAGAGAAAGACGGAAACCAAAAGCCTCAAAGAAGAAACTAATCTACAAGACTAATAGCCTACATGAACCACAGCCTCATCTATCCTGAGACCAGAAGAACTAGAGGATGCCCAGCTACCTTTATTGACCATTTTGACTGGGGACACAATAGATTAGATGATCCTGGATAGAATGGGGAAAAATTTAGAACAAGCCTCAAATTCCTAAAAAAGGCCTGACCTATTGGACTGGTAGAGACTAGAGAATCCCCCGAGACTGTTGCCCTGAGATACTCTTCAAATTTGGAACTTAACCCACTCCTAGAGGTCACCTTTCAGCCAAATGATAAATTGGCTCATAAAATAAACAATATGACCTATGAGTACTATGCTGTTTTAAATAATCATCTATATGAGTCTAAACGGTCAGTATTTACCCTAAAGCATGGATGAGAAAGTAAGGGGAGACAGGGAAGCTAGATTAATGGAAATAGAAAAACCAGAATGGAAATAATGAGAATGCTAACATATTATGAAAAATGTAACCAATGTCACTAAACAGTATACTAAAAAAAAAAAAAAGTGTTGCCATCTAATCGGTTCCAACTCATAGTGACCCAATAGGACAGAGTAGAAGTGCTCTGTAGGATTTCCAAGAAGTGGCTGGGGAATTTGAAAGCCTTAACCACTGTGCCACCAGGACTCCAAACAATATATATAGAAATTGTTGAATGGAAACCTAATTTGCTGTGTAAACTTTCACCAAGAATACAATAAAATAATAAAATTAGTGTCTTTCAGAACACAAACAAAAGAACAAGCATGTGTCCAAAATTCTCACAGAGCACAGCAGGAATGCAGTATTTAATAGTCATTTACAAACCTACATCATCATGTTAGTTTAGGAATATAGAAATATGGTGTTTATGATATAAACAGATCTAATTTCATCTCATCAATTTGTTGTTGTTGATATTGTTGCTATTGCTGCAGTTGAATCAGCCTCCAACTCACGAATCGCAGGACTATTGTGATCCATAGGCTTTTCATTGGCTAATTTTTGGAAGTAGATCACCAGGCCCTTCTTCCTAGTCTGTCTTAGTCTGGAAGCTCCACTGAACCCTGTTCAGCATCATAGCAACACAAGCCTCCACTGACAAATGGGTGTACGTGAGGTTCATTGGCCAATAATCGAACCCAGTCTCCCATATGAAAGGCAGGAATTCTACCACTGAACCACACTGCCCTCTCTGGTCTTTTTAGGACCACACCCATTGCCATCGAGTCGATTCTGACTCATAGCAACCCTATAGGACAGAGTAGAACTGCCCCATAGGGTTTCCAAGGAGCGGCTGGTGGATTCAAACTGCCAACCTTTTGGTGTGCAGCCGAGCTCTTAACCACTGTGCCACCAGGGCTACTGCACCACCAGGACTTTAGAAATGCATTATTTATAGCTTTGGTCATAAAACTTTTTTGTCATGTAGAATTCAGAGAATAGATTACCTAGATAATAACTACAAATAGATTTTTTAAATTTATTTTTAAAAATTTAGATTTTCACTGCAAAATGAGGCCACAAGTTGACAACTATAGGAATTTAGTGTTTCTTGATTTTACGACTGTTAGAAGCATCCTGTAGAAACAGTGTTAGAAGCGTTCTATAGAAACGGTGTTAGACGCGTTCCGTAGAAACGGTGTTAGACGCGTTCCGTAGAAACGGTGTTAGACGCGTTCGTAGAAACGGTGTTAGACGCCTTCCGTAGAAACGGTGTTAGACGCCTTCCGTAGAAACGGTGTTAGACGCCTTCCGTAGAAACGGTGTTAGACGCCTTCCGTAGAAACGGTGTTAGACGCCTTCCGTAGAAACGGTGTTAGACGCGTTCCGTAGAAACGGTGTTAGACGCGTTCGGTAGAAACGGTGTTAGAAGCATTCTGTAGAAATGATGTTAGATACATTCTATGGAAACGGTGGCAGAAATGTGTGGTGGCTCCTGTCTGTTCCATGAAGCATGAGAAGCAGGCACTGAGAATGAAGAAGGAAAAGGAGAAATGCCAGAGGTTTGAGAATAGATTATATTAGAAATTATCATTGTGTTTTTTTCTTTCTACACAAAAGCAAAAGAACCTCCATCAAGCAAGCTAAATTGGTCAATTTAGGACAGCATTTTTAACCATGAACAGATACACAGAGCATACCACTGGCAAATTCTAGGGTCAGACTGTCTACACTGGGAGCCAACTCCTTCACTTAGCAGCTTCATGATCTTGGGAAAATTAACTTAGCACTCTTGTGTCTCACTTTTCTCATCTGTATAATGGGGCAAATAATAGGACAAATCTTAAAGAGGTGTTCTAAATATTAAATGATTGAGGTGTATATATCCTTACAAATAGCACCTGATATACACTGTGCAAGTGTTAGCAATAATTATTTGAGGAGATCCAACAGTAAAATGACTAGAGCTAAAATGAACATTCAGAATAAATAACCCAGTTGGAAAGAGAAATAAGTCAAAAAAAATAAAGTGTTTAGAAATTAGAATTTAATATTACTAAATTAACGTTTTCACAGAACATTGAAAAGCTATTACAGTCATAAAACAAGAATACAAAATAGGAGCAATCTCTAAAAAAGAATATTAAAGAAAATTTATAGCATGAAACATAAAAAGACTCAGATACGGTTTATAGAGGATAAGTTCAGGAGATCCACAGCAGACTGCCTGCTGATCAACAGAATCTGTTTTCCTTTGTCACTATGCCCACAGCGAGACTGAATTGCCCAGCCAGTGTGCAATTTGTATGGCCCTGGACCTGAGTTCTAGTCCACAGAACTCGAATGGAAGTGATTGTATCCCTCCCAAGCCCAGCCCATGACAATCTACCCTGCACAGTTTTCCATGTTGTGAGACCATGGTACAGTCACAAAATGACCAGTATCTAGAATAGCTGGAGTCTTCGTTGCCTGCATGGAAATGGCAGTGAACAGGGCTGAGAAGCTGGGCAGAGGTATATCAAGAACCTTGGATGCTGTGCTAAGGAGTTCAAACTTTGCCTCGAGGCATCAAAGATCTACTGAAGTATTTGTTTTGTATAACCCAAAAGACCAAACCTGCTGCCGTCTAATCACTTCAACTCATAGCCACCCTATACGACAGAGTAGAACTGCCCCATAGGGTTTCCAAGGCTGTAAATCTTTAGAGAAGCAGACTGCTGCATCTTTCTCCCAAGAAGTGGCTGGTGAGTTCTAACTGCCCGTCTTTGGGTTAGCAGCTGAATGCTTTAACCACTGTTTTGTATAGAAGGAAGTATAATAAACAAATTTGCATTTAGAAAATCCACTCCTTTGGCTGGGTGCAGGATATCTGAGAAGGCAAGAGAGGTGGAATGGAGTGAATGCTGGAAGCCATTAGGGGACATATGTAATCACCCAGGTGAAAAGTGATAAGGCTTGAATTAAGGCCTGTCAGTGGGCTGGAAAGGAGATAGTCCAAAGACAATTTTGGTAGGTAGAGTCAGCAGGTTTATTGGGTGTGGGGAGATGAGATGTCAGCGTAAGAAATAAACGTGGATGCAGATGCCATTACATTTGAAGTGTGTGCCATGGCTTTGGGGGTGTTTATGCCTAAGGCTTTGTTATGGATTGAATTGTGTCCCCCAGAAATATGTGCTGAAGTCCTAATCCCTGTACCTGTGAATGTGATCCTGTTTGAAAATAGGGTTTTTCTTTTTTTATGGTAACGGGGTCACACTAGAGTATGGTGGGCGCTAAGACGAATCCCTTCTGAGTGGTGCCTTATAAAACGGGAAAGAGACAGGTGCACACACACAGGGGGAAGACACCATGTGAAGGTCTGTTTACAAGCCAAGGAACGCCCAGGCCTGAAAGAAGCTGAAGGAGACGAGGAGGGGTTTTCCCCCTAGAAAGGACAGAGCTTAGCCCTGCCAAACCCCTGAATTGAAACCAGTAGCCTCCAAGATGCTGAGACAATAGCCTCTTGTTCTTTAAAGCCACCCACTTGCAGTATTTTTGTTAGGGCAGCATCAGAAAACTAAGACAGGCCTCTATTTCCCCTAAGAAGTTAGAGGATTGTTATAAGTGTGCTCACCACCATCACATCCCACACTCCCTCCATGCCAAACTATTTTCTGGCTGTTTCATTTATCTCTGACCTTGCAGGTGTTGTTTTCTCCATCTGGAATGTGCAGTACCCTGCTCCCCTTGACAATCTATAAAACTCCTATACTTCTTCTATCCCACATCAGGCAGTATGTCTTCTGTGAGACTTCTTTCACTCCTGTTCACGCCTCCTCTGGGCTCTCTCTGCCCCATTCCCCTTGTTTCATGTAGGGTTTATGAAAACATGACCAGTGAGTTTGCTTGACATCCTCAGGGCTAGATGGAGAGCTCATTGGTAGTAGGGATTCTGTTCATCTTTGTGTTTCTAATCATTAGCAGAGAAACCATACTATGATAGGTGCTCAGTAGATGTTTGGTGAATGAGCTCATTTATTAATGAGAACAAAGGGGACACGAGAAAGGTCTGAATATTGACATAGCACCATCCTTACCTCCATTCTCAAAAGAAGAATAGAGAGAACTGAGTAGCAATACCTGGAAGGACTGGCAGCATTGAAAAGATCATAGTTAAGTTTGGGAACAATACGAATGTACAACTGACATAGTTGTATGATTCCTATTCCTTTCATTGCTTCAACATTTATCAGTTTTCTCACAAGAAAATTCTGCTTGGAAGAAGGAGCATGTAAACACACTTGCATTAAGGAGGAAAAAAGAAAAGAACTAGAGTTTTTCAGAATTGTACATATACATCATACTCAGGTGTGAACATCACCCTCACATTCACATATGGAAATGGATTACGGGTACCGTTAACTCTCAGGGCAAATCAGTTTTCCATTCATTGTGTGGTCTGTACTTCCAGTTATTTACCCAAAACACATCTTCTTCTTCCTCATGGTATCAGAATCCCAGGTTTATTTTGAGTGGCAATGTGACCAGCTAAAAGACCACATTTCCCATCTTCTAGTGCAGCTGGATGTGGCCATTTAAGTAAGTTCTGGCTAATGAAATGTCAGTGCAAGTGTGGCATGGGACTTCGTGTGGTGCTTCAAAAAGAGCTGACTTGGCTAGGCAATTTGCCCCTTTTTCCTTCCTTCTTTCCACCTGCTTCTGCCCTTGTACCTGACGGCTGACACTGCAGCAGCTGTCCTGGAACATGAGGTGACCTTGAATTTGGAGGATAGCTCTAGAAAGGAAGAACGTAAATATCTTAGGTATATGGGTCCCTGACTACTAAAGAACCAAAATACAGCATTCGACTACCCACCTCTGAACTGCTTTTCTTGAAGAAACATCTAAACATCTTTATGATTAGACTACTGTTATTTTGGATTTTCTGTTAAAAACCAAATCTAATACTAACTAGCATAGCTTGCCTTCTGGTAGCTAACATAAGTGCCCTAATAATTCTTAATCTGACTTCACTGTGTTTGCCAAGGTTTAGTGTATGCTCAAGAGGTTACAAAATTTCATCTAAATGGGGAAGTTAGAGAAATGTGATGTAACTTTGCATTGTGTCTTGTGGTGTCTGGGAGGGCCTGAAGGCAGAGTCTTACCAGAAGACAATACAGTCATCCTGCTTCCTTATCACTGACTAAAAAAATAAACAGTTGCTATGATGTCAGTTCTGACTCGTGGCAACCCCATGTGTGCAGAGTAGAACTGCTCCATAGGGTTCTCAAGACTGCAACTGTACAGAAGCAGATCACCCGGCCTTTCTTCAGAGGTACTTCTGGGGACATTTGAACCACAAACCTTTCAGTTAGTAGCCCAGCTGTTAACTATTTGTGCTACCCAGCAACACAAACACATCAAAATCTAGAATATGGTGTAAATCATATCTTGTCTTTCCTACATCCTCAGCTTTGGAGAGTCACCCAGATATGGCTGTCCAAAGATTCTTTTCTCCCTCACTGTGCTTTCCTCCCTCCTTCCAGACACACTGTCCTCTCCCGCATGGCCCCAGCTCCATCTGTTGCTGCTCTCTGTGGTCTGGTGAGGAGCTACATTCACCCAAAGTTCCTCTTCCTGAGAGGGTGATGGTGGACACATCCATTCTTTACATTGGAATAGCTACAAGACAAACTTATCTATCATAACATTAATCACATTCATAGTATAGACTCTCTGTGTTATTATGCTAAAAACTTCTGTTTCAAATAGATTGAGGATAGGAAGGAAAGAAAGGGATAAAGGGGAGAAAGAAGTCCTCTTGCCACATCGTGTTATTATCTGTGTCTTGCACTAGGTTGTAAGTTCCTTGAAGGAAAGTATTCTGTTTTGTTGCGTCTCCTTATCTCCTGTGCCTTGGAGAGTAGCAGGCATATTCAGCCACATTGCCATTTATTTATTGAATGAGTGAATGAATATGTAATAACTAGGCAAATGTTTGCCTCTGGCATTGTGGTTGTCCTAGCATCAGCCACAACAAAGCAGGGGTAATGGACCTCAGTGAATGCTTGCTCTGGTTAATGCTATTTATGAAAGATGAGTAATGCCAGACACTAAGGCAGTGACCACTTCATCCACATTCATTCACTCATGCAGAGAGTTAAAAGTCAAAAGAAGTTTGGAGTTCAAGTGGAGTGGAAAGAGAATGGGTGGAGAACACACCCTTCCTACTTCCTTTAGTGTGGCTTCACCCAGCATTTGTTCTTTCACTTCCACCTTTGAATAACCCAGCTTCCTATTTTGCGCATTGATTCAAAAGTCAAAAAAAGTAAAATAGAACCCCAAAAGGCAACAGACTGAGTACTTGTGTTACCTGAATACAAGACTTATGGTAATTGTACAGACATTGTGATCATTCTTTTTCCCTACCACTGGTTTTGGTTTGCCTTTCACAGAATGAGAACAAAACCCTTTCACAGAGCAATTCAAAACATTAGAAAATGCTGGGCATGAAAAATGATTTCCACTTTTGGATAGATGTGATATGTCTTCAGAAATTATTTATTTCCAGCAGCTCTACCTGTCTTTGAGAAACTTGATTTAAAAAATAATAATAATAACATGGTGAAAGACTTTACAGTCTTCTGTGTAGAATCTTTGTTAAGTCCTTTGCTACTTGAGTTTTAAGGTAATACGTGGATTTAAAGGCAAAACTTGAGAGGTAGATGGGTTAGGAAGCTCGTGATTACTGTTGTCAGTACTGCTCCTCTAACTGCGGCTGCAAGCGCTCAGCAAGAGCCACGGCTGGAGGAGTACTCGGAAAGTATATCTTTAGTCTCATCAAGGGACCAAATTAATTTTGTACTACTTAGTGGAAAAAAGAGTAGTTGTTTTCTTGGGATGGGGGAAGATTAATGAAGAAATGAGGAATTACAGGGGTCATTCTCATGGAGAGAAGGAAAATGCTAGAATTTCAAAGTGCCTCTTGGACCTTCTCTAATAGAAGATTGGAATAACTCATTTTCTGTCTTTTCAAACTGAATTTACCCTGTTAGAGCCCTAGAAGACAAATGGGGTGCAGGTGCTTTGCAGGTCCACCACCGATGCCTTTTGAGTGGGGCTCTGCCATGATACAACCATATTTTAGAGAAGTTAACTCTGGCGGCAGGAGGGAAATGGACTGAGACGAGAATGGTGACGTAGTGGAAGGAGAGGTGCATGTGTACAGCTGGGCAGGGGTGGCCACCGTCCTCTCCTCCACCAGGCCACCCTCCACGTGGCCCATAGCTGTCTTCCTACAGCAGAGTTGGAGCCGGCCAACCTGTGCTCAGTACCTTTTGAATGACACAGGCTAGCAAGCTGTATGTCTGATGGTCACACTCCAAAGCTTATGCTCACTCAGCTACATCATGCTAGAATTCTGAGCCCGTGCCTGAGTAATCTATTCTCAGAGCAGCTATAGTAAGGATGGAAAGGAAGAAACTCAGGCCAAAGCTGTACTAATACCACGGTGGAATGGACAGGAGGGCAAGACTGTACACACGTGAGCCCACTTGAATGGGGACCTCTTGAAAAGAAGCCAATATTCACTGCCCCAGTACCCCAGAGAGCCCAGTGTCGTGTCTCATACAGCATGTGAATGGGATAGGTATTTGTTGAATAAGTATTTGAATAAATGTAGAAAAAATGTAGAAAACCAGCAGACTGGGGGTTATGATATCACCAAAGCATAATACAGAAATCAGGGAAGGTAAATGTTTAGAGAAAAAGTGTGAATTCAGTTTTAGACTTTCTAAGTTTAAGTAAACAGACACGATAGTGTAAAGGTTGAAATGTTTGACATATTTGTCTAGTACACAGAGGAAAATCGTAGGGCTCCTATGTTTTTAACAGCTTCTGCCACCACCTCCTGTTTTATTTGTATGTGACCAGGAAACTGAAAAAAAAAAATTTTTTTTTTTGGTGTTCCTAACAGACTAAACCACCCCTGGGACCCACCGATGCCATTGGAGGGGCTGCGTGTCTACTGGGGAGAATTCCTGATTGGATGACAAAGACGCTGAGAACGGTAAGCTGGGGTAGGGAACAGTGTGGAAAAGAACAGAGTCCTTGAGCCTCAGTAACATAAACTGAAATAGAAACAATTAAGATTATACGCATGTATATCTAAAATGCAAAGCAAAATTACTACCAGCTTATTACTATGCTTCCCCAGTCCCACACATCCACCCAACATCAACAACAACAACACACACACACACATGCACACACACACACCTCTGGTGACAATATGGGCCCCAGAAATCTGCTGAGTAGTTTCCTGACTGACTTTTTTGAAACCATATTCTACGGAAAAAAATGCCCAAAGGAAAGGGGTCAATGCATAGTAATTTATGAGAAGTCAGTTCTATCTCCATTTCTCCAAATGCAACACTACCTTAGCTTTAGGCATGTGCCCCATTATTTATAGCTTGATTCCCTAGTGACTTTACATAGGCTATTTTGGTGAAAGCTGAAAAGCTTTCACTCACACACTGATTATTACATAATGTGGAGCTTAAAGTAATAGAATAGAAACACCTTCTTCTGAGTGACTCACTATTTCTCCCCTTCTGACTCATAAGTTCCTCCTTTTCTTGATTCCACATGTTATGGATCAGTGAATTTTCTGGTAATCTAATTCATGTATATGTCAGGGCTAAAAACAGAACACTGACATTGACTTGGGGGCCTGGATAATGTTAACATCTAGGTGGAGAAGAACAGGTTAACTAAGAAGGCAAGAAGGGGACAAAGAAGAGGCTAAGAGGAGAGAAGAAGGAGGGATGAGGACTTACAAGTAGATGTCTTCCGAGCTGTTCTGAGCTTAATCTACATACTCCATCATAACCAGGAAATAGGAAAAAATATTTAATACCATAGAGAGGAGAAGTAAATTTCAATTATCTCAGTTCCTGTGATCCTCTTCTAATTATGGAAGAAACAGTATCTAAAATAGAGAAAACATAGAAATATAAAGTTATCTATCTCTCCAAAGTCAAAATGAAAATAGTCTTACTTACAGAGGAAAAATCTACCTACTTACATAAGAACACGTGTGTGAATTATAAGTTTAACTATGATGTGATGTTAAGGTAGTAATGTTCCCTGGAAACTGTCGCATCTGTGAATTCCTCAGAATTTATCCTGTATATTCTATGCTATTAAGCTTTCAAATAATCTACCAGGAACCCAGTGGGCAGCCAGTTCTGTGACCTTTCTTTGCCTTCAACCCATGTTCCCACATATGTTATGGTCTTCCGTCCAGGAGCCCACTGAGGTGCTGCCCCGGCATCAGTCCAGACCACTTGCACCCCACACAGGCCTGTGTGCACAAAAGAAGGTACACAAATTATGACACAGGAAACGCTTGCAGCCATTTCTGCCTCCCCTGTTGCTTTCCACCCTTCCCTTTGGAATTTTCTCTGGACCTCTGCTACTCCCACCCCTACCCTCTGCCTTCCTGTATTCTCCCCCTCAGCAAAACAGCAATGGATTTGATATCATCAGCTAGGCTTTCATGGAAATACATCCACATAAAATGTCACCTTTCAAACTTTTCCATTCAATGCCTTTTATCCCTACCTGAAAAATAAAAGATTTTGTTTTCTGTTAGAGTTGAAAGAACTAAGCTGAACATTAAGCAGGGGTAACTTCAAATGCCTTGAAGATAAATCTGCTTCAGATATTTCAAGCTACTAGAAGAAGAAAATGGCCCAAAAAGAAATTATATAGATCCTTGGGCCACCGTCTTCTTTCTCTCTTCCCTCCCATCTCTTAATCTCAGTCATTCTCTTTCCATTCATCTGCCTGAGAATAACCAGAGGACATGTATCTTTTTTATGTATCCAGAGCCAGTTCTCATGGCAGCCTCTTGCCCTGCGTCACCAAGAGCAATAAACACAGTTCTGCAAAAGGCAATTAGAACCACTCGGGAAGCTTTTACCAAACTACTGCTTCCTTCCGTGTATTCCCTCTCATTTTGGTATGTTCCCATGGGGATCACACCTTACTAACCCTTGTTCTCTACCGCTGTGATTCAGAATCAACACTGATCCCCTGTTGGGGAAGGAAGGGAAGCAGAGCCTTTTATGACTGTCCCATAGTCCGGTGGTCCCGCAGTTTCAGCATCTGTAATACTAAGGACAGTAGCAGAGAAAGAATTGCTGAAAGATTCTTCATAGACCAGAGAGGGGGGAAATAGGGGCCTGGCAGTGAGAAAAGCTATCAATAGACTCAGAACTGTGGAGATATTAACATTGAGGGTTCAAGTATTAACATGTGTGTATATCCATATGATCAGGATGATTAAACAATGTAGTGTATCAGAAAAATTGATAAAATGGACATAGGCATATAGATACTTACTAACAAAGTAAATTAAAAAAAAAAAAAGACTAAAAGTTTGGCTATTTAAAAGTAACCTGAAAAAATAGTGGCAGGATGGCATGATTTTCTATTTTCCCCAAAATCACCCCATAGAAATACAGCAACTAGTATAGAAAAAGCAAATCCCCACAGAAAACATCTACAATAATGCTATGGAAGACGTATCCTTATGAACCCCAAATAGGTGTGGGTTGGAATACACTACTGATGTTATTAAGGCATTCATGGTACCAGCAAATATGTTAGAAGAAACAGAAAGAAGGCAAGGGGCTCAGCTGGTGCTGAGAGGCAGAGAACCAAATCGTCCACAGGAACTCGCTGCTGTCAACAGACTCAGTGGCCAAACTGAGAAGAGCAGCTGCAACTGGTAGAGTCTCTCTGGCCCCAATCTGTGGATGTGTACGAGAGAACCATGGTAAGGCCAGATTGTTGGAGCACACTGGGCCCCTTGGGACCTTACAGACGTCCCTTCTAGGACAAAGCCCCAGGTTGAGGAGAAAGATCTGGAAATAGAGTCCAAATTAAAAAAGAAAGATAATAAGGGCAAAAGAGGCAAATGAAAAAGAAAATCCAGGTAAACGTAAGAGGAGGGGAGAAGAGCTAGCAGGTAACAGACACTACAGGCCATATTTTTAAACACTTGCTAAAAACAATAGACCTGGGGGAGGCACTAGAGCTATGAAGAGAGGAAGCCATCCTGGGCCACCCTTCCCTTCACTTACACATTCCATCCCACTGCCGTTGAGTTGATTTCCACCTATAATGACCCTGTAGGTCGGAGTAGAACTGCCCTGTAGGATTTCCAAGGCTGTAATCTTTTTACAGACGCAGACTGCCACATCTTTCTCCCATCTTTAGAAGGTCCTGGGAGGGTTCAAACCGCTGACCTTTCAATCAGCAGCCAAGTGCTTAACCACTGCACCACCAAGGCCCCTAGAGATATCAAAAGGGAGTAAAAAATTATTAGTTGATGGCGGGGGGAATGAAGAAGAGGTCACTAGCTAATTTCAAATTTAATCATAGTAGATTATTAACAGAAATGTAGTTATCATATAAGGATTTTAATAAAATCATAAAAATATTGATTAAAAGGTATTAGAACTAAAAAAATTGTAAATATAAAAATATATATGCAAAAGAAAGAGAGAAAGAGCAAATAATGTAGACTATGGCTTCTCAAATTCTCATTGGTGAAGGATCAGCTTTTTGTTATTATTGTTTTTTTTTTTTTCCAGTTGACTATAGGCCAAAACTTTTATAAAATACAAAATCATCTGCTTGAAGGTCATAGCTATGTCAAGTTGCTCCAAAAGTTACTTTCTTTGACTTTCTGTGCATAGATAATCATGGCTTGGTAACAAATGGTTCAAGGACTGGCATTGATGCAGACCACATAGTGAAAGAATATGAATGCAAAAGTAATATAGATATGTTGTTGTTGTTGTTAGGTGCCCTTGAGTTGGTTCTGACTCATGGTGACCCTACTGCACAAAAGAACGAAACACTGCCCAGTCCTGCACCATCCTCACAATCGTTGCTATGTTTGAGCTCATTGTTGCAGCTACTGTGTCAATCCCTCTCATTGAAGGTATTCCTTTTTTCCACTGACTTTCTACTTTACCAAACATAATGTCCTCCTCCAGGAACTGGTCCCTCCTGATGACAAGTACAAAGAACATGAGATGAAGTCTTGCCATCCTCACTTCTAAGGAGCATTATGGCTGAACTTCTTCCAAGAAAGATTTGTTTGTTCTTCTGGCAGTCCATGGTATATTCAATATTCTTCACCAACACCATAATTCAAATGCAACTATTCTTCTTCGGTCTTCCTTATTCAATACAGGTATAGGTATATGAATATGAAGGAGCCCTGGTGGCACAGTGGTTTATGCTCAGTTGCTGACCAACAAAGTTCAGTGGAGAAAGTCTATGGGAGAAAGATATGGTAGTCTGCCTCCATAAAGACTATAGTCTTGAAAGCCTTATGGGGCAGTCCTATAGGGTTGTTATGAGTCAGAATCAACTCGATGGCAATGGGTTTGATTTAATATAAATATGTGTATTTATGTATAGGAAACCCTGGTGGTGTAGTGGTTAAGTGCTGCTACTGTTAACCAAGAGGTCGGCAGTTCGAATCTGCCAGGCACTTCTTGGAAACTCTACGGGGCAGTTCTACTCTGTGCTATAGGGTCGCTAGGAGTTGGAATCGACTTGACAGCAGTGGGTCTGGGTTTGTATGTATGTATACACATGCATATGTACGTGTGTGTGTGTATATATATAGAAACCAAACCCAGTGCCGTCGAGTCGATTCCGATTCATAGCGACCCTATAGGACAGAGTAGAACTGCCCCACAGAGTTTCCAAGGAGCGTCTGGTGGATTCGAACTGCCGACCCTTTGGTTAGCAGCCGTAGCACTTAACCACTACGCCACCAGGGTTTCCCTGTATGTGTATATATATATACACACACACATAGCATCATAGAACTGAGGCCAGACATTGGATCCTATAAATATATGTAAAATGGCTTAATTCAGCTATTTAAAAAAAGAAAAAGTTTTTCAGATTACCTAACAAAGCAAAACCCAGCATTCCACATTGCATTATTGTATTTATGTATGTAATTACAGGTAGAGAAAAGTCTATAAAGTATGCAGCCATTTATCTCATAAAATTAGAACCAAACCCGTTGCTATCAAGTCGATTCAGACTCATAGCAACCCTATAGGACAGAGTAAAACTGCCCCCATAGGGTTTCTAAGGAGCAGCTGGTGGATTCGAATTGCAGACCTTTTGGTTAGCAGCTGAGCTCTTAACCACTGTGCCACCAGGGCTTCTTACAGAGGGAAGTATATATATAGATATAGTTGTAGATACAGGTATAGATATAGACACATGTATTTAATTATATTAACAAATGGATAAACCACAGTATTTAAAAATAAAATGGTAATGCGATCTATAGATACAATGTAATTCCGATCCACATTCCAATGACATTTTTCAGTGAGATGGAGAAACAAATCACAACTTTATATGGAAGGGAAAGAGGCCCCAGATAAGTAAAGTATTACTGAAAAAGAAGGACAAAGTGGAAGGCCTCACACTACCTGATTTTAGAAGCTATTATACCACCACAGTAGTCAAAACAGCCTGGTAGTAGTACAACAACAGATACATAGACTAATGCAGCAGAATTGAGAATCCAGACATGAATACATCCACATATGAACAGCTGATATTTGACAAAGGTCCATGGGGAAAAGACAGTCTCTTTAACAAATGATGCTGGCATAACTGGGTATCTATCTGCAAAAAAATGAAACAAGACCCATAGCTCACACCATGCACAAAAACAAGCTCAAAATGGATCAAAGAGCTAAATATAAAATCTAAAACGATAAAGATCATGGAAGAAAAAATAGGCACAATGCTAGGAGCCCTAATACATGGCATAAAAAAAAAAAAAATACATGGCATAAACAGTATATAAAACATTACTAACAACACACAAACACCAGAAAAGAAACTAGGTAACTGGGAGCTCCTAAGAATCAAACACCTATGTTCATCTAAAGACTTCACCAAAAGAGCAAAAAGATTACCTACAGACTGGGAAAAAGTTTTTAGCTATGACATTTCCAAACAGCATCTGATCCCTAAAATCTACATGATACTGCAAAAACTCAACTACAAAAAAGACAAATAACCCAATTAAAAAATGAACAAAGGATATGAACAGGCACTTCACTAAAGAAGACATTCAGGTAGCTAACAGATACATAAGGAAATGCTCACTATCATTTGCCATGAGAGAAATGTAAATCAAAACTACAATGGGATTCCATCTCACTCCAGCAAGGCTGGCATTAATCCAAAAAACGCAAAATAATAAATGTTGGAGAGGTTGTGGAGAGACTGGAACACTTATACACTGCTGGTGGGAATGTAAAATGGTACAACCACTTTGGAAATCAATTTGGTGTTTTCTTAAAACTCTAGAAATAGAACTATCATGTGACCCAACTATACCTCTCCTTGGAATATATCCTAGATAATAAGAGCCTTTACACAAACAGATATAGGCACACGCGTGTTCATTGCAACACTGTTTACAATAGTAAAAAGATGGAAGCAACCGAGGTGCCCAACAATGGATGAATGGATAAGTAAATTATGGTATATTCACACAATGGGGTACTATGTGTTGATAAAGAACAATGATGAATCCATGAAACATTTCATAACATGGAAGAATCTGGAAGGCATTACGCTGAGTGAAATTAGGCAGTTGCAAAAGGATAAATAGTGTATAAGACCACTATTATAAGAACTCAAGAAATAGTTTAAAAAGAGAAGAAAATATTCTTTGATGGTTACGAGAGTGGGGAGGGAGGGCAGGAGAGGGGTATTCACTAATTGGATAGTAGGCAAGAACTATTTTAGGTGAAGGGAAAGACAACATACAATAGAGGTCAGCACAACTGGAATAAACCAAAAACAAAGAAGTTTCCTGAATAAACTGAATGAATGCTTCAAAGACCAGCGTAGCAGGGGCAGGGGCTTGGGGACCATGGTTTCAGGGGACATCTAGGTCAATTGGCATAATAAAATCTATTAAGAAAACATTCTGCATCCCACTTTGGAGAGTGGCGTCTGGGGTCTTAAACACCAGCAAGCTGCCATCTAACATGCATCAATTGGTCTCTACCCACCTGGAGCAAAGGAGAATGAAGAACACCAAAGATACAGGCTAATTATGAGCCCAAGAGACAGAATGGGCTACATAAACCAGAGACTACATCAGCCTGAGCCCAGAAGAACTAGATGGTGCATGGCTACAACCGAAAACTGCCCTGACAGGGAACACAACAGAGAACCCCTGAGGGGAGTGGGTGAGCAGTGGGATGCAGACCTCCAATCTCATAAAAAGACCAGATTTAATGGTCCAACTTAGACTAGAAGGACTGCAGAGGTCATGGTACCCAGACCTTCTGTTAGCCCAAGACAGGAACCATTCCCAAAGCTAACTCTTCAGAGAGGGATTGGACTGGACTATGGGATAGAAAATGATACTGGTGAGGAGTGAGTTTCTTGGATCAAGTCGATACATGAGACTATGTGGGCAGCTTCTGTCTGGAGGGGAGATGAGAGGGCAGAGGGGGTCAAAGTCTGGCTGAATGGACACAAAAATAGAGAGTGGAGAGAAGGAGTGTGCTCTCTTATTAGGGGGAGAGCAACTAGGATGTGTATAAATTTTGTACGAGAGACTGACTTGACCTGTAATCTTTCACTTAAAGCGCAATAAAAATTTTAAAAAATGAAATAAAATGGTTACCTAAAGGGAGAGGAAGGAAATAGGAAAGAGTGGGTAGGGACAGAAACTCAACTTGTTTTGTAAATTTGACTTTAGAATCACGCAACACTGCGCATAATTCTGAAGCAAAATTACACTTAACATAAAACAGTCCCTAGCAATCTAAAGCAAACTGAGACAATTGAACCTGGTATCCAGTAGGTGGCATAAGTACACCAAGAGGAGCTATTCCAAGTGGCTTTACACGCAGCAGTTTGACTGTTCACCCTAAGTGGGATATTATTATAAGAACAAATACAACTGCAAAGAATCTTAAACTGTATTTTGTAATCATATTATTGATGGTTGTCTTAATATTTATTCTGAGACTGTCGTGTGTGTGTGCATTATGGATAAAGCAAATGAGAATTATAGTGGTGTCACTAAAACCTCTGAGTTGGAATCGATTCAACGGCAAGAGGTTTGGGTTCCCCCCCTCCTTTGGTTTATTTGACATGGGAGAAAAACATACAGTAAAAACTCCTTTGCTCTTGAATCGGTTGACGTTCAACCATTTCAGGAGACAGCATATAATCAAGAACCAATGGTACTGAAGGAAGAACTCCAAGCTGCGCTGAAAGCATTGGGAAAAAAAACAAGGCTCCATGAACTGATGTAATACCAACTGAGATGTTTCAACAAACGGTTATAGTGC
Source organism: Loxodonta africana (assembly GCF_030014295.1). Classification (NCBI taxonomy): domain Eukaryota; kingdom Metazoa; phylum Chordata; class Mammalia; order Proboscidea; family Elephantidae; genus Loxodonta; species Loxodonta africana. Next base: position 94,431,721 of record NC_087352.1, read on the forward strand.
TGGAGGTGCTCACTCGTCTATGACAAGAAATTTGGAAGACAGCTACCTGGCCAAGCACCTGGAAAAGATCCATATTTTGCCCGTTCCAAAGAAAGGTGATCCAACAGAATGTGGAAATTATTGAACAATACCATTAATATCACACAGAATAAAATTTTGCTGAAGATCTTTCAAAAAATTGCTGCAGCAGTACATGGACAGGGAACTGCTAGAAATTCAAGCCAGATTCAGAAGAGGGTATGGAACAAGAGATATCATTGCTGATGTCAGATGGATCTTGGCTGAAAGCAGAGAATACTAGAAAGATATATAATGCTTGTGCTTTATTTACTATACGAAGGCATTTGACTGTGTGGATCATAACAAATTATAGATAACATTGCAAAGAATGAGAATTCCAGAACAATTGTGCACATGAAAAACCTGTACATTTTTTAGACCAAGAGGCAGTCTTTTGAACAGAACAAGGGATGCTGCATGGTTTAAAATCAGAAAAGGTTTGTGTCAGGGTTGTATTCTTTCACCATACTTATTCAATTTGTATGCCGAGCTAATATTTCAAGAAGCTGGACTATATGAAGAAGGATGCAGCATCAGGACTGGAGGAAGACTTATTAACAACCTGCAATATGTAGATGACACAACCTTGATTCCTGAGAGCAAAGAGGACTTGAAGCATTTACTGATGAAGATCAAAGACCACCACCTTCAGTATGAATTACACTTCAACATAAAACTAACATTCTCAGAGCTGGACCAATAAGCAAAATCCTGATAAACAGAGAAAAGATTGGAGTTCTCAAGAATTTCGTTTTACTTGCATCCAAAATAACGCCCATAGAAGCTGCAATGAAGAGATCAAATGACATTGATGAAATCTGCTACAAAAACCAAAAACCAAACCCAGTGCCATTGAGTCGATTCCGACTCATACCGACCCTATAGGACAGAGTAGAACTGCTCTGTAGAGTTTCCAAGGAGTGCTGGGGTGATTTGAACTGCTGACCCTTAGGTTAGCAACTGTAGCACTTAACTACCATGCCTCTTTAAAGTGTTAAAAAGCAAAGATGTCACTTCGAGGACTAAGGTGTTCCTAACTCAAGCCATGGTATTTTTAATCACCTCATAAGCATGCGAAAGTTGGACAATGAATAAGAAAGATCAAAGAAAAATGGATGCAGTGGAATTATGGTGTTGGCAAAGAATATGGAATATGCCATGGACTGCCAGCAGAATGAATAAATCTGTCTTGGAAGGAGAACAGCCAGAATGCTCCTTAGATGCAACAATGGTGAGACTTCGTTTCACTTACTTTGGACATACTATCAGGAGAGACCAGTCTCTGGAAAAGGACATCATGCTTGGTAAAGTAGAGGGTCAGTGAAAAAAAGGAAGACCCTCAATTAGATGGATCGACACAGTGGCTGCAACAATGGCCTCAAACGTATCAATGATGGTGAGAATGGTGCAGGACCAGGCAGTATTTCGTTGTGTTGTACAGAGGGTCACTATGAGCTGGAACTGACTCCATGGCACCTAACAACAGCAACTCTTGACTGACTAGGAAACATTATTATGAATTTACACTCAATATTACCTTAGTAAAATAAATATTTCCCAGCTAAAATATTTAGAAATCCTGCTCAACCCCTAGCACCATGATCATGGTCTCTACACACCATTTTCTAATAAGAGGAATCAAGAGCTCCTTGAAGAAGTAGCTGATGGTTCTGGGGCAGAAAATGTGCAAAATGAACCCAAATATCAAAAGCTTCTTTGGCCATAACTGAATTCTGGTTTCAAGTTAAAGAGGCTCTCAGTGGCCAAAGATGGAAAAATTTGAAAATATATATAGTAACTGCAATGTATTGAAACACATCAACTGTGTAAAAATCCATGAAAATAAAATACTGTTGATCATCCTTGAAGTATGAGAGGAAGCCAAATCATTATTTTCAAAATTAGCAATGAAAGGAAAAGTATTAAACATTTATCCTGCCTTCCCTATAGAAATCATAATTCAGATATCCAAGTAGTTGATGAGGAGAGGTATCTCCTTACAGAAGTATCTCATCTAATAAATGAAACGAGAATAAAAAATTCTAGTATCACCGTTTTACAACCTTGAATGAATTATTGGATCTGAAAAAATGAATATCAATAACTGCTAACATCACAAAAAGGCCACCAGGCACGTGCTTTTGAATGGAGGTTTATAACACTACCTATGAGGCGTTTTTGCCAAAAACACTGAGCCTTACTCTGATGGAGTCTCTTGTTAGCTGCTGTTGAGTCGATTCCAACTCATAGCGACCCTGTGTGTGCAGAGTAGGACTGCTTCATAGGATTTTTCAAGGCTGGGCCCTTTCAGAAGCAGATTACCAGGCCTGTCTTCCTAGGCTCCTCTGAGTTCAAACCGCCAACTTTTCCATTAGTAGTTGAGCACTTAGCTGTTTGTGCCACCCAGGGACAGATGACATCTCTAGATCTACACTATCCATTACCGTAGCCATTAGCCACGTGTAGTTATTGAGAGCTTGAAATGAGGCCAAATCAAGATATGCTGTAAGTGTAAGAGTCACACTCGATTTCAAAGAGTTAGTCCCAGAAAAGAACGTAAACTATCTTAATAATTTTTAATATTGATTATATGTTAAATGATAACATTGGGAGTATATTGGGCTAAATCAAAGTAGATTATTAAGATTAATTTCAACTGTTTCTTTGTCCTTTTACAAATGTCTATTATAAAATTTAAAGTTATATTTGTGGCTCACATGTTATTTCTACTGCACACTACTACTAATTCTACCTATAATTTATAAGGGATATATTGAGCTGGGGAGCAGGTTGAATGACTTCAGAAGGATGAAAACAGCAAAATCCAGGCTGCTGGAAACCCTTCGGTTCATACTTCTGATCGATAATAACGATAGAGTCAAAACTACCAAAAACGTATGTGCCTGAGTATATAATTCATGCATAAGGTAAAACCAACCAACTAATGAACCCATTGGTGTTGAGTTGATCCTAATTCATAGCAACCCTATAGGACAGGGTAGAGCTGCCCCATAGGGTTTCCAAGGAGTGGCTGGTGGATTCAAACTGCCAATCTTTTGGTCAGCAGCCAAGCTCTTAACCACAGCACCACCAGGGCTCCTATGTATAAGGTAGTTCTAAATTTAACATCTATGAAATCACAGATGTGATTTCCCTTACATTTTCACTATTGCTTGTTAAAATAAGTGTATAACAATTAAATATGTATATTTCTGCATTGTCTATAGTAATTTATTTTATCATCAGTGATATGTGAGCCCCACTATGGAAAAAACTGATAATTTTTTTCTACTGAAATTTTCATTTTTCCAATAACTTGAAAACTTGATTATCTCAATTTTGTCAGAAAAATAGAGATTGTTTCTATACCATTTGCAAGAATTTGTTTTAAAGAATCTTCTCTGATCGCAATGCTGTCAGAGTAGAAATTAACAACAGGAAGAGTAAGGAAAAAAAATTAATTACATGGAAACTAAATAACACCCAGCTTAAAAAACACTGAGTAATAGAAGATAGAATCAAAACATTCCTAGAATCAAATGAGATTGAAAGCACAGCATACCAAAACCTTTGGGACACAGCAAAGGCAGTGCTCAGAGGTCAATTTATAGCAATAGATGCACACATCAAAAAAGTAGAAAGGGACAAAATCAAAACCTTACCTACACAGCTCCAACAAATAGAAAGAGAACAGCAGAAGAAGGCCACAACCACCAGAAGAAAGGAAATAATAAAGATCAGAACAGAAATAAATGAAATAAAGAGAAAAACAATAGAAAGAATCAATAAAACCAGAAGTTGGTTCTTTGAAAAAAAAAAAAAAATTTTTTTTTTTTTTAAATTGACTGACCACTGCCCAAACTGAGAAAAGAAAAATAGGAGAGGATGCAAATAACACAAATAAGAAATGAAATGGGGGACGTTACAACAGACCTAACTGAAGTAAAAAGGATCATAACAGAGTATTATGAAAAACTATACTCCAACAAATTCAAAAATCTAGAGGAAATGGACAAAATTCTAGAAACACACCACCTACTCTCAAACTATCACAAATTGATGTTGAAAATCTGAACAGACCCATAATAAGAGAAGAGATGGAGAATGTAATAATAATAATAAAAAACTCCCAACCAAAAAAAGCCCTGGCCCAGATACCTTCACTAGAGAATTCTACCAAACATTCAGAGAAGAGCTTATAACAGTACTACTCAAACTATTTCAGAACATAGAAAAGGAAGCAACACTTCCAAATTCATTCTATGAAGCCAGCATAACCCTGATGCCAAAGCCAGGTGAAGACATCACAAAAAAAGAAAATAACAGACCAATATCTCTCATGAATATAAATGCAAAAATTCTCAACAAAATTCTAGCCAGTAGAATTTAGAATCATATCAAAAAAATAATATACCACGATCAAGTAGGATTCATCAAGTAGGATTCGTACACAAGGATGGTTCAGAATTAGAAAATCAATCAACATAATCCACCACATAAATAAACAAAAAGAACCGTATGATCATCTCAGTTGACACAGAAAAGGCATTCGACAAAGTCTAATACCCATTCCTAATAAAAACTCTCAATAAAAATAATACAGAAGGGAAACTTAGCAGAGTAGCAGATTCAAGATAAATATACAAAAATCGGTTGGATTCCAAGAAACAGGACAAAAAGGAAATCAGGAAAACAATACCATTTATAATAGCCCCTAAGAAAATAAAATACTTAGGAATAAATCTAACCAGGGATGTACAAAGAAAATTACAAAACACTACTGAAAAAAAAAAAGAGACCTACATAAATGGAAAAACGTACCATACTCATGGATAGGTAGACTCCACATTGTGAAAATGACAATTCTACCCAAAGCGATTTATAAACACAATGCAATACCAATCCAAATACCAACAACATTTTTAAAAAGATGGCAAAAACAGTCATTAACTTTATATAGAAAGGGAACAGGCCCCCAGATAAGTAAAGCATTATTGAAGAGGAAGAATAAAGTAGGAGGACTCACACTACCAGACCTATTAACCTACTATACAGCTACAATAGTCAAAACAGCCTGATACTGGTACAACAACAGATACATCAACCAAAGGAACAAGAACCCAGATGTAAATCCGTACACGTATGGTCACCTGATCTTCAACAACAGCCCAAAGTCCATCAAATGGGGAGAAGACAATCTTTTTAACCAATGAAGCTGGCAAAACTTGGTGTCCATCTGCAAAAAAAAGAAACAAGTCCCATACCTCACACCATGCACAAAAACTAAATCAAAATGGATCAAAGACCTAAATATAAAACCAAAAACTATAAAATTCATAGAAGAAAAATTAGGATCAAGGCTAGAGGCCCTAATACATGGCATTAACAGGATACAAACCATAACTAACAACATGCAAATTCCAGAAGATAAGCTAGATAACTGGGATCTTCTAAAAATTAAACACTTATGCTCATCAAAAGATTTCACCAAAAGGGTAAAAAGAGAACCTACAGACTGGGAAAAATTTTTCACCTATCATAAAACCGACAAAGGTCTAATCTCTAAAATCTACAAGAATATCCAACACCTCTACAACAAAAAGACAAATAATCCAATTAAAACATGGGCAAAGGAAATGAACAGACAGTTTACGAAAGAAGACATTCAAGTGGCTAACAGACACATGAGGAAATGCTCGTGATCACTAGCCATTAGAGAAATGCAAATAAAAACCGCAATGAGATACCATCTCACTGTGGCATTACTGGCATGAATCAAAGCAACAGAAAATAAAAAATGTTGGAGAAGCTGCAGGGAGACTGGAATTCTTATGCACTGCTGGTGGGAATGCAAAATGGTACAACCATTTTGAAAAACTATATGGCGCTTCCTTAGAAAGCTAGAAATAGAAATACCATATGGTCCAGCAATCCCACACCTAGGGATATACCCTGGAGAAATAAGAGTCATCACACGAATAGACATATGCACACCCATGTTCATTGCAGCATTGTTCACTATAGCAAAAAGATAGAAATAAACTGTGGTACATACAATGGAATACTATGCAACGATAAAGAACAGTGATGAATCTGGGAAGCATCTCACAACATGAATGAATCTGGAGGGCATTATGCTGAGTGAAATAAGTCAATCACAAAAGGACAGATACTATATGAGACCATTACTATAAAAACTCATGAAAAGGTTTACACACAAAGAGAAACAATCTTTGATTGTTACGAAGGAGGGGAGGTGTGGGGTGGAAAAACACTACATAGACAATAGATAAGTGGTAACTTTGGTGAAGGGTAAGACTGTATACAATACTGGGGAAGCCAGCACAGCTTCTTCAGGGTAAGATCATGGAAGCTCCATGGACAAATCCAAACTCCCTGAAGGACCAAATTGCTGGGCTGAGGGCTATGGGGACCATGGTCTCAGGGAACATCTATCTCAATTGATATAACATAGCTGATAAAGAAAATGTTCCACATTCTACTTTGGTGAGTAGCGTCTGGGGTCTTAAAAGCCTGTGAGCTGCCATCTGAGAGAGTCCACTGGTCTCACCCCTTCAGGAGCAAGGAAAAATGAAGAAAACTAAGGACACAAGGGAAAGATTAGTCCAAAGGACTAATAGACCACAACTACCACGGCCTCTACCAGACTGAGTGCAGTACAACTAGGTCATGCCTGGCTACCATCACTGACTGCTCTGACAGGGATCACAATAGAGGGTACTGGACAGAGCTGGAGAAAAATGTAGAACAAAATTCTAACTCAGAAAAGAAGACTAGACTTACTGGCCCTACAGAGATAGGGGAAACCTTGAGAGTGTGGCCCCAGGACACCATTTTAGCTCAGTAATGAAGTCACTGCGGAGTGACTTTTAGCCAAAGACTAGACAGACCCATATGACAAAATGAGACTAAAGGGGCACAACAGCCCAGGGGCAGGCAAGGACTAGAAGGTGGGAGTGGACAGGAAAGCTGGTAATGGGGAACCCAAGGTTGAGTAGGGAGAGTGTTGACATGTGTTGGGGTTGTTAACCAATGCAGTAAAACTGTGTGTACTAACTGTTTAATGACAAGCTAATTTGTTCTGTAAACCTTCATCTGAAGTAAAATTAAAAAAAAAAAGTTGCCATCAAGTCAACTCTGACTCGTGGTGACTCCACATGTGTCAGATTAGGACTGTGCTCCACAAGGTTTTCAGTGGCTGGTTTTTCAGAAGTAGATGGCCAGGGCTTTCTTCCAAGGTGCCTCTGGATGGACTCGAAACAACAAACTTGCAGTTAGCAGCCAAGCGCTTTGACCTTTGAAGTTTGGGTACATTCAATCCTAAACCATCCGCTGCTGCTTCTCACCCTTGGTTGTCTTCAGCCTTAGAAATTAGAGTTAAAATAAACGTGAGTCAAAGTCTCAGAAAAGGAACTAGCTGTCATGGATTAAACTGTACCCACCAAAAATGTGTGTCAGCTTAGCTAGGCCATGATTTCCATGTTGTGTGGCTGTCCACCTTTTCGTGACCTGCTGTGAGTTTCCTATGTTGTAAATTCTAACCTCTATGATGTTTATGAGGCAGGGTTAGAGGCAGTTGTGTTAATGAGGCAGGACTCAGTCTACAGGACTGGGTTGTGCTTTGACTCAATCTCTTTTGAGATATAAAAGACAGAAGCCATCAGAGACATGAGGACCTGACACCACCACTAGAGCGCAGCACACACATCCTCTGGACCGGGGTCCCTGCCCTGAGAAGCTCCTAGTCCAGGGAAGGATTGATGATAAAGACTTTCCCCCAGAACCGACAGAGGGAGAAAGCCTTCCTCTGGAGCTGACACCCTGAATTCGGACTTCTAGCCTCCTAGAGTGTGAGAGAAAAAACTTCTGTTCTTTAAAGCAAAAAAAAGAATTTGTTTTAAATTCACTATGTCCTCCAAATAGTATTCCTACATCTCATGGGAATGGAGTTGCTTTATAATAATATTCTTGACTAAAATATAATACAAAACCCAAATTAAATGTGTAAAATTTAAAAATCCCCTCCCTTTCTCTCCTCAATCTTCACCGTTTCCCCCAAATTAGAGATCAAATTAATAAACATATTATAAAATGTCAGAAATGTTAAAAGTTGAGTATTGAATTAAGCTTACTCAGACTTCACTTTTAATATAATATTTCTTTTACACCTAATATAGTAAGTGCTCAAAAAATTAGACAATTTGTCTTTTGGTTAATTAAATCAGAAACTAGTCAATGATATCTAAACTTTTCCTTCTGTTTTTACTCATTTATGAAATGAGTTTGTCTCTTATCAGAACAAACAAACGTGGTATAATGTCTGCCTAATGCACAGAAATATACCTTATACACTCATATGGTGATATAAATACAGTGAGTATATATGTATTCATCCGTATAAATCTTGGGCTTCGTGTGCGCACATTGCACCAAAGCAAGAGAACACTAGAGGGCAGTGCTGTTAGTGGAAAGATTTCATGGTGATTGAGGTCTGCTCAAATCACATTACCAACAGGAAACTGGTTATTTATGAATAACGATAAATGAGATCCAATAACAACAAAAGTTTTGTTTGTTAAACCTTTCTTTTCTGCGGTTGTATTCGGTGGCAATGGGTGGGTTTATGGGCCACATGCATATTAATCATACCTTCTTGGATCAGACACTTTGCTCAAACCCTGAGCCTTTTGCTTGGTGACAGTCACAACCTCTTCCTGGAAAGGTCTTTCTTTTTGGCCTTCTTGCCCCCCATAGAGAATACAAAAGAGGGAGCATTGGCAGAGAGTAACAATTTATAAACACCAGCCCCAAGTGCCAGTGCAGCATTTAGCTGATGCCCTGTTTTAACCTTTACTGTATCCATCACACCTTGTTTTTCTTCCGCGCGTTCCCAGGCTCATTTCTACTTTCATGTTACTTCTGAGAACGTTCTTAACTCTCACGCTCCTTCAGCCTTCTCCCATTTTCATCCTCCACTCACAACTCAGTTGAGTTCTAAGTCAACAAAAAAATGTGATAAGTAGTTAATCCATAATGCCAGCTGCAAAACTCCAAACCCATTGCTGTGAAGTCGATTCCGACTCACAGTGACTCATAAGACAGGGTAGAACTGCCCCCCCGGGTTTCCAAGGAGTGGCTGGTGGATTTAAACTACTGACCTTTTGATTCATAGCCGAACTCTTAACCACTGTGCTACAGAATAGGGCCAACACTAAAAGGACATAAGCTATGAAAACTTAGGTACATTTCCTAAAATTATAATTTTGTCTATTGAAAGGGCATAAAATTTTTGTAAGCAGCAACTTTTTGTATATTTTGCAAAGAATATAGAGCATAGTCTACATGCTTAGTCTATGATGATAAGATAAACGTTTACATGCTAAAATCAAAACAGGCAGACTGCTGAGTTTTAATACTTTTTAAATATACAGTGACTCTCTTAATATTCAAGCAATAAATAATTTTTTTCTTTTAGAAAATTATAATCTGAAAGTTTTATTTGAGCTACAGCCTAAATTGTGGTTTTGACCTACTTGAATTTTAATAAATCATTCCAGAGAGTTCACATTATTTAGTTTTGAGTAATTTTTGTGTGTGTGTGCTTTAAGTGAAAATTTACAAACCAAGTCAATCTCTCATACAAAAATTTATATACACCTTGTTATGTACTCCTAGTTGCTCTCCCCCTAATGAGACAGCACACTCTGCCTCTCCACCCTGTATTCTCCCTGTCCATTCAGCTGCCTTCTGTCCCACTCTGCCTTCTCGTCTCCCCACCAGACAGGAGTTGCCCACATAGTCTTATGTGTCTACTTTAGCCAAGATGCTCACTCCTCACCAGTATCATTTTCTGTCTTACAGTCCAGTCCAATCCCTGTCTGAAGAGTTGGCTTTGGGAATGGTTCCTATCCTAGGCTAACAGAAGGTCTGGTGACCATGGCCCCCGGCATCCTTCTAGTCTCAGTCAGACCATTAAGCCTGGTCTTTTTAAGAGAATTTGAGGTCTGCATCCCACTGTTCTGCTCTCTCGGGGATTCTCTGTTATGTTTCCTGTCAGGGCAGTTATCGGTTATAGCTGAGCACCATCTAGTTCTTCTGGTCTCAGGCTGATGAAGTCTCTGATTTATGTAGTCCATTCTGTCTCTTGGGCTCATAATTACCTTGTGTCCTTGGTGTTTTTCATTCTCCTTTACTCCAAGTGGGTTAAGACCAAATGATGCACCTTAGATGGCCGCTTGCTAGCATTTAAGACCCCAGATGTCAGCAGTTTTGAGTAATTCTTGAAGTCTGTTTGGAATTTGTATTTTATCAGCAGGTAGTTCAGGTGATTATAAACATCCATGATTAATATAACTAATCCTGGTGCATTTTGATTCATTTCTTCAGATTTTTCTGGCTCTAAAGTAATACCTGGAATGTATAGCTTATTTGTCTTATGGTTTTATAAACTATAAGTGATTCTCCCTTTTCCACATAGTGATAATCATCTAGCTGTTTGCAACTGAAAATTACAGCTCACCATTGTTTCATTCAGGTTTGGGATATTTTTAGTTTTACTGTTATCGGTCAGAATCCCACAGGAAGTAGACTCTTACTTAGATGGGTTGGAATGCAGAGAAATTAATGAAGGAACTATTCACAGAGGAGTGGGCAGGTTCAGAGAAAGCAACCAAGGAGGCTGTCATGGATTGAATTATGTCCCCCCAAAAATGTGTGTATCAATTTGGCTGGGCCATGATTCCCAGTATTGTGTGATTGTCCTCCATTTTGCGATTGTAATTTTATGTTAAAGAGGATTAGAGTGGAATGTAACACCCTTGCTTGGGTCACATCCCTGATCCAATGTAAAGGGAGTTTCCCTGGACTATGGTCTGTACTACCTTTTATCTTACAAGAGTTAAAAGGAAAGGGAAGCAGAGAGTGGGGGACCTCATACCACCAAGAAAGCAGTGCTGGGAGCAGAGCATGTCCTTTGGACCTGGGGTCCCTGTGCGGAGAAGTTCCCAGTCTGGGGGAGGATTGATGAGAAGACCCACAGAGAGAGAAAGACTTCCCCTGGAGCTGACACCCTGAATTTGGTCTTTTAGCCTACTTTATTGTGAGGAAATAGACTTCTCTTTGTTAAAGCCATCCACCTGTGGTATCTCTGTTATAGCAGCACTAGATGACTAAGACAGAGGCTAAGGCACACAAGCTGTCACCACCCTGGGCCTTAAGGGACAGACAAGGAGAAGAAAGAGTGGTTCCAGAGCCTGCGGGAACTAGAGTTGTGTGGCTGCAGGGAGCTGCCATCATAGAGGGACAGGGCCACCTGGAAATGCTAATGCTGGGAGGTGTAGGAAAGAAAGACCCAGACTTGTCTCTCCTCCCACCCCCTGCTCTTCTGCCAGTGTTTCCAGTAACCATCCAGAGCAGGGCAGAGACGTGGTGGAGTGGTGGCTGTAGCAAATGGACGATAATAAGAGGACCCCTCAATGTCCTGGCTCTTAATAAAGATCATCATATTAATACAGATTGGCTACATATTAATACAGATTGGCTACATCTTTTTCCTTCACTCCCTACATTCTTAACCAAACCAAAGGGAAAAAGATATTTTAAGGACAGCCTTCTTTCCAAATGCCAGGCTTTTAGCCAGTTGCCGTGAGCGGATTTGGACTCATGACAACCCCATGCGTTTCAGAGTAGAACTGTGCTCCACAGGGTTTTCAATGGCTGGTTTTTCAGAAGCAGATCACCAGGCCTTTCTTCTGAGGCACTGCTGGGTATATTCAAACCTCCATCCTTTCGGTTAGCAGCTGAATGTGTTAACTGTTTGTACTACCCAGGTCCAGGCTTTTGGAGGAAATCTTTTTTATCCCCTCCTCCTATCTCATCTTTTGTGTGTTTCTATGTGAAGCATTTTCTGCTATATAAAAATCTAGAACTTTTTCTTCTTAAAACCTCAACATGACAAGTGTGTGAGTGGGTTGGATGAAGTCCTGCTCCCTGATTTTTGAGAGTTCTGTCAGTGATCCAGTATGAACCAAGCCTGGGTCCTTCTCACCAGTATCTCTAGAAGTCTCCGTTAAAGGCTTTTCTGCACTGACCATCTTCAGCCTGGACCTCTGTAATCTCACCTTCTTATTTAGTTCATGTACAGTTTGTCATTCCCTCATCATAATCTATCTGAAACACCAGCAGGAAAAAAAAATATTTTTTTTTTCAACTGCAAAACATGTTGTTATTTTTATTAGAGATTGCCCCCAGCCCTCTGGTCCTGCCTTTCCTGGTTTTTACTGAAAGGATGAAAGAAAAGGAAATATCACTGGTTTCACTCTAAAGGCACTACTAAAGACAGATGATTTTGTCACGTACGCATGGACAAAGCTCTGTAAAAAAGCAATTGATTAAAGCCAATGACTTTTTTTTGAAAAGCGCATTCTGCCCTGAAATTTCATCAGTGAATAAGGATCTGTTATTTTTTTTCTTTCTTAACAGTCCTTTCCATTATTCAAGAGCAAACTTTGACTTCTTTTGTCTCCTTTTACTTTTCTTCCCCCTGAACTGTTTATTCCTGTTTTCCTCCCACTGGAACTGTTTGCTTTCAGACTGCTGCACAGGGGTGGGTTCATGCATGTGTGCCCACGCGAGTAGGGTTTGTCTCTTCATCTGCTTGCCCGCTGGAGATAAATCCTTTGGCAGAAATGAAAACCAGAGGACTGGGTTTTTACATTTCTGCTGGGGTCGGGGGAGAGGCTCTTTTGTAATTTTTTGCAACCGTCCTATGTGCAAGCCAGTTCCTAGAACTGCCTGGGATATCTTCCTAACCCTTCTGTGCAGAATTAAAAACTGCACCTTGTTAGCTGCGTCGCAGGCAGATTTAACATTGCTGGATTCTCTTGTGAATTACCAGGGCACATTTTCTCAGATCTTTTACAAGTGTCTTTCAGGGACCATTGTTAGCTATTACAAAGAACCTTTCATTCTTTTTTAATTATCTGTTCATTCATCAATGCCAGTGTTTATAGTTCAGCTTATTTTTCCAAGTTATACAAATTTATAACAGTGAGACTCAATTTAAGTAGGTTGCCTTGTATATGAAGTATGATTTTTGAAAAAAAAAAATTCAACACAACTGAACTTTTTCAAAAATCTATAAACTCAGTTCAAAGGATTAGCTAGGGCCGTTAGACTTCCTTACTTTGTAAAAGAGGGGCCTTACCCAGAATGTTCCAAACAAGAAATTTTTTCAGAAGGTATTTGAAATCAGGCAAATGAAGACAGGCAAACCTATGTAAGCAGGCAAGCCAATATAAATAGGACACTTTTGATAAGCATTTTTAAGGTATAAGAAAAGAAACCATGAAGAGTTAAAGGGTTTTTCTATGTACACTGTCTTATTAAACTAGATTTACCCTGATTGTTGTGGAAATAACGAGTTCAGATTAGCCATCAGGGAGCAGGAGTACTCTGTGATGTAAAAAGCCAAGTCTCCAGAGATTAAATCTCTTTAGTGTGTCAGTTCTAGAAATATCACAAAGAAATGCATCTTTCTGTGGTCTTCAATATAGAAAGCATGTCAAGACAGGACAAAAAAAAGTTAAGGAAGTTAATTTTAATGGGATAATCAACAACTACTCTGAAAATTTCTACATGTGATGCAGTTTTCTTTTTGTGGAGAAAAGGGTAAGGCAAGATATTCAAGAGTCTCCGTCTGGAGGATAGGCACCCTACTGCCCAGCACACATTAAAGCAAAAATGTATTGCATTCGTCGTGTCCTTTCAGTTGTCTCAGCCCAAATCAGGCATTCTCTGGGGCGAAGGAATCTCCATGATTCTCTGAGTGTTTAAGCTGGCGAGCTTGGGAAGAGACGCCACAGGGCTCCTGAGCCTTCCAGACACGTTGGCTGCAGGAGTAGGCAGGGCGGGCTACTGCCGCTGTGATGTGATGTCAAATGCCCTGACCCCCAGATTCCCATTACCCCCACTAGCACATGTTTGAAATTCCATTGACAGAGTCTCCTCAGTGGCAGAAGTCTTTGAATTATAATGTAAACCAAAAATGTCTTTTACCCTGTCTCTTCATCCCTACCCTATGACCAAAAATATAGAGAGGGAAATACACATATGTAAGAATTCTACTTAATTCACCAGAATGTTTGTTGAAAAAGTCTAAGCAAGACATTGGCTAACACTCAAAGAATCTCAGAAGGCTGCTAACCAAAATGTCAGCAGTTCAAATCCACCAGTCGCTCCTTGGAAACCCTATGGGGCAGTTCTACTCTGTCCTATAGGGTAGCTATGAGTTGGAATCAACTCAACGGCCATGGGCTTTTTATTTTTTTAGAGATACAGGAAATGAGCTTTTTAACCTAAAATCAGGACTGTGACAAGTAGAAGTATACTTATGGGATTGATAGGACAGAATCTGGGATGGATAGTTAATGCTGCATAGAGCTCATTCCATCAGCCCCCCACATCCTATTTGAATTATTTATCATCCATGGAAAGCTGTCATACAACTTCTGTGAGGAGACCTCCAGTGGGGTGAATCTTCTTTATTTTCCGCCAATATCCATTCTCCTTAGACTGCCATTCATTGGCCACTCATCCGATCAGGGGTAGAAATTGAAAATGATTGCCTTGAATTTATTACTGTAAATATGTTGAACAGTCCAAAGGAATATCTCAAAGCTGCTAATTATAAGAGGTGATCTGTAGCTCCATCTTTACAAAATACTTTTAAAAAATACTTGTCATTCCCTTACATTTCTTGAGATAAATGACTTCTTCCAGTGGTTCCTACCTCCATAATAGACAGGCGAAGGTGACAGAAGAAAAAAAGAACTGTAGGATACCCAAAACTGGGCAATCAGAAGGTTGGCTTTGCGTGGGAAGAGAGGATATTCCAGAGGTGTATGGGCAGAGATGGGAGTGGGAGATGAAGCATCGTGTTAGGGGGACAATTGAAGCATATGCAAATAAATGGTTTATCAGTGTGAGCTAGGACGGCTTCTTGCTATGACATGGAATTCAGGACCCCCTCGTTGAAGGCAGATCTGTACCTCTTCAGTATTCCCGGAAACTATCTGCACATCACTTTGCTGGCTTCTGGGGGAGGAAGAGAGGCATGGGAGAAAATTTACGTAAGTCTGTGTCTTAAAATGAAGAGCATTTGGCTAATGAGTAAGCAGCTGTTTGGTTAAGTGAATGACTCATACTGGGATATTTACGGAGCACAACTATTTTTCAAGCCTGTAAAAATTAAAAAAAAAAAAAAAAAAAAAAGCCTTCCTAAGGTCCAAAAGCAGATGTTTCTGTATTTATGAAAAAGTGCTACTGAACAGCAAGCCTTCCTTCAGGTTTATCAATTTATCAGTTAAAAGCATATGTTAGTCTTCCTAAGAAGTATTACATTTGTTTTAATTGAACAGAGAATATTTATACAGTATTTATTTTATGCCAAGCATTGTTCTATGCAAAAAAGATATAAGACAAAACCTCAGCCTCCCAAGAGTCTGATAGGAAAGTTATATACCTGAAAAATATAACTAATAAGGAGAAGCAATTCTTAAAAATTAGCACTGTATGAGTGCCATGGGCAATAATTGGCAGAACTTTTTATTTGTTTGTACTTTAGTAGTTAAATTCATTAAGAGCTTACTGTGAGCCAGGCCTTGGGCATTTGACATCCCTTGTTAGCATGTATTCCAAAGAGAGTTTAAAGTGGAGCTAAAAAGAAGTATCACACATCACATTGAGAAAAGGGAGACAGGCACACTGTAGCCTGAGATAAGAGATGGTTGTTGTGATTGAGCATCACATTTGGCCCAGAGGTACTTGCTAATCAAGATGGAAAGGGAAGCATGACCTGTTACAGAAGCTCAGGAGGCAGACCTGTCTAGCAGGTGTCTCTGAATAAGGGTTCACGCAGGAATTAGATTTGAAATTACGTTTGAAGAATGGGTAGGATTAGATAAGTGGATGGGATTTCCAAGGAGGAAAAATGGCTTGAGTAAAAACAAGCGGGCAGAAATAGGAGACAGTCACTACTCACCGACTGAACACAAACTTGTTCAGGATCAGCCGCTGAAACGATTTGATTAGAGCGAGGGAGGCATGTGGGGGATAATGGGCAGCAGAGGTGGTCAAGAACCAAATGGCACAGGATCTACAGGGCAAGGCTAAGCTCTATGGGCAGCAGAAAGGCTGAAATGGTTTAATACAGGAAAGAGTAATCTGGGTTGATTGCAGGATACATTGGTAACACTGTCGTTGTTAGGTGCCATCAAGTTGGTTCCAATTCATAGCGACCTTGTGTACAACAGAATGAAACACTGCCCAACCCTACACCATTCTCACAGTTGTTGCTATGCTTGGGCCCATTGTTGCAGCCACTCTGTCAATCCATCTCATTGAGGGCCTGCCTCTTTTTCACCAACCCTCTACTTCACCAAGCATGATGTCCTTCTCCACGGACTGCTCTCTCCTGATAACCTGTCCAAAGTACATGAGACAAAGTCTCTCCATCCTGGCTTCTAATGAGTATTCTGGCTCTACTTCTTCTAAGACAGATTTGTTCATTCTTCTGGGAGTCCATGGTATATTCAATATTCATTGCCAACACCATTATTCAGAGTCATTAATTCTTCTTCAATCTTTCTCCTGTCTTCTTTGGTAAGACTAGGAGCAGGGAATCTGGTTAGGAGTTTACCCTAGACTGGTCTAGATAAAAGGTGGAATAGGACTTACCTAAGGTTATTTTGTCATTTTTCTGTGTTGGTTTCCATGTTGCTGTGATGCTGGAAGCTATGCCACCAGTATATCAAATACTAGCAGGGACACCCATGGCAGACACATTTCAGTGGAGCTTCCAGACTAAGACTAGGAAGAAAGACCTGATGATCTACTTCTAATAATTAGCCAATGAAAACCCTATGTATCACAACAGAATATTGTCTGATACAGTGCTGGAAGATGAACCCCCGGGTTGGTACGACACTGAAAATATACAGTGACCACAAGGGTGGACTTCCAAGGATCCTGAAGATGGTGCAGGACCAGGAAATGTTTTGTTCTGTTGTACATGGAGTTGCCATGAGTCCAAGCCACTCAACATCAACTAACAAAAACGGGTGAGATACAAAGAACGCAAAAGAAGAGGAAAATGTAGAAACAGCAGAAAAGAAAGGTGCTGACTCCTTAGCTCTGAGAAGCGTTGAGAGAGAAAAGAAAAGGCTGGCTTTCATCTCAGCCTGGCTTTCATCTCAGCCTGGCAGACAGCAGGAAAGTGATGTGAGTAAGCCTGGCCCATCAGAGAACCAGTAACTTTAGACATATGGAGCTTAGGATGCTTACAGGGCATACAAGTGAAAAAGAGGCTCACAGGCAGCTGTAAAGTATGGGACTGGGACTCAGTAGGTAAGTGGGTACTTGAGTGGATATCTGTTGGAATAATCTACTATAGGTGAGATAGGGAATAATTGCAATGATGAAATCTCTCAATGCTGAGAAAAAAGAACCATGAGTAGAGCAGAGACTCGTGAAGAATACCTACCTGTAGGAAGAAAAAGTAAGAGAACTCAAAAACAGGAAAAAGAATGAGCATTCAAGCTTTAACAGAAGCAAAGAACCAGAGAATTATGTACTCCTCTTCTCATGTTAATAGCATGAGATCTGGCCTCTGATGACATCCTGCCCAACTGAACATTTAACGTTGTATAATAACATCGCAAAGTTCATTTTCAACATCATATCCTTTCAGTTCGGTGTATCCTCAAACATAGTGCTTGTTTTGAGTAAAAATGACCCAAATAAAATATATGTGCATATATATGCCAGATTAACCGAGAAGCATAAATCGCATCTAGATGAAATTACTTTTAGAGGCATTTTTTATACCAATAAAATCTGCATCCTAAAAACTAAAAACAAAAAGCCAGGTGAAAATCACAATGAAAAATGCTTGAGACATGCTTTGTCTTACCATTTTCTCTTTCAAAAGACTGCAAACAACAAGTTTCAGATGCTTTTCCGTTCCGTGGAAGTGATGCTTTTTTCTCCTCTCGGTCCCCTGGAGCCTCTTTTTTTCCTGTTACTTCTGACCAAATAGGACTTTCTGTGCCTTTCTTTCCATTCGGAATTTCAAATCACCTGTCTTTTCATATCTTTCCCTTGAGTTGCAGTAGCGCTTTTCTGTGGCAGCGTTTAGGTAGTAGCAGACTTCGTTCTAGGGGTATTATCTGAAAATCTGCCCTGCCGACAGAACTGCTCTTCTGAGCCTGCTGCTTTTCTCTTTTAAAAATACTGTAATCTTTAGACAGGGCTAATGATTTCTCTCCTGGTTCGGATATGTTTTGCAAGTGCTGTTCTCACAAAGGAAGAGTCTTTTTTTTTAATTTGCAATTTAGGTTTTTTTTTTTTTTCTTGGCAGGACAGTGGGGTGCAAGGAATCCCATAATCTTACGTTGTGCTGTTAATCGTTCTTTTATATTCTCAGTTTATATTCTTTTACAGACTTAATCATAAATTCAGTTTCAATAGAGGGTTCAAAGCAATTTTTTTTTAACCTAAATATGCCTTAGGTATACTCCGGTGCTCTAAGAACCACTCCTTTTGTATGTTACTTGGTGGAAAATAAATTTCTTACCCCCCCTAACCAGCTAGTGTGAACTTGCCAAGATACAGCCTCAGCTGCCTCAACTGTTAAGGGCAGAGGCTGATACTGTGCTGAGTACATTTGGAAAATGAGTTTTATTTTGGAAAGGTTGAGTTTAGGATCCTGTTAAAATGAACAGGTAAACCTGTCCTTACAGTGTTGATGTGTAAGATTAAATGAGATGAAGTTAAATGAATCCCTGGCACAAAGCTGATTCAAGAAACGGCAGCCATTAAGATTATTGTTATTATTACTTCAAGGTACCTTTGGCCTCTTTCTGCTCGACTTTTACAAATAAATACTAGATTAATAAGAAACACATATGCGTATAACTTTGCCCTAACATCTCAAATAAAACAAGATAATCCAAACACAAATAGTCTTCTGTTCTCCTTTATCTCTTAAAAGAAAACCAAAAAAAGAAATCTCTAAAAAATATGCACACTAATATGATAGCACAGCGGTTAAAGTGCTGAACTGGTAACTGAAAGGTCGGCAGTTGGAAACCACCAGTGGCTCCGAGAGAGAAAGAGGCGACAGTCTGCTTCCACAGAGATTTACAGCCTTGGAAACCCTATGGGTCGATATGAGTCATAATCAACTTGACAGCAGGAGGTTTTTTTTTAATATTTTCTTTTTTGCATTTTTACTCTTTTTTATTGTACGTTAGGCGAAGGTTTACAGAACAAACTAGTTTCTCCTTAAGCAGTACACATATTGTTTTATGACATTGGTTAACAAACGCACATGTCACCACTCTCCCTTCTTGACCTTGGATTCCCTATTACCAACTTCCGGTCCCCTCCTGCCTTCCAGCCCTTGCCCCTGGGCTGGTGTGCCCTTTTAGTATCATTTTGTTTTATGGGCCTGTCTAATCACTAGCTGAAGGGTGAGCCTTGGGAGTGACTTCATTACTGAGCTACGAGAGTGTCCAGGGGCCATACTCTCGGGGCTTCTCCAGTCTCTGTCAGGCCAGTAAGTCTGGTCCTTCTTTGTGAGTTAGAATTTTGTTCTACGTTTTTCTCCAGCACTGTCTGGAAACATTTATTGCGATCCCTGTTGGAGCAGTCAGTGGTGGTAGCCAGCCACCATCTAGTTGTACTGGACTCCGTCTGGCCGTGGTAGATGTGGTCCATTAGTCCTTTGGACTGATCTTTCCCACGTATCTTTAGTTTTCTTCATTCTCCCTTGCTCCCGAAGGGATGAGACCAGTGGAGTATCTTAGATGGCAGCTCCCAGGCTTTTAAGATCCCAGACACTATTTGACAAAGTACAATGTAGAACATTTACTTTATGAACTATGTTATGCCAGTGGAGCTAAATGTTCCTGGAGACCATGGTCCCCATAGCCTTCAGCCCAGCAATTCTCTCCCTCAGGAAGTTTGGATGTGTCTATGGAGCTTCCATGACCTTGCCTTGGACAAGGTGTGCTGGCTTCCCCAGTATTGTGTACTGTCTTACCCTTCACCAAAGTTACCACTTATCTATCGTCTATTTAGTGTTTTCCCATCCCCACCGCCCCCGCCCCTTAACCATCAAAGAGTATTGCTTTTTGTGTGTAAACTTTTTCATGAGTTTTTATAGTAGTGGTCTCATACAATATTTGTCCTTTTATGATTGACTTATTTCACTCAGCATAATGCCCTCCAGATTTATCCACGTTATGTTTCTCAGATTCATCATTGTTTTATATCATTTCATAATACTCCATTGTGTGTGTGTACCATGGTTTGTTTATCCATGGGCATCTAGGTTGTTTCAATCTTTTTGCTATTGTGAACAATGCTGCAATGAACATGGGTGTGCATGTGTCTATTTGTGTGACGACTCTTATTTCCCTAGCATATATTCCTAGGAGTGGGATTGCTGGATCATATGGTATATCTATATCTGGCTTTCTAAGGAAGCACCATATGGTATTTCAGAATGGTTGTATCATTTTGCATTCCCACCAGCAACGCATAAGAGTTCCAATCTCCCTGCAGCCTCTCCAACATTTATTATTTTCTGTTGTTTTAATTCATGCCAGTAATGATGGGATGAGATGATATCTCATTGTGGTTTTGACTTGCATTTCTCCAATGACTAGTGATCATGAGCATTTCCTCATGTGTCTTTAGCTGCTTGAATGTCCTCTTTGGTGAAGTGCCCATTTCCTTTGCCCATTTTTTAATTGGATTATTTGCCTTTTTGTTGTAGAGGTGTTGGATTTTCTTGTAGATTTTAGAGATTAGAACTTTGTCTGATTTATAATAGCCAAAAAATTTTTCCCAGTTTCTTGGTTCTCTTTTTACTCTTTTGGTGAAATCTTTTGATGAGCATAAGTGTTTTAATTTTTAGAAGATCCCAGTTATCTCACTTATCTTCTGGAGTGTGTATGTGTTGTTTGTTGTGGTTTGTATCCTGTTAATGCCATGTAGCAGGGCCTCTAGCCTTGATCCTAATTTTTCTTCTATGAACTTTATAGTTTTTGGTTTTATATTTAGGTCTTTGATCCATTTTGAATTAGTTTTTGTGTATGGTGTGAGGTATGGGTCTTTTTTCATTTTTTTGCAGATAGACATCCAATTTTGCCAGCTTCATTTGTTAAAAAGAATGTCTTTTCCCCATTTGATGGACTTTGGGCCCTTGTTGAAGATCAGGTGACCATATGTACATGGATTTACATCTGGGTTCTCGATTCTGTTCCTTTGGTCGATGTATCTGTTGTTGTACCAGTATCAGGCTGTTTTGACTGCTGTAGCTGTATAGTAGGTTCTGAAGTCAGGTAGTGTGAGTCCTCCTACTTTATTCTTCCTCTTCAATAATGCTTTACTTATGCAGGGGCCCCTTCCCTTTCTATATAAAGTTAATGATTGTTTTTGCCATCTCTTTAAAGAATGCTGTTGGTATTTGGATTGGTATTGCATTGTACTTGTAAATCACTTTGGGTAGAATTGTCATTTTCACAATGTTGAGTCTACCTATTCATGAGCATGGTATTTTTTCCATTTATGTAGATTTCTTTTGGTTTCTTGCAATAGTGTTTTGTAGTTTTCTTTGTATAGGTCTTTTACATCCCTGGTTAGATTTATTCCTAAGTATTTTATTTTTTTAGAGGCTATTATAAATGGTATCGTTTTCCTGTTTTCATAACTCTTTTTTATTGGTGTGTAGGAATCCAACTGATTTTTGTGTGTTTATCTTGTATCCTACAACTGCTGAATCTTTCTATTAGTTCCAGTAGTTGTCTCATGGAGCTTTTGGGTTTTCCATGTATAGTATCATATCATCTGGAAATAGGGACAGTTTAACTTCTTCATTACCAATTATTTCTTTTTCTTGCCTTACTGCTTTAGCTAGGACTTCCAGCACAATGTTAAATAGGAGTGGTGATAAAGGACATCCTAGGCTTGTTCCTGTTCTCAAGGGGAATGTTATCAGCCTCTCTCCAAAAGGAATGATGTTGGCCGTTGGTTTTGTATACCCACAAAAAACCACAACTCATAGTGACCCTATGGGTTTTGTATAGATGCCCTTTATTATATTGAGGAATTTCCCTTCTATACCTACTTCATTGAGAGTTTTTATCAGGAATGGGTATTGGACTTTTTCAAATGCCTTTTCTGCATCGATTGAGATGATCATGTGATTTTTTCTTTCCTTTTATTTACGTGGTGGATTACATTGATTGATTTTCTAATGTTGAACCATCCTTGCATATCTGGTATGAGTCCTACTTGGCTGTTGTCATGGATAGAATTGTGTCCCCCCAAAATATCTATGAATTTGACTGGGCCATGATTCCCAGTACTGTGTGATTGTCCTCCATTTTGCGATTGTAATTTTATGTTAAAGAGGATTAGGGTGGGATTGTAATACCCTTACTAAGGTCACATCCCTGATCCAATGTAAAGAGAGTTTCCCTGGAGTGTGGCATGCACCACCTTTTATCTTACAAGAGGTAAAAAGAAAGGAAAGCAAGCAGAGAGTTGGGGACCTCATACCACCAAGAAAACAGTGCCAGGAGCAGAGAGCATTCTTTGGACCTGAGGTTCCTGAGCTGCGATGCTCCCAGATGAAAGGAAGACTGATTACAAGTACCTTCCTCCAGAGGTGACAGAGAGAGAAAGCCATCCCCTGGAGCCAGCACCCTCAATTCAGACTTCTAGCCTAGGGACTGTGAGAGAATAAACTTCTCTTTGTTAAAGACATGCACTTGTGCTGGATGTATTATTTTTTGATACGATGCTGAATTCTATTGGCTAGAATTTTGTTGGGAGTTTTTGCATCTATATTCATGAGAGATATTGGTCTGTAATTTTCTTTTTTTTTTTTTTTTGGTGTCTTCACCTGGTTTTGGTATCAGGGTTATGCTGGCTTCATAGAATGAATTTGGAAGTGTCACTTCCTTTTCTATGTACTGAAATAGTTTGAGTAGTACTGGTGTAAGCTCTTCTCTGAATGTTTGTTAGAACTCTCCAGTGAAGCCATCTGGGCCAGGGCTTTTTTTGTTGTTGTTGGAAGTTTTTTTTTTTTTTACCTTTTTGATCTCCTCTCTTGTTACGGATCTCTTCAGATTTTCAACATCATTTTGTGTTAGTTTGGGTAGGTAGTGTGTTTCTAGAAATTTGTCCATGTCCTCTAGGTTTTCAAATTTGTTGGAGTATAGTTTTTCATAATACTGTTATGATCCTTTTTATTTCATTTGGGTCTATTGTAACGTCACCTGTTAAATTTCTTATTTGGGTTATTTCCATCCTCTCCTGTTTTTCTTTTGTCAGTTTGTCCAGAGGTTTGTTGGTTTTGTTGATCCTTTCAAAGAACTAACTTTTGGTTTTGTTGTTTCTTTGTATTGTTTTTCTCTTCTCTATTTCATTTATTTCTGTTCTGATCTTTATTATTTTCTTTCTTCTGTTGGCTGTGGGCTTTTTTTTTTTTTTTCTTTTTTTGCTGTCTTCTTTCTCTCTGTTTGAGTTGTGTAGCTAATGTTTTGATTTTGTCCCTTTCTTCCTTTCTGATGTGTGCATCTATTGCTATAAATTGACCTCTGAGGGCTGTCTCTGCTGTGACCCAGAGGTTTTGGTATGATGTGTTTTCATTCTTGTTTCATTCTAGGAACTTTTTTTATTCCATCTCTGATTCCTTCTGTTACCCAGTGGTTTTTAAGAAGGGTGTTATTCAGTTTCTATGTAATTGATTTTCTTTTCCTTGCTCTTCCTGTTGGTAGTTTCTACTTTGATAGTGCTCTGGTCAAAGGAGATACTTTGTATTATCTCAGTGTTTTAGATTTTGTTGAGAGGTGCTTTGTGGCCTAAGATGTGATCTATTCTGGAGAATGTTCCATGTGCTTTGGAAAAGAATATGTACTTTGCAGCTGTTGGGTGTAGTGTTCTATATATGTCTATGAGGTCAAGTTGACTGATTGTGCCCTTTAGTTCTTCTGTATCTTTGTTAAGTTTCTTTCTAGGTGTTCTGTCCTTTACCAAGAATGGTGTGTTGAAGTCTCCCACTATTATTGTGGAACTGTCAGTTTCTTTCTTCAGTGCTGTTAGAGTTTGTTTTATGTATTTTGGAGCCTGTCATTGAGTGCATAGATGTTTATTATGGTTATGTCTTTATGACATATTGTCCCTTTAATCTCTGTATAGCACCCTTCTTTGTCTTTTATGGTGGATTTTGTTTTAAAGTCATTTTATCTGAGATTAGTATTTCCACTCCTGCTTTTTTGGTAGCTGTTTGCTTGATATATTTTTTTCATCCTTTGATTTTTAAAAAATTTACATCTTTGTTTCCAAGGTGTGTCTCTTGTAGACGGCGTATTGATGGATCCTGTTTTTTTAATCCATTCCATCACTCTGTGTCTCTTTATGGGTGCATTTAGGCCATTTACATTCAGTGTAATTATTGATAGGTGTGAGTTTATTGCTCTCGCTTTGTTGTGCTTTTTTTTTTTGTAGTGCTGACATTTTCTTTGTTCCTCTTACTCTTCTGTGCTGAATTCCTTTTGTTTGTGGATTTTTTTTTCATTTCTTTTGTTTTTGTAGATTTTGTGTTTACTGAGGCTTTATGTTTTTCTTCTTTACTTTGATGAGTAGGTTTGTTAATTTTCTTTGTGGTTACCTTGAAATTTACCCTTATCCTTCTAGGTTTCAACCAGTTTATTATTACTTGGTATCACCTTGCCTTCCTCTCCATTAGACAGTTCTATACCTACACCATTTATTCCCTCTTTTATTGTTCTGACATTGTTGTCATTTACAGATTAACCTCTGTGGTTCCCCGTTGTAATTCTTTTGGTTTTGGATAGTCCTTGAGAGTCATTTCCTAGATTGTTGTCTGGCTGGTACAATCATGTGCCCTAGATTCAGGCCCTGGTCTGATGTTGTTTGCTCTCAAACTGAAGGACTCCCTTTAATAATTCTTGTTAGTTTGGTTTGGTTTTTACATATTCTCTTAATTTCTGTTTATCTGGAAATGTCCTAATTTCATCATCATATTTGAATGAGAGTTTTGCAGGATATATTATTCTTGGTTGGCAGTTTTTTTTTCCTTTCAAGGTTTTATATGTGTCACCCCTTTACCTTCTTGCCTGCATGGTTTCTGCCAAAAAATTAGAGCTTAGTCTTATTGTTTCTCCTCTGTATGTGACTTTTTGTTTTTCTTGAGCTGCTCTCAGAGTTCTTTGTTTGTCTTTGGTTTTAGAGAGTGTGATTATGACATGCCTTGGTGATTTTCCTTTGGGGCCTATCCTATATGAGGTTCATTGAGCTTCTTGGATGGTCAGTTTTTCATCTTGCATGACATCGGGGAAGTTTTCTTGCAGCAGTTCTTCAGTGATCCTCTGTTTTTTGTTTTGTTTTGTTTTGTTTTCTCTCCCTGTTCTGGAATTCCAATCACTCACAAATTTTTCTTTTGATTGTATCCTATGTAATTCTCAAGGTTTCTTTATTTTTCTTCATTCTTTTTTTTTTTTTTTTCTGATTTTTCCTCAGAGTTTATTTGTTTTCTTCAATTTTGCTGACCCTGTCTTCTGTCGTTTCAAACCTGCTCCTCAGCCCTTCTATGACACTGTCCATTTCTGAAATCTTGTTGTTTATGTTTTGGATTTCTAATTGTTGTTTTTGTAGATTTCTAGTTGTGAATTTGTTTTGGCATTTTGTTCCTGTATTATTTTCCTGAATTCTTATATTTTTTTGTCTGTATTTTCCATGAATTTGTC
Source organism: Loxodonta africana (assembly GCF_030014295.1). Lineage (NCBI taxonomy): Eukaryota > Metazoa > Chordata > Mammalia > Proboscidea > Elephantidae > Loxodonta > Loxodonta africana. Next base: position 94,457,643 of record NC_087352.1, read on the forward strand.
TGCCTTTTCCAGGAATTTGTCTATTTTTTTCTCATTTTTGTCTGCTTTTTGCATCCATTCTTGAACAACTCTGAATACTAGAGATTTGAATTCCCTATCAGGTAGTTCTAGTGCCTTTTTTTCTACTGGAAAGTCATCCAGTGTTTTATTTTGGATGTCTGTTGGAACCATCCTGTCCCTTTTTTTTTTTTTAATATATATATGTTTTGATATTGTCTGCTTTGTTTGGGACGTTCAGTAATCTTTTTTCTTCATTTATGTATTGTAGATTTGTTTGTTTCATCCTGCTTTTTTATTTTATTTGGTTAAGTCTAAACAAGCATGCTATGCATTCTTTGTTGTTTGCTCATCTGTAGGGAGATACTTTTCCAATGGCCATGGCCAGTCGCTCAGCTATGGTACAGCAGGCCAGGTCCAGCTGAAGGGCTGGGGCTGGGATGGTTTGCTTGTGGCACATACTAGGGCCTACAGGGCAGGCCGGGGATCAGTGCAGGGCAGGTTCCAGTAGGATGTGCCTGTGCTCTCGGGGGTGTGATGTTCAGCTCATGGTGCAGGTAGGCAGGAAGAAGAAGGGAGGTTGGCATGTGTGAAGCTAAGATGGGTACAGGAAAGAAGAGAAGAGAGAGAAACAGGATGGGAAAACAAACAAACAAACAAAAGTGCTAAGGGAGCTTGCTGTTGAAGTGGAGAGATGAGAAACTGAGAAATGGAGAAAAAAGAAAATAAATAAATAAAAATTAGAAAGAAAAGCTCCCAGGCATCCTACCAGTGCAGCTTTGAAGGCTGGGAAAATGGCTCCCAGGCCTTTCAGTACAGCCTGGCTAGAAGGTGCAGAGATATCACACAGCACCAGGTATTCAGGATACATGAAAAGAAAGTAAGTATAGAGAGATGATAAACTGAGAAATGAAGAAAGACAAAGAGGTAAAAAGAAAAGAAATTCTCCCAGGGATCCCACTGGCATGACTGAGCAGACCAGGGAAGTGACTCTCAAGCCACGCAGTACAGCCTGGGTAGAAGGGGCTCCCAAGTCAGGAAAAGAAAAATAAAACAAACAAACAAAACAAAAACCCCGGTTATCCCGTCAGCATGGTGGCGCAGGTTGAGGAAGCAGTTCCTCAGTCAAGTGGCACTTCACAGCCTTTCAAAATGAGGGAAAGATGGCACACGGAGCTAGGTGTTCAAGAGAAAGAAGGCAGGGGTGGTGAAAGGCATGGAAGAAACCAAAAGAAGCATAAAAAAAGCAACACTAGCAACAAACAAATGGTGCTCAGAGAGTTGGCCAGCATGGGTGGGGTGAATCCAACAGGCATGGGGTCGAAGCCGATGCCTTCCAGCCAAGAGACTGTGGCTGGCGGGAAGCAGAGGAGGCAGAGCAGGGGGTGGGGAGAGAAGGATGGGGGTGGGAAAGCATACATTACTGATTACTGGGTGCTCCATCTCCTCCTGGGAGTTCTGTGAAGCTGCTTTCTCGTACTCCCTGTCCGCCAAACTCTGATGTGGGTGGGTGAATCCAAACGGCATGGACCCTGCACTTCCTGCCTGGCTGAGTTACCACTGCCAGGGAATGGGAAAGTGTATATCGCTGATTACTGGGTGCCGTCTCCTGCTGGGAGCTCTGTGAAGCTGCTTTCCCGTGCTCCCTGTCTGCCGATCTCTGACAGGAGTCCAAAATGGCCAATCCATGCTGGGTTAGCTGATAGGAGACCTACACATGTATCTCTCCTCGCCCTCTGTTCTCTGTCAGTTTCTTACCACATTCAGTGCTTGGCTGAGTTTTTTATCTCTTCATTTGACATTTAGGGTTCCAGGATTTACTTTTTCTTCTGTTTCACCTAGTTTTTCAGGTCTTTGCTGTGGAGGGACAGTGTGGTGCTTCCGTCTGTAGTGCCATGTTAGCTCTATCTGCCTTTAATATTTTCCATAAGTAAACTTTATAGGAATCCATGGAGTTGCAATTCTTTAGATACAAACAATTGTGATTCCATTTTATTCTTGAGTCATCATATAGAAGTTTTAATAATTATGGAAAAATTACACTAAAGAAAGAATTTTAGAAACAAATCTCATGAAAGATATAAGCAATTGAGGATATTTATTTTTGTTCATATAGTGGCAGTGCTTTCTGAACTAGCCAATTATATTCTCAAACCATATTAATAAACAGTCACCTTAACTCTGCAAGGCATTGTGCTAGAGCACTATAGAATACGTCAAAAGTACAAAATAGGCTCCTTACCATTGTTGGGCTTTCAGGCCAGTTAGGGAGAAAAGATATAATGATTAAGGGAAGAAAAGACATAAGTGAAATGAAAGTCTTAGGGGCCTACTGTGTGTCAGGCACATGAGTAATGGGAGCATCTCATAGGCTAGTCCATTGAAACCTCACTACATCCCTGGTTGCTGGCTGGCATTTTTCCCATTGACCTTCAGAAAAGGTAATTTACCATCCCCAAATCACAGGTCTGTCAGTCCTGCTGTAAAAGCACGTGTGTTTACTATATACCTGTCATTGAAAGTTAACTAGTAGCCAATAATAATAATCAAAAGCAGTCAAGATAACTGTAAGAGTTGTCATACAGCAATGAAACATACGTGTTTTAAGAGTTGAGAAGAGGGAAGAATCATTGGATTAGAATGATAAAGGATAGTCCTACAAAATATAAGCCAACATTATATATATACATAAATGTATGTATTTTAAGAGGTGGTACAGTCCACTACATAGTCTCCATTATTCAGTTCAGTCCATCCTGGGGCACCCAGAAAATAGTCTATCAGTCTTTTATTTCAGTTTCAAGCATTTTATTTCAATTCATACAGAGTTCAAAGGGCATTAGAAATTGAGGTGAGTTTTTCTCACATAGCTAATTTGTTGCCTAAACTCTTTCCATGGACCCAGGCCTTAGATGCAGGGCCTTCTGGATACCATTGACTTCCCCTCTACAATGGGCAGAATACATTCCCCAGGGACTCCTCCCTTCCTTCTCTCCCCTATGGTCCCTAAACCCTTTCGTAATCCTGTAACTCTCCTCACCCCAAAGTCCTGCCTCATTTTGTATATGACTTCAGCTTGGTTTGTCCTCTCAGCATGTCTGGTTCCTTGTTGGGTGGGGAGGAAGACAGAGCCTCAGAGTACAACACCTAATAGACAATCATACTTAGCTCCCCTGAGAACCAAGCTGTCTCCAAAAATATGATCTGAGTCTTTAAAAATATGCTCTGAATTAATAAAGTATGTTTCTTCCCACCGAGGTAAATACTGTGCACTCTGCACATCCAGAAATACGGGCTTTTAGTAGGCAGGCATTTCTAATATTTAATTTACTTATCTTTTATATTTGCATATTTTTCAATGTGTTTGTTAATTGAGCATCACTAAAGAATATGCTTCTATATAAAAATGAAATAAGATCTTGTCTTTAAGAAGTAACTTCAAAAGAATGGACAATATTGAACATAGAGCTGTATTTTCTATCCCCCAGAGAAAAAATAATGCCATAAACATTGTTGAGATTTTTTTCAGAGAGGGGTAAGAAAGACATGTGGCAAGAACACCTGCACATCTAATGTAAAGGTAAAGTTTTCATTTAGAAATTAGAAAAACACCTTTTCTTTCGCAAACACATTTAAATCACATTGACCAAAATTACCATGGGCAGAGATGAAAATCCCCACCTCATTTTGGACAGAAATTATTATCATGCTGTAAACACTTCACATTCCTGTTCATCAGGCACAGCTCCAAATCCTGATATTTCTAATTTGGCAGGCTCTCTTATCTAGCTGATGTTCCTGTTAAAAGCCTGGCCACTGTTCCCAGGTCCTGCTACCTCCAATGAGCCATGGCCCATTTGTGTATGCTGCCAAGATGTATTGGACCAGATCCTCTCAGCCATCGTCTTCTTCCTTCCACACCTCTACTTTTCATTATGTTTTCATTATTCAATGTGATTATCTTCCCCAAAGAATGGATTATTCTTACTGCTTCCTATGTATTCTTCACTTAATCCTGCTTCTCAAACTTAGCTAATTAGGTTCCCCCAGTTTATTATACCTTCCCCTGGCTCCTTTCCTAATGAAATCTGTCCTATACACCACAATAAATTTCAAGTGGAAAAAAAACTGAATGTTCAAAATCAAGTGGTTAGGAAAAAAAAGATAAAAGAATACAATAGTCTCCAAAGTTCTAGAGTGGGAAGAACTTTTAAGCTTTGGAACAGTAGAAGAAACCATAAAAGAAAGAATCAACGCAATTAATTATATAACATTTTAGTATTTCAATGTCTTAAAAATATATAAAAATAGAGAACAAAAATCTATATGAACATATCAACTGATTACATATCAATACAATTTGAAAAAGAAAAATTATAGCTACTGAGGAGTCATAGAAATACATTTACAGGTTCAGTCTCACTGGTGGTTTAAAAGAAACCCAAGTTTAAGTAATGAGATAAAATTTTTTTCTTATTAAATTAACAGATTTTTTAAAAATGATATTACCTAACCTCTGATGAGGCATGATGATAATTGTACCTTTGTACTTTGCTGGTAGTATTATAAAATTACGCAGATCTTTTGAAAAGCAATTTGGCTCGTATATCAAATGCTAAAAATAGATTCATACCTTGGGTTCAATGAGTCTATTTCAGGAAATTATGCTAAGAAAATATTATAAAATATAAAAAACACAAAGACCTTCAACATCTATTACTTCTAAAGTTAAAAAGGAGCAATTTTTGTTACTATACATGTAGATTAACAAAATAGCAGAGACTTCACAGTATTACACAGAAAATAAATACTACTTAAAAAACAGTAGTATGCTAAGGTTGGTGAGAATTATGGGTGATGTTTAATTCATTTTTTCTATTTTCTACATTTTGTATACTGTGTATGGCTTTTTATTTTTCATTATAAAATTTAAAATTCTATCCATCAATATGAATCTCACATTGTTTTAGCGATCTAAACCCTGTCTTCTATACTAGACCTCTGACGTAGAATTTATTCAGTATCATACTCACATGTACCTGATTAATAGAAAGTTCTTTGTGTTTAACACTTAAAACAAAGCGGCAACACTAGAACAATTAATCAAATCAAGAAGAAAACCAATCAGTGGTCATGCTGAGATGAAGTAAATCCAGGATGTGTTCTTGGAGATACTGGGCTTTTTCTCTCTTAAAGTGAAATTTTTTTGGTTGAAGAGCAATTGAAATCTGAAGCTTCCCTTAAAAAAAAAAAAAACCTTCAGAAAATGTTTAAAAGCCCTGAACCAAACAGTTCTATTGCATTATCTTCTGTGTTCTCCGTGTGGACTTGCCACCCAACATGTACAGAGCCCAGGGCCTTCCTGGGAACTTTCCAGCCTAGATCTAATTCATCAGATTTCAGAAAGAAGAAAATTATCTGAAATAGAGCAAAAAATAAAAATAAAAAAATGGCAGGCAACTTAGCCAAGCCTCACAGTTGAGCTTGGCCTGCAGGCCACCTGGCAGAAGGACAAGCAGTAGAGTTAGATGACTGCCCGCATGCTCCCCGGTGCTCAGCCCTGGGACCCCAGGGATGCCTAGGGTTCCTGGGACAAAAGTCAGGATCATATAAGGTCTAACACCACCACTAACACTCCCAAAAGAGGATCCACTCCCAAACCAGGCTATTTGATGGGGCCCTGGTGGCACAGTGGTTAAGCATTTGACTGCTAACCAAAAGGTTGGCAGTTCGAATCTACCAGCTGCTCCTTGGAAACCGTATGGGGCAGTCCCACTGTGTCCTATAGGGTTGCTGTGAGTGAGAATCAACCTTACAGCAATGGGTTTTTTTGTTTGTTTGTTTTGGTACCAGGGGCACAGAGGCAATGGAGCTCGTGCAATTTAACATGAATTGAAATAGCTGGTAGCTTGTTATTATTTGTCATTGGCTCCAGGCAAATCTTACAGCCTATCTAAAAATAAATTTAGTAACTTTTTTTTTTTGAAAAGGGCAAGAAAAGCCAGATGATACTCTTTTTGCTATTGATACACAAATTAAATTTTCTTATAGATGGATATTATGGAGGATTTTGATAAATAAATACAAAGAACACTATTTTTTATTGAAAATTATTTTTTCTAATTGGATATAAGCAGCTGAAGGCAGGATGTCATCTTACATTTCTCTGTGTTCCTTATAGACTAGCAGAATGCCTTGTATGTAGTAACCAGTTGCTGTCGAGTCCGTTCTGACTCGTGGTAACCCCATGTATGTCAGAGTAGAATGCCACAGGGATTTCAATGGCTGATTTTTTGGAAGTGATTGCCAGGTATCTTAGTTATCTAGTGCTGCTATAACAGAAATATCACAAGTGGATGGCTTTAACAAACAGAATTTTATTCTCTGTTAGTCTAGTAGGCTAGAAGTCCAAATTAAGGGCACCAGCTCCAGAGGAAGGCTTTCTTTCTCTGTTGGCTCTGGAGGAATGTCCTTGTCATCAATCTTCTCCTGGTCTAGGGGCTTCTCTATGCAGGAAACCCAAGTCCAAAGGACACGCTCTGCTCCCAGTGCTGCTTTCTTAGTGGTATGGGGTCCCCAACTCTCTTGTTCACTTCCCTCTCCTTTTATCTATTGTAAAATAAAGGGCGATGCAGGCCACACCCCAGGGAAACTCCCTTTACGTTGGATCAGGGATGTGACCTGAATAAGGGTGTTACATCCCACCCTAATCCTCTTTAACATAATCTAATTTTGCCTCATTAACCACAGGCAGAGATTAGGATTTACAACACATAGGAAAATTACATCAATCACAAAATGGAGGACAACCACAAAATACTGGGAATCATGGCGGAACCAAGTTGACACATATTTTGGGGGGACACAATTCAATCCATAACACCAGGCCTTTCTTCCGAGGTGCCTCTAGGTGGACTTGTATCTTCAGCCTTTTCAGTTAGTAGCGAAGCAAGTTAACTTTGTACCACCCAGGGACTCCTTGTATATACCGCTTATAACAGGTATTCAGTGAATGCTCGATTACTTAACTTGAATGAAGAGAACCAGGTAATAACTTAATACTGCCAAAATTAAGTTTTCCCAGGCAATGATTTTTTGATACTTTTTTAAATTAACTATTAGGCGAGACAAGCCTACAGCAAAAAGGCTTTGCTTAAGTTCATATTTCTTTGTTATCCATTTTCAGAGCACCAGACCTGATTAATGTAGGATCTATGAGTCAGAATCAACTCAACAGCAACAGATTTGACTTGGATTTGATTTGACAGCCTTCTGTAGAACAAAAGCCCTGTGTCCTAAGGGCTTACCTTTGGGTCTCCGTAAACACAAATAGGGGAAAAGGAAGTCTCCTCAAGCTTTGGGTTGGAGAAGGGCATCTCCCTCCTTCTCATCCTCTTGACAGTGTTGGGGGAGGGAAGGAGAAGCCTGTGTGACTTGCCCAGAGTCTCCCTCCATTGGGAATCACCCTGCCCCAAGGATGCTCACAGGAGCAGAGCGAACAGGGTGCTTAGGAAGCTGAGAGCTCAACACAGCAAAGTCCCTAGCTGCACAATGGGTGCTAATGAGTTCATCGTGGAAAATAGTTTAATCAAGGACTATCTAATGCCAGGGTCTGAGTTCAGTCACTTCCAAATCAGCTTCCCGGAGGCCTTCTTATCTGTATCCCAGGCCCTGTTATAATTCTGAAACCACAAGAGTGTATAGGGCATCCATACATGTGTGCATGCGTGCATGTGTGCTTCTGTGTGTTATAGTAGCGTTCAACTGCCTCAAACACTTTGGGGATACAGGTTTGAGTATAAATACCTGGGAGGAGGAAAGACAGAATCAGAGAGGCAGAGAGAGAGAGGATGAATACCATCCTGTAAACGTGAAAATAAAAGAGGGTTTCCATTTAAAACACTAGGTTACTTTGTTTTTAATTTTTTTATGAGTATCTGAATTCCATGATACTTAGGAAAAATATGATTAAAGATATATAAGACCAAAATCATATATATATACTTGAAAACAGAAAGCTTGTATATACAGGATTGTTATCTTGTTAGTTGGACACAGTTAAATGACCAAAACTGTTCTTGGCCTCATGACAACAAAGATCCAAGCAAAGGGGCTTCTTTAGTAACCTCCAAGGGCTTATGTTTAACTGGGCCAGAACTTTACAATAGTGAAAGCCTCGTTTTCAATTTTTTTTGTCCCTCAAAATCCACTAAGACAGTCATAGTCATGGAGACCATGGAAATTATTAATTTAGACCTTCACGTATAGCTTAATGAAGGATACTTAAATGACAGTTTGCCGGGTTTAATTTTTATGGCTATTTAGAGAATAAGGTTTTCTAAATCTGTAGAAACAGTCAGCCAGGGTTGCTCTCTGGACGCACTGGTGATTTCTTACTCACCCTTGGTAGTGTGGATCACCAAAGGATGATTGCACAAGCAAGTCTTAAGTCTTAAAAGTAAGTATTGGAGCAGATTTTTTTTTTTTTTTTTCAAAATGCACTTAGGGGTGTGTGATACCAATATTTTTGCAGGTCATACTTTTTTTTTTTTTTAATGAAAAAATAAAATAGAAGGACCAGAGTACATTGTATTTTTTAGGAAACTTGTTTCAGATACTCACACATACTTGTATATTTACCTCTGTGTATACTGGTTGGAAACCCTGGTGGCGCAGTGGTTAAGTGCTACGGCTGCTAACCAAAGGGTCGGCAGGTCGAATCCTCCAGGCGCTCCTTGGAAACTCTGTGGGGCAGTTCTACTCTGTCCTATAGGGTCGCTATGAGTTGGAATTGACTCCATGGCACTGGGTTTGGTTTTGGTTTATACTGGTCAGGTTGTAAAATGTATATCCAAAAGAAATAGTAAGACACTGATTTAGAGGACTTGTTTCTGAACTAGTGGAAAGTACCCAGAAAGAACAGGACTCCTACCTATTCCTACTCCAATATTTCTCCCTCTTCTATTTGCTCACATGACCTATTTTTATAGCTCATGGCAATGTCATTTGTTGTAAAATTGCATTTAACAGTTGTCCCTGAGTTAAAGGACAAAGCATGTTAGTTATCAGGCATTCTTTCTTTGGAAGAATTGTTTTTTGTTGTTATTGCTATAAAACTGATCAGTTAGCTCCGATAAGAACACTGGGATGAAGTCTTTTTCTTAGTTACCATCCTATTCCCAAGAAAGGTGATCCAACCAAATGTGGAAGTTATAGAACAATATCATTAGTATCACACACAAGTAAAATTTTGCTGAAGATCACTCAAAAACAGCTGCAGCAACTGCAGAGAACTGCCAGAAATTCAGGCTGGTTTCAGAAGAGGACGCTGCATAGGGTCGCTATGAGTCGGAACCGACTCAAAGGCACCTAACAACAACAATATTTTCCTGGAGCCCCAGGTTTGAAAAATGTGAGCTAATTATCTCATTATTCTTTACAAGATTTATCCCTAAAGTTCTGATCATTTGGCCAAAATAAAATTCAATGATATCCCATTTTCCTAAGAAAGGAGAAGGGACAAATTGCATAAATACAATGGGTTCAACTTGTCAAATTCTGCACTTTTATCTTTGGAATGTTTTTGCTGAAAAACTGTTTTGTTGCTTTACCAACAATGACAAACATTAGTCAAACATGCCATTGTTCATTTGTTCATTCATTTCCTGTCTCCCTGACCTCTTGCCACCTGCAATATGCATCCTAAAAAAAGAAAGGAAAAAAAAAAAAAACTGGAGGAAAAATGCTGTGTAATCCCCCCTTCCAAAAAAAAAGGTGTTTTTTGTTTGTCTGTTACCAGTTCTTCATTACTTCTCTTCCTGATGCAAAATGCTGTCACTTGTTTTCATTATTAGCTCCACAGAGTTGGGTAGGGAGAGAGGAGAAAAATAAACCACCTTTACATAGTATTTCTTATTAGCAGCTCCAATAAAGGTTTGGTTGGTATGATGATTTCCAGTTATAAGGAAAGGCCTTGTCTCTGAATTTCAATTATCTCTATTTTTCTATATAATCTTTATACAAATAATGTATTATTTTCGTGGCCGTTAGGTGCAAGTCAGCTCCAACTCTTAGCGGCCTTATGTATTAATGTAACAGAACAAAACATTGTCAGATCCTGTGCCATCCTCACAGTCGTTGCTATGTTTGAGCCCATTGCTGTAGCCACTGTGTCAGTCTATCTAATTGAGGGGCTTTCTCTTTCTCTCTGACCCTCTGTTTTACAAAGCATGATGTCCTTCTCCAGGGAAATAATGTAAATCATCATCCAGACATTACTGAGTTCTTTCAAAAACTTCATCAAATATTTTCTTAAAGACCGGGAATGTAAGTATAAATATGTTGACTATTTAAAACTTCCGTGACAGTTTTTTTGGGTAAAGGGCCATATGTAGTTTATTTTTTTTGTAACTTTCTGCATTTTCAGGTTTCCTTATGCTCAACATTTTACTCAACAAATATTAGTTGAGTGTTTGCATAAGCCAAGAGGCACACTAGTTGATGGGAATATGAAGAGAACAAGACAGACAGGTGCTAGAAATTCTCCTGCATAAAATAAAAAATTGAGATCAACAGCTTGAAAATGAAGTGAAATTGAGGCATGATTTTGGCTATTCATTTTAAGCCGGAAGCGACTCTTAGCCTGTTTAAATGCTGAAGGGAAGCTACTGTGGCACAGGGAGGGGTTTAAGATAAAGGAGAAGGAGCAGGAATGGGTGGGGTCCTGTGAATTTAGGCTGGTTTGAGAGCAGTTACAGCTCTTTTCATCTAAACAGCCTCAGAGGAGGAAAGAAGTCATGGGGTTAGATAAATTTTCAGGATTAGTGGCAGGAAGTTTTATTCAATAACTTATTTTATCTGTGAAGAGCAACAGGTAAGATTATTTGTTGGGAGTGATCAGCAAACAAGTAAACAAAATGTTCCAAACAGCTATAGAGAGAACGTTAAGGTAAACCCAGTGCCGTCGAGTCAATTCCGACTCCTAGTGACCCTAGGTAGCTGACAGGAAAACAAAGTACAACAGCCACTTGGCATAGGCACACAGGCACAGCTCAGAGCAGGCGTTTACACAGGGACCAGTCTATAGAGGTGGGGGATTTTCTCAGAAGCTTCCAACGGTTTACTTGTGGAATAGAAAAAATAAACTCAAAAATTTTGTAAATACCTCCACATAGTCTGAAGCCGAAAGTAGACTCAAATACACTGTAAGCCAAAATAACCAAGTACAGGCTCCAGAAACGAAACAGAGTAGGAAATACCACCATTACCCCTATGTTGTTGTTGTTAGGTGCTGTCAAGTCGATTCCAAGTCATAACAACCCTATTTAGAACAGAACGAAACACTACCCAGTCCTGTGCCATCCTCACAGTGATTTAGCTATGTTTGAGTCCATCGTTGTAACCACTGTGTCAGTCCACCTCGTTAAAGGTCTTTCTCTTTTCTGCTGACCCAGTACTTTACCAAGAATGATGTCCTTCTCCAGGGACTGTTCCCTCCTGATAACATGTCCAAAGTACGTGAGACAGTCTTGCCATCCTTGCTTCTAATGAGCATTCTGGTTGTATGTCTTCCAAGATACATTTTTTCATTCTTTTGGCAGTCCAACATTCCTCTCCAACACCATAACTCAAAGGCATCAATTCTTCTTCTGTCTTTCTTATTCATTGTCCAGCTTTCGAATGCATATGAGGTGATTGAAAATACCATGGCTTGGGTCAGAGGCACCTTAGTCCTTAAAGTGAAATATTTGCTTTTTAACACTTTAAAGAGATCTCTTGCAGCAGATATGCCCAGGGCATTGCGTCACCTGATTTCCTGACTGCTGCTTCCATGGACGCTGATTATGGATCCAAGCAAAATGAAATCCTTGACAACTTCAATCTTTTCTCCATTTATCATGATGTTGCTTATTGGTCCAGTTGTGAGGATTTTTGTTTTCTTTATGTTGAGGTGTAATCCATACTGAAGGCTGTGGCCTTTGGCCTTCATCAGTAAGTGCTTCAAGTCCTCTTCACTTTCAACAAGCAAGGTTGTGTCATCTGCATATCACAGGTTGTTAATGAGTATTCATTCGGTCCTGATGCCACATTCGTCTTCCTATGGTCCAGCTTCTTGGATTATTTGCTCAGCATACAGATAGAATAAGTATGGTGAAAAGATACAGCCCTGACACACACCTTTCCTGACTTTAGTCCACGAAGCATCCCCTTGTTCTGTTTGAACGACTGCTTCTTGGCCTAAGTCAGGTTCCTTATGAGCACAATCAAGTGTTCTGAAATCCCCATTCTTCGCAATGTTACCTGTAATTTGTTATGATTCACAGAGTTGAATCCCTTTGCATAGTCAATAAAACACAGGTAAACAAACATCTTTCTGGTATTCTTTGCTTTCAGCCAAGATCCATCTGATGTCAGCAATGATATCCCTTGTTCCACATCCTCTTCTGAATTTCAGGCAGTTCCCTGTCAATGTACTATTGTAACCACTTTTAAATGATCTTCAGCAAAATTTTACTTGTGTGTGATATTGATATTGTTTTGATAATTTCTGCATTCTCTTGGATCTCCTTTCTTTGGAATGGGTACAAATATGGATCTCTTCCAGTTACCCAGGTAGCTGTCTTCCAAATCTCTGGGCTTAGACAAATGAGCACTTCCAGCACTGCATCTGTTTGTTGAAACATCTCAACTGGTATTCCATCAGTTCCTGGAGCCTTGTTTTTCACCAGTGCCTTCAGTGCAGCTTGGACCTTTTTCTTCAGTACCATCAGTTCTTGAACATATGTTACCTCCTGAAATAGTTGAACGTAGACCAATTCTTCTGGGTACAGTGACTCTGTGTATTCCTTCCATCTTCTTTTGATGCCTCCTGAGTGGCTGTAATGTTTCCCCCATAGAATCCTTCAATATTGCAACTCGAGGCTTGAAAGTTTTCTTCAGTCCTTTCAGCTTGAGAAATGCCAAAAGTGTTCTTTCCTTTTGACTTTCTAAATCCAGTTCTTTGCACATTTCGTTATTACACTTCACTTTTTTTGTCTTCTCAAGCCACCCTTTGAAATCTTATGTTTGGCTCTTTTACCCCATAGTTGACATTTTCTCTTTGAGTATTGCAATAAGAAATGGGGTTTAAATGAATAAATGCTCCAGATGACTGCATGCTTTCTTCCTTACCAGCGATTTTCAAATGTCAGCATCATCAGAATCACCTGGAAGGCCCTGTTAAAGCTCAGATTGTTGGCCTCCACCCCCAGAATTTCTAGATTCTGTAGGTAGGTCTAGGGTGGGGCCCTAGAATTTGCTTCTCTAACAAGTTCCCAGGTGATACTAAGGCTGTTGGTCTGGGTACTGCACCTTGAGAATCACTGCTTTAAATAAAACTCTGCAATGTCAATATTTGCAATGGCTCATACCATCAGGATCTATTATTTCTCATTCACTGCTGATCCTCCCAGTGTTGACCATGGTGCCTGGCATGTAATTGGTACCCATAACTAATTTGAGAAAGAAAGGTAAACTAGTCTTTATTCTACAAATTGTTGCCAGCACTATGAGAGGCACTGTCACATACAGGAAAATATGAGCTGGTTGCTACATCTCTGGGCCAGAGGAATAAAATGCTGAGTTATTGGCAGACTGTGTGTCCTAAATTAAACAGCACTTACTTTAGCGTATGATCTTAGTGCTGTAGCAAAAGAAAAATAGGTCACAAATAACTAAAAATGTAAATTGTTGAAAACTCTGAAATGCCAAAAAGTATATTATTTTTCTTAAAAGCAAGGCATTATATTCAGTATCCCAATCCTCATTTTATACCATCTCATGTGCACAGCTAGGGGCAGACCCAGGACTAGGACCATGCGCTCTCTCTTTTTATTTTATTTTTTTAACATTTGCCAATTCACCAGTGTTTACACGGACAATTCGGTGACACCTATTACCTTAGTCATGTTGCACAATCATCACCCGTATCCACGGCCAAATTTCTCATCACCATTAAAGGATACTCCATGCTTCCTAACCAATGGCTCCCCCTTTCCCTCTCCCTCTCAGCCCTGGTAACTACTAATAAACTTCGGTCACTATACATTTACTTATTGTAGAGATTTCATATAAATGGGATCATACGATATTTGTCCTTTTTGTGACTGACTTATTTCACTGAGTGTTAAATTTTCACGGTTCATCCATGTTATAACATGTATCACAACTTCATTTCTCTGTATGGCTGAGTAATATTCCCTTGACCATATATATCACTTTTTTTTGATCCATTTATCTATCGATGGACATTTAGGTTATTTACAGCTTCTAGCTATTCTGAATAGTGCTGCAATGAACATTGCTGTACAGGTATTTGTTTGAGCGTCCCTTTTCAATTCTTTGGTCTATATACCTAGGATTGGAAATAACGGGTCATATAAGTCGGAATTGACTTGACCGCAACAGGTTTGTTTTTTTTTATATGACCCATTATATGTTTAACTTTTTGAGCAACTGCCAAATCATTTCCCACAGCAGCTGCACTACTTATATTCCCACAAGCAATGCACAAGGGTTCCAGTTTCTCCACCTGTCAACATACTCTTTTCCATTTTTTTAATAATAACCATCCTAATGGATGTTTTGATTTGAATTTCCCCAAAGACCAATGATGTTGAGCATCTTTTCATGTGCTTATTGGCCATTTGTACATCTTCTTTGGAGAAATATCTATTCAAGTCTTTGGACCATTTTTTTAATTGAGTTGTCTTTTGTTGTTGAGTTGTAGGAGTTCTTTATATAGTCTGGATATTAAAACTTTGTTGGATATAAACCCATTGCCATTAAGTCAATTCCAACTCATAGTGACCCTGTATGACAGAATAGAACTGCCCCATAGAGTTTCCAAGGAGCTCCTGATAGATTTAAACTGCCGACCTCTTGGTTAGCAGCCATAGCTCTTAACCACTTTGCAACCAGGGCTGGATTTTCAGATATTTCTCCCATTCTGTAGGCTATCTTTCCAACTGTCTTGATAGTGTCCCTTGATGCACAAAAGTTTTTAGTTTTGATGAAGCCCAGTTTATCTATTTGTTTCTTTTATTGCTCATGCTTTTGGTGTCATATTTAAGAAAGCACTGCCAATTCCAAGGCCATGAAGCTTTTCCCCTATGTTTTCTTCTAATAGTTTTAGCACTTAAATTACAAGTTTTTGATCCATTTTTAGTTAATTTTAGTGTGTGGTATG
The DNA here is from genome assembly GCF_030014295.1 of Loxodonta africana. Lineage (NCBI taxonomy): Eukaryota > Metazoa > Chordata > Mammalia > Proboscidea > Elephantidae > Loxodonta > Loxodonta africana. The sequence continues at coordinate 94,472,866 of NC_087352.1, forward strand.
AGATGGGGCCCAACTTTATTCTTTTGCCTGTGGATATCCAGTTTTCCTGAACCATCTGTTGAAACCATCCTTTCCCCATTGAAAGGTCTTAGCACTCTTGTCAATAGTCAATTGACCATAGATTTTTGGTGTTGTTGTTGTTATTGTTGTTGTTAGGTGCCATCAAGTCAGTTCTAACTCATAGTGACCCTATGTGCAACAGAATGAAACACTGCCCGGTCCTGCACCATCCTCATAATCGTTGTTATGCTTAAGCCCATTGTTGCAGCCATTGTGTCAGTCCATCTCGTTGAGGGTCTTCCTCTTTTTTGCTGACCCTCAACTTTGCCAAGCATGAGATCCTTCTCCAGGAACTGATCCCTCCTGACAACATGTCCAACGTATGTGAGACACAGTCTCGCCATCCTTCTTTCAGAGGAGAATTTTGGTTGTACTTCTTCCAAGACAGATTAGTTCGTTCTTTTGGCAGTTCATGGTATATTCAATATTCTTCTCCAGCACCACAATTCAAAAGCGTCAATTCTTCGGTCTTCTTTATTCATCACCCAGCTTTCACATGCCTGGGAGGCAATTGAAAATGCCATGGTTTGGGTGAGGCACGCCTTAGTTTTCAAGGTGACATCTTTGCTTTTCGACACTATAAAGAGTTCTTTTGCAGCCGATTTGCCCAATGCAACATGTCTTTTGATTCCTGGACAGCTGCTTCCATAGGTATTGCAGATCCAAGTAAAATGAAATCCTTGATAACGTCAATCTTTTCCCCGTTTATCATGATGTTGCTTATTGGTCCAGTTGTGAGGATTTTTTATTTCTTTATGTTGAGGTGTAATCCATACTAAAGGCTATGGTCTTTGATCTTCATCAGTAAGTGCTTCAAGTTCTCTTCGCTTTCAGCAAGCAAGGTTGTGTCATCTGCACAGCACAGGTTTTTAATGAGTCTTCCTCCAATCCTGATGCCCCGTTCTTCTTCATATAGTCCAGCTTCTTGGATTATTTGGTCAGCATACAGATTGAATAGGTATGGTGAAAGGATACAACCCTGGTGCACACCTTTCCTGACTTTAAACCATGCAGCATCCCCTTGTTCTCTTCGAACAACTGCGTCTTGATCTATGTATATGTTCCTCATGAACACTGTTAAGTGTTTTGGAATTCCCATTCTTCGCAACATTATCCATAGTTTGTTATTATGCACACAGTCAAATGCCTTTGCATAGTTAGTAAAATGCAGAGTAAACATCTTTCTGGTATTCTCTGTACTCAGCCAGGATCCATCTGACATCAGCAATGATATCCCTTGTTCCACTTCCGTTTCTGAATCCAGCTTGAATTTCTGGCAATTTCTGGTTGATATACTGCTGTAGTTGCTTTTGAATGATCTTCAGCAAAGTTTACTTGCATGTGATATTAATGATATTGTTTGGTAATTTCCACATTTGGTGGGATCACCTTTCTTGGGAATAGGCATAAATATAGATCTCTCCCAGTCAGTTGGCCAGGTAGCTGTCTTCCAAATTTCTTGGCATAGATGAGTGAGTACTTCCAGCACTGCACCCATTTGTTGAAACATCTCAATTGGTATTCCGTCAATTCCTAGAGCCTTTTTTTTCTCCATTCCCTTCAGTGCAGCTTGGACTTCTTCCTTCGGTACCATTGGTTCCTGCTCATACCGTACCTCCTGAGATGGTTGAATGGTGGCCAATTCTTTTTGGTATAGTGCCTCTGTGTGTTCCTTCCATCTTCTTTTGATCTTCCTGTGTGTCATTTAATATTTTCCCCATAGAATCCTTCGATATTGCAACTCGAGGCTTGAATGTTTTCTTCAGTTCTCTCAGCTTGAGAAACGCAGAGCATGTTTTTCCGTTTTGGTTTTCCAACTCCAGGTCTTTGCACCAGTCATTATAATACTCTACTTTGTCTTCTCGAACTGCCCTTTGAAATCTTCTGTTCAGTTGTTTTACTTCATCATTTCTTCCTTTCGCTTTAGCTACTTGATGTTCAAGAGCAGGCTTCAGAATCTCTTCTGACATCCATTTTGGCCTTTTTTTTCTTTCCTGTCTTTTTAATGACCTCTTGCTTTCTTCATGTATGATGTCCTTGATGTCATTCCACAGCTCTTCTGGTCTTCAGTCATTAGTGTTCAATGTGTCAAATCTATTCTTGAGATGGTCTCTAAATTCGGGTGGAATATACTCAAGGTCATACTTTGGCTCTCATCGACTTGTTCTAATTTTCTTCAGTTTCAACTTGAACTTGCATATGAGCAATTGATGGTCTGTTCCACAGTCAGCCCCTGGCTTTTTCTGACTGATGATATTGAGCTTTTCCATCATCTCTTCCCACAGATATAATCAATTTGATTCTGTGTGTTCCATCTGACTAGGTCCATGTGTATAGTTGCCGTTTATGGTGGTGAAAAAAGACATTTGCAGTGAAGATATTGTTGGCCTTACAAATTTTATCATGTGATCTCTGGCATCATTTCTATCACCAAGGCCATATTTTCCAACTACCAATCCTTCTACTTTGTTTCCAACTTTTGCATTCCAAACTCCAGTAATTATCAATGCATCCTGATTGCATGTTCGATCAATTTCAGACTGCAGAATTTGTAGAAATCTTCAGTTTCTTCCTCTTTGGCCTTAGTGGTTGGTGTGTAAATTTGAATAATAGGCTTATTAACTAGTCTTCCTTATAGGCATATGGATATTATCCTATCACTGACAGCATTGTACTTCAGGATAGATACTGAAATGTTCTTTTTCACGATAAATGCAACACCATTCCTCTTCAAATTGTCGTTCCCAGCATAGTACACAGTATGATTATCTGATTCAGAATGGCCAATACCAGTCCATTTCAGCTCTCTAATGCCTAGGATATCAACATTTATGTGTTCCATTTCATTTTTGATGACTTCCAATTTTCCTAGATTCATATTTCTTACATTCCATGTTCCAATTATTACTGGATATTTGCAGCTGTTTCTTCTCATTTTGAATCATGCCACATCAGCAAATGAAGTTACTGAAAGCTTGACTCTATCTACATCACTAAGGTCAGTTCTACTTTGAGAAGGCAGCTCTTCCCCAGTCATCTTTTGAGAGCCTTCCAACCTGGGGGGCTCATCTTCCAGCACTATATCAAGCAGTGTTCCACTGCTATTCTTAAGGTTTTCACTGGCTAAATCTTTTCAGAAGTAGACTATTGGGTCCTTCTTCCTAGTCTGTCTTAATCTGAAAGCTCAGCTGAAACTTGTCCTCCAGGGGTGACCCTGCTGGTATCTGAATACCAGTGGCATAGCTTCCAGCATCACAATAACATGCAAGCCCCTACAGTATGACAAGCTGACAGACACGTTGGGGTGACCATAGATATATGGGTTTATTTCTAGGATCTCTTCTATCACATTAAAGTGCCTTGGTGGTACAATGTTCAAGTGCCCAGCTACTAGGTGACAGGCCTCGTGATGTGCTTCTAAAAGATCACAGTCTTAAAAATTCTGTGGAGTAGTTCTACTCTGCTCATGTGGGATCACCATGAGTTGAAATCAGCTGAACCACACCTAACAACAATTCTATCACATTGATCTAAACATCCATCCTTATGCCAGTACCGCACAGTTCTGATTACCGTAGCTTTGTAGTAGGTTTAAAAAAAAAAAAAACTGTGATAAATATTGTTGTTGCTAGGTACCATCGAGTCAATTCCAACTCATAGCGACCCTATGTACAACAGAATGAAACACTGCCTGGTCTTGTGCCATCCTCACAATCATTGCTTTGCTTGGGCCCATTGTTGTAGCCACTCTGTCAGTCCATCTTGTTGAGGGTCTTCCTCTTTCTTGTTGACCCTCTACTTTATCAAGCCCGTTGTCCTTCTCCAGGGACTGATCCCTCCTGAAAACATGTCCAAAGCCATTCTTGATTTTAAGGAGCATTCTGGTTGTACTTCTTCCAAGACAGATTTGTTCATTTTTTTGGCGGCCCACGATATAGTCAGTATTCTTCACCAACACAATTCAAAGGTGTCAATTCTTGTTCGGTCTCCCTTATTCATCATCCAGCTTTCACATGCATGTGTGATGAACATATATGTAACAAATATACATATATATGGTAAATATTTAAGTAACAAAATATCTGCCATTTCAACATTCTTGACATGTACAATGCAGTGACGTTAATTGTGCTCATCATGTTTTGCAACCATTACCATTATCTATTTCCAAATTTTTCCATCACCCTTAACAGAAGCTCAGTGTCCCCTAAGCAGTGAGTCTCCTTTTCCCACCCACCGCTAGTAACCACTAATAAACTTAGGTCTAGGTCTGCATACACTTGCCTATTCTAGATATTTCATATAAGTAGGATCATGCAATATTTGTCCTTTTGTAACTGACTTATATCACTCAGCATGATGTGTTCAGGTTTATCTATGTTTTAGCACATATCAGGACTTCATTTCTCGTTATTAAAAACATTAATCAATGTTTTTGGAAACCATATATCTAAATAAGAATTTAATATCCAGAATATCCAAAGAATTCCCGCGACTTAACAAAAAGACAAAACCCAGTCGAAAAGTGGACAAAGGACTTGAATAGACATTTCACCAGAGAAAAAATACAAATGGCCATTGGCACATGAAAAAATGCTCAACATCGTTAGTCATTCCAAAAACTCCAAACCCATTGCCATTGAGTCGATTCCAACTCATAGCGACCCTATAGGACAGAATAGAACTGCTCCATACAACTTCCAAGGAGTGGCTGATGGATTTGAACTGCCAACCTTTTGGTTAACAGCCATAGCTCTTAACCACTGCGCCACCTCATTAGTCATTAGGGAAGTGCAGATCACAACCACAATGAGATATCACTGGGAAATGCAAATCAAAACTGTAATGAGATATCACTTCACACCCATTAAGATGGCTAGGATTAAGAAAATGGAAAACAACAGGTGCTGGCAAGAATGTAGAGAAATAGGAGCCCTCATTTATTGATAGTGGGATTGTAAAATGGTGCAGCCACTGTGGAAAACACTCTGGCAGTTCCATAAATTGATCCAACAATTCCACTTCCAGGTATATACCTAAAAAAACTGAAAGCAGAAACACAAACAGACACATATACACCAGTGTTCATTGCAGCCCTATTCACAATAGCCAATAGATGGAAAAAAACCTAATTGTCCATCTACAGATGGTTAAGCAAAATGTGGTACATACATGTAGTACGTTTTGAAATTGGAAAGCATAAGTCCTCCAACTTTGTTCTTTTTCAAGATTTTTTTGGCTCTTTGAAGTCCCTTGGAACTTCATATGTGTTCCTTCTTTTTTAATCCACTGTCTTCTCTAGCATATCTCCTGTTTTCTCTTCTGCTTCACTGGTTACTCCTTCTAGAAACCTTGCTGTCTCTTCCTCCTCTCCTGGACCTCAAAACATTGGAATGCCCCAGGGAGCCCTTTCTCTATCTGCCTTCTCCTGTCCACCATCCTCTACCCATCTATGAGCTCATCAAGCCCCAGCGGTTTATATCACATCAACACGCCGGTGTCATCAAAATCTGTATTTCAGGCCCAGACCTCCTCTTTAAGCTCCAGGTTCATTTATCCACTTACCAACTCAGCATCCTGCCTGAATAGCTAGGAAGCATCTCAAATGTAACATGACCACAACAAAACCTTCATTTGTCTCAAACCTTCTTCTCTCCAGCCTTCCCGGCTCAGTCAGTATCACCCCTATAGATTAGTTGCTGAGGCCAAACACTTTGGCATCATCTTGGATTTCTTTCATGTGCTAACTTTCCACAAACCCCTTTTGTTATTTCTACCTCCAAAACTTATTCTGACTCCAACCACTTTGTACCATCTCTTCAGCTACAAGCAAGATTTAAACACCTTCTCTCTTCCCTAGTCCATGGCAATAACTTCATAAACTCACCTCGCATTTCCCACTCTCATCCCTTATGGCCTATTCTGCACAGGACAACAAAATCATAATAATTCTCTGAGTATAACCTGCCAAAGGCTTCCCTCTACAAATAGAACAAAATCCAAACTTCTTACAATGGTCTACTTCTCTAACCTTACCTCCTACCACTCCCACCACCCAGCCAGCCCCATGAAAGTTCAACACCCTGGCTTTGTTTCTCTCTCTTGAACACAAGGTCCTCCTGCCTCTGGGCTTGCACTCTCTATACTTAACGTTCCCTCTGCCTGCAGTGCCCCTCCCCCAGCCCTAGGCCTTTCTAACCATGTTAACGAACATGGTTCCCCACCACGTCATTCTCTACCTATTTTTATTACTTTTAATAGTTTTTTTTATTGCAATCATTTATTTAGCTGTTTAAATATTTATCTGTATCTGGTACCTATATATAAACTCCAAGCAAAGACTGTATCTTCCTCACAGCTCTGTCTCAGTTACTTAGAAGTGTATTTGGAACATGGTACACACACAACCAGCATATTGTTGAATGAATGTAACCTCATGCCGTTGTCTTTATTTTATACAGACCACAGACAATTTATTTAGCTCAACACAAAGCCTTTCTGGTAGCGTTTTTCAAAATGTTAGGAATAAGATCGTTTTTCATCTTTATTCATTTCATTTTGGTTCAAGTCCTCTAGAATATTCTAGATAAACTTCAACTTAAGAAATAGAAGTTTCTATATTGATGTGAACCCCAACTCAAATATATTTGACAGTGGTTATAACATTTGTGGTGGTGTTCAGCATTTTGTGTTCAAAATTTACTCTACAGAAAATAAGGGGAATCTTTACCACTAACTGTGTACAAAGGATTTTTTTTCTTCTTTAAATGCTATTTTTATAGCATTAAAAACAACAGGAATTCCTCCTTGGCCAAGTGTTTAGGATTTGCATCTTACTTGTGTTGTGCTTTAGATTTGGAGTTAACAGAAACTTGGTTACTTTTCCTACCATAGCTGGTTAAGTCTTTTCGTAGAACCCCTTAGATTCTAGAATCTTTTAGAACATGAAAGAATAAAAGCAAGATGCATTCATCTTGATCTAACCCAAAATGAAAATCCCTTCTTTCTATGGCAGGCTCCCTATGTTCATAGGTTTGTACTTTCTCCTTCTCATATTTATGTGCCTCATCTTAAAAACCCTCGATGGATAAAAGCTTCCACTGGTTAAAACAGGTACCTCATGTTCCAGTAACTCCTAAAAGACTAATTGTACTGAAAGCTACTATTAGCACTTTGGAAGCAAGTTAAATTACACAATGGACCTTCAAGGATAAAAGGCAAAACAAAAAAACACTCTTGAGAAGCTCAGAGGCAGACTGAGACTATACGAAGCTCAAGGGAAGGGCCTGGGGCAAGTATGTCAGTAAGTGAGAGACGGTTTTAGAAGAGCAAGGTAAGTAGGGCACCTCAGCCCCATCCACAGGTGAGCACAGGCAGCTGTGATACTTTCCTTGAGACTAGAAGCCCAAGAACTAGCTCTCTACAAAGTTGTGCCGAGTAGAACCTGAGGGAAAGTGCAATGGGGCCGGTGAAGCTGGTGTTGGCCCAAGGTTAAAGCACTGAGTGCTCATTCTGAAGGGGAGACTCTAATAAGAGAGTCCCAGAGGGCTATGCTCCAGTTAAGGAAAAATCTCACCCCTCCTGCCTTCCCCCAAGGAGTCCTGGTGGCATAATGGTTAAGTGCTCGGCTGCTGACCAAAAGGCTTTGTAGGATAAAAGACTTAGCAAAATGTTCCCGTAATGATTACAGCCTAGAAAATTCTATGGGCAAATTCTACGATGTCCTTCAGGGTCACTATGAGTCAGAATTGACTCGACAGCACACAACAATAACTGCCCTCCCCATAAGGACAGAAGGCCAGCTGCAGAGGTCAGAACTGGCAGTAATAGAAAAGTTAGCATGGTTTCTTACTGCAGGTGAGGACATTCCGTCTCCAACCCAGAGCATAAACATAAACAGACAACCAAAAATCACCAAACTTTGAAAGGAAACCAACACCTTCAAGGAGAAGCATCAGATTCAACAAACTGATGAACTAACCCCAAGGAAACACTGTTTAAAAAAAAAAAAAAGACAACTTTAGAATGAGTATAATTACAATCTGCAGATATTTTGTAATATTCAATAAAAGAACAAGTCACCGGTTTTAAAATTCCTGGGCGTTAACCATTTCATCTAGACACAAATAAAAAACACTCTTAGTCCAAAGATTGAATTCTTGTTAGTTGTCGACAAGTCAGCTCCAAGTCATGGTGACCTTACATATAACAGAACAAAACGTTGCCCAATCCTGTGCCATCTTCATGATCGTTGGTGTGTTTGAGTCACCGTCAGGGCTACTGTGTCACACCAGCTCATTGAAGGTTTCCCTCATTTTCGTTGGCCTTCTACTGAATATCAGAATGAATATGGTTACAAGAATGAATTTTCTGGAAGGATTCTCTAAAAATATGGTGTAAGCAAACATAGGGATGGGAAGAAGGAGAAGAGTTAAGGTATTTAACAATGAAAGTTAGAGCCAAACATCCAACATCTGCCTAATAGCAGTTTCAGGAGAAAAGGACAAAAAACGGAGGAAAGAAATACTTAAGAATTAAATTTCCCTGAACTGAAGGGGAGAAGGGTGGGCATAGATTACTTGCAAAGGAGTAAGGAGCAGTAGGACTGCACATTTCATGAGTAATTATGCTAGCTGTCGTTGGAACAATTCTTCAAAGTGCTGAGGAAAAATGAATACTATTTTATATCTAGTTCAAACTCAGATTTCACATGGGAAAATGAGTTTTTAGACAAAGTTTACCACATGAGGTTCTTTCTGAAAAAGTAACTAGGGAATCTATTTTAGCAAATGGATAAAAAAGAAAAATGAATTAGAAATGATTGTAAACAAAAATCTTAACACTAAGGTCTAAAAGCCAGATTGTATATAATGTAATACAAAATGATCTCGAATAAAAATCCCCCTATCTTTTCAAAATGAAAGGTTGCACACTAGGGTATTATCTTATTCCAAAAAAGCCTCAAACCATTTATTGTACACGGCCTGTTAACACACAGTGATGACGTCCTTTACTTACGTGACTCAGTGTCCAAGGATCTAATCAATCAGATTAGCATCCCCACCCAGCTCTTCCTGAGACCTGGCAACCGGTCCACGGCTCTGGGCACCTGCTTCACTCCAGCCCCCTTGCCCGTGCCCCTCACAGTAGTGTGAGAAGTCTGCAGGCCACCTAACCACCATACTTTCCCTCATCTCATTGTAGGCCCCTCCCCAGGTACCTGGGATCCTGGAATTTCCAGTCAAATGGCCTTAAGCCCACCTCCAAGGTCAGGCCACCAATGTGTGCACTCCTAGGCCTGAAAGATGGCCATGTGTTGTGGTTTCCCCAGGAGTGGGGAGTTATGGACAGAGCTTGGACACACACTTGGGGGTCCACATGTATGCCCTTATCCATGGGAATGAAATGGATGAGGCCACAGGCTAGGGACCCTCATTTGTGTCCCTATTCTAAACCCACAAAATGTCAAGACTGGTGCCTTCTTTGACAGAAGCAGGATGGACAGGGAGAGAAGGGAGACCTGAGTAGAGGAAGAAGTGGGTAAGAGAAAACCAACCAGACATCATAATGAGATAGAAGTGAAAGCTGTCAGAGGGGTGTTGGGAGATTTCCTACAGTAACAGAAAACCCAGTTAAATGTGGCCTGAACGATGTATTTATTCATCATAGCTTGTAGGACAGAAGTGAGGCCTCCAGATTGTTTCTTTCATGGCGCAGTGAAGTCATCAGTGATCTGGCTTCCTTCCTCTTTCTTCTCTCGGTCTGCTGTCATGCAGGGGCTTGACCTCGCGACCTGTTCTCCTCAGGGGCCAGGAAGAAGGCTGTGGTTCCAAGTGACACACCTTGGCAACAACGTCCAGAGCAGGGAAAGGACAGGCCTGTCTTGTGTCCTTTCCAAAGCAGTTGCCATTGAGTCCAGTCTGACTCGTGGTGATCCCATGTATGTCAGAGTGGAAATGTACCCCATGGGGATTTCAATGGCTAATTTTTCAGGAGCAAATAGCCAGGCCTCTCTTCCTAGGTGGTTCTAGGTAGACTCAAACCTCCAGCCAGGGACTCTGTATCCTTTTTACAAAGTAAGAAAAGCACTCCTAGAAGTCCAGCTTTCACCCCTCCCTCAGGTCTTATTTGCTAGAACAAATCACTGGCCGCAGGAAGTGTTTTACCATTTACCAGGACTGACTTAGGCTAATGGAAGGTCAGCCCTGAGAGTGGTGAGGGCCCAGCCAACCCTGCAGCACAGGCCACCTGCTTGCTGAACCACACTGAGGCTCTGTCTGCTAGAAGAGGGACGATGACTGTTGTGCAGACCTTATGGGGAGAAAGGCTCAGAGAGCAAGGCTAGAGTGCCACAGACAGAACTTAGGCAGCGGTTCTCAAGGTGTGGTCCCCAGACCAGCAGCATCAGCATCACTGAAAACTTAGTAGAAATGCAAATTCTGTATAGACTCAGAAACTCTGGAGGTGCAGCCCTAGCAACGTGTTTTAACAAGCCCTTCACGTAGCTCTGAGGCACTCTGAAGTTTGGGAACCACTGCCTTAAAGAACCTGCCTCTCTTAGCAGTAAGAGTAAGAGGAGTCAGCAAAGGAGAAGTACGAGGAGAACAAGTAGGTAGGGTGTACTATAAGAGCAACCAAGGGCAGGGGAGGAAAGTTGTCAGCAATGTCAAATGCAAGGAAGAGGTCCCAAGTTTCATTTAGAGAGCTTATCAGGGATGTGAAATTGAGAAATGGAACATAAAGAGGTTACAATTCAAGTGAAGGACTTTCAAGGGGAAGCCTATGCAAGTAAAAGGCAGAAAGAATCTAATGTGAAAGGTTAAAGATACTGCAGATAAAGTAATACTCAGGGGAAGATTTTCCTGAGGACTATGAAAAGGGAAGTTGAGCTGCACTCTTCAACCAAAAGAAACCCATTGCCGACTCCATTCCAACTCATAGTGAGCCTATAGGACAGAGTAGAACTGCCCCATAGGGTTTCCAAGGAGTGGCTGGTGGATTCAAGCTGCTGACAGTTTGGTTAGCAGCCAAGTTCTTAACCACTGGGCCACCAGGGCTCCAACTTGTGCCTATAAATGTAAAATGCATACTGCGTTCCAAGCCCTGGTATAAGAAAAAGGAAAAGAAAATCCGTGCTATCAAGTTGATTCTGACTCATGGTGACCCCACATTTTTCAGAGTAGAACGAAATTCCATAGAGTTTTCAATGGCTGTAATCGTATGCAAGTAGGTTGCCAGGCCTTTCTTCTGAAGTGCCACTGGGTGTATTCACACTGCCAATCTTTTGGTTAGTAGCCAAGAACAAACCATTTGTACCACCCATGGACCTTAGGATGAGAAAAAAGAGTGTAAAATAACCCTTTAGTAATTTTTATACTGATTACATGTTGAAATAATAATGGTTTTTATATGTTGGATTAAATAAAATGTATTATTAGAATTAATTTCACTTCTTATTTTTTTCTTTTAATGTGGCTACTAGAAAATTGTAAATTACACTCGTGGCTTGCATTGTGTTTCTGATGGCTAGCCCTGGCCTAAAGCATGTTGTTAGTTGTTGTCAAGTTGATTTCAACACTTGGCAACCCTATGTGTGGAGAGTAGAATTGCTCCATAGGATTTTTAAGGCTGTGACCATTCGGAAGTAGATCGCCAGGCATGTCTTCCAAGGCTCCTCTAGGTGAATTCAGACTACCAACATTTCAGGTAGTTGTCGAGCACTTAGCCATTTGTACTGCCCAGGGAAGCCCTGGCCTAAAGCATAAGGCAGTCTAATAAGTTTGGAGAAAAACTGAGTGAAAGAGAGTTTAGATGTTTGAAGTAAACATAAGGGCCTAAGGAAAATGCAAGTAAAATTGTTAAACAATTCTTCTCATGTTAAAATTGTGTTATAAAATATCGAGGAAAAAATGTTATGTGCCCCTTTGAAAAAAACCTTAGGAGGTTATGGGGATACAGAAGCTACCCTCCAAAGGACTGGCTACTAATTTAAAACCAATAAGAAGAGTTGAGTTCATTGAACAGGAATTTGGTGCTAAAGAAATTTCCTCTATGTTTGAAATTAATCTTCACTTGCTCGAGCATAAACTTTTGGGGAGTGGAGGGAAAAGATCCCAACATCATCCCTTGCCTTTTTGGTTTCTCATTTGAAAGGGGCAAGTTCATGATGCAGAGATACAATGGCTGAAGGTCTTCCTTGGGATATAATCCACAATTCCATTTCAGAGAAGCACTAAATGTGTAAGCACAGAAGTTCCTTGGTGCCAACAACTAAAGACAGACAGGAGGAGGACATTCAGTTGGGGCTTTTACACAACGGCTTCCTTCAAGTTACCTCTTAAGAGGCCATACCTCAAAAAAAAAAAAAAAAACTCTGTACTTAGAGACAATAAATGGAGAGAAATAATGCTGGAAAAACATCTCATTTGTAACTCCATGTCCCTAAATATCACAAAGTCTGCCACAAAGGCATTTTTCCTAGAGGATTAAATTGTCTTAAGCCTTTTGTGACTGAAATTGTGAATTCTCTTACTTGCCTTTTCTCAATCTTCTTGTTTTTTCTTGGCCAGTCCTAAGTACTTGACTTGCCCAGAAGAAGAAATCTCATTTATTCTAGGCTTTTTTGCCTGCCCCGATATGCATTCTGTCTTAACAACACATTTAAAACATCAGCTCTAATACCAGACTGTCCTACTCTCCTGCTTCTTTTACCTACTTACCACACATAACCACTTGTATTGGTTCATTTAAAAAAAATAGGAAATGGAGAAAAGTGTAAAAATGGCCCCATTTGGAGATGTATTTCCATTAAATGTGAAATTTAATGTTTCAATACTGGTTCCTGCATGATTTATTGGGAAATAAAGATAAATGATTAAGAGAGTAAGAAAGAAATTATTTTTAAAATTAAGAGAGAGCAGAGACAGAGCTATCAATTTAAGTGCTTTGCTTACAATGGCAAAATATTTTAGCAATCAGAGATTAAAATTTTAATAAGCAATGTATAAAATAATTTTGAAGCAGAAAATGCTGAATACTTTTTCAAAGTCAGCTTATTCAAAATAGGAAAGAATTATCAGTGTGGTGACTGACAAATAGGTAAAGATTTTAAAATACCTGAGAGACATGTAAAATCCACCTGGTTTGTCAGTCAATTAGAACATAAATGTCGTCTCCTGAATGCACGTATATTTATCTTCTATTGCTGCTGTAACAAGTTACCACAAATTTAGTGCCTTAAAACAAGACAAATTTATTATTTTACAGTTCTGAAGGTTAGAAGTCTAAAATAGTTTCACTGGGCTAAAATCAAGGTGCCGGCAGGGCTGTGTTCCTTCTAGAGGCTCCAGAGGAGAACTCATTTTCTTGCCTTTTCTAACTTGCAGAGGCAGCCTGCATTCCTTGGTTCACGGCACCTTCCTCCCAGCAACAAAGCATCTTCAGATCTCTGACTCTGACTTTCTTGTCCTCGTCCACTTGTAAGGACCCTTGTACCACCCATGGACCTTGTAATTATATTGGGTCTACCCAGATATTCTGGGATAATCTTCCCATCTCAACACCCTTAATTTAATCACATCTTCAAAGTCCCATTTCCCACATAAGGTAACATATTCCCAGGTCCAGGGATTAGGGTTTGCACATCTTTGGGGGCCATTATTCTGTCTACCACAGCAGGGCTCTAACAATTTCACTTCTTTTAAAAGAAATAAATAAGAAATATTAACAGAATTTCTTTGGAGTGAAATGTCTTTATTTCACCTTCACTTTTAAAAGATTATTTCCCCTGGGTATAGATTTCTAGGTTGACAGTTTTTTTGTTGTTGTTGTTTTCTTTCTGTTCTGTAAACTGAATCTTCTCACTTCCATTGCTTCTGTGAGAAGACTGCCACTGTTCTTATCTTCCTTCCTTTGTACATGACATGTCTTTTTTCTCTGGCTGCTTTTATGATTTTCTCTTTATTGCTGTTTTTATACAATTTGAGTATGATGGGCCTTGGTATAGTTTTCCTCAGATTTCTTGTCTTTGGGGGTCATTGACCATCTTGAATTAGTGAATTTATAGGTTTAATCAAATTTCAGCCGTTATTTCTTTAATATCTCCCTTGGGAACTCCAATTACACATATTTAAAAAATAATAATAAAATATTGTTTAACTGCTTGAAGTTGTCCTATAGTTCACCGGTGCTTTTTACTTGTTTTGTGGAGATTGTTCTTTATCCATATTCCATTTTGGATAAGTTCTTATGTCTGTGTCTTCAAGTTTACAAATCTTTTCTTCTGCCATGTCTAATCTGCCATTAATCCCATTCCATGTATTTTTTAGCTCACACTTGATAATTTTCTTTCTAGAAGTTCGATTTGGGTCTGTTTTATATCTTCAGTGTCTCAACTTTTTGAACATAAGCAATACAGTTTTAATAACTGACATAGCGCCCTTGTCTGCTAATGCTAACGTCTGAGTAAGTTCTGGGTCAGTTCTGATTGATTATTGTCTTATTTATAGATCATGCTTTCCTGCTTCTTTGTATGCCTGGCAGTTTTGATTGAATGCCAGACGTTGTGAATTTTACCATTTTGGGTGCTATACATTTTTGTATTTCTTTAAATATTCTTGAGCTTTGTTCTGAGATGCAGTTAAGTCACTTGGAAACAGCTGATCCTTTTGAGTCTTGCTTTTATGACTTGTTAGATGGAGCAAGAGCAGTGCTCAATGTAGGGCTAATTATTCCCCACTAGTGAAGCAAGACCTTCCAGAGTACTCTACCTAGCACCTCACGAATTTTGGGTTTTTTCAGTCTGCATGCTAGGAATAGGCACTATTCCCAGCCCTGTATGAGTGCCAGGCACTGCTCTCTCATCCTTTCTGTTTTGTTGTTGTTGTTGTTTTCCCACACCTTGGGTAGTTCCCTCACATGCAGCTGCTGCTTCTCTTTGGTACTCTACCCCGAGCACTCTGCCACCAGGATCTCCCTGGACTGTCCTCTCTGTCTCTAAGCTCATGGAGTCCACGGATGCTACCAGAGTCCACCTTTTTGCACACAGCCTGGATACTCTCTGTAGGAGCAAGCTAGGGCAATCACAGGGCTGGTTTCATCTGTTTACCATGTCTCAGGCCAGTGACCTGAAAACTGTTGTTTTGTCTATCTTGTCCAGTGTTTCTGGTGTTTCAGGCAGGAGGTAAATCTGATCCCTTGTTACTCTAATTTGGGCAGAAGCACCTCATCTCTTTAGCGATTTATGGACTCTTTGAGAAGCTCTTAATGTTGCATTTATCAATGTCTCAAGACTCTTTTACGAGTTTCTTACAGACAACTCTGAGACTTTCCATTTATTTTAACACAACGCTGTGGCACAAGAGAGATACGTTACATAACTTCTTGCTTTAAAAACCATTAAGTGTAATTGGAATGTTCTAGTATTAAATAGTTTTATTATCTTACTTATTAACAAAACATTGTTTACCTGCCATTGGAGTACATTCACTGCTTGAACCTTCTCTCATCCTATTACTCATTTTCAAATGTGTTGTTTAAAAAAAAAATCTGTTCATACCACTTAACATCAAAAATCCTGTTTTGGCAGTTCAGTATGAGAAGTTTCTGAACAAAGAAAATGCACCACAGTGCTTTTTATTTCATCCCTTGGGTGGCATGATAGGAGCATGGTTGTAATTTATCATGAAAGGGAAAATATTTTTAAGATAATATCTTTTTAGCAAGATAGCTCTCCTCTAAGGAATATTTGATGTTCTAATTCTCAAAGTCTTTATATTTTCCCCATTGGACAATTTCCTTTCTTAAAATACCTATGCATTTGAAATAATAAACAATTGCCATAGTTTTTAATATATTGAGACAGACCAAGTAAATTTCAATAGTTACTTAATATTAAGGGCAAAAGATATAGTATCTTCTAATTGCAGTAACGTTAAAAACAGTTTTTCCTTCTTCTGTACAATCTGACAGTAACGGAGATCAAAAGTCCCAAGTAAAAAGCCTTGGATGAGATTATCTTGTCTGAGCCATGGAGTCCCTCAGCCACTTTTTTCCATCTGACTAGAGCCTAGTTTATGAGCATTTCAAAGACATGACATAAAAGCTTAGTACTTTTTTATCTGAGGTAACTCATAAGTATGTTTTTATTCCACCTGAATTAACAGACACCTTGATGTTATTACTTCAGCATCAGTATTTTGGTAGATAAAATATTATCGTTTGGACAATACAGAGTACAACACTGGGGCATACAATTGTAGGACCTAAGAAGTTTAAGTAGAGTTTGCTCAAAAGTCTGAGCTAAAACAACTTCTTAAGACAATTGATTTTTTTTAAAAAAACTTGGCTTACTACCTGTGCTGTATATTTGGTTTATAACAAAGTAGACTTGGCGGGCACCTTTGGTCTTCTAAGGGCAGAACACAGAGCCTACCCCTAGCAGAAGCTCAAGAATATCTGTGAATGAATCCTTGAGTGGAGAAGTAGTCAAATGGCCATAGACATCACAAGGGGACATACAGCAATCGGTCTTGAATAGTTGAAAGTGATGCCAAGTGCTTATTTACTTATTATAAAATCTCTCCTGCCTATAATTTTATTCTATTGCTTCTGACTCTGTAGCCGTAAAGACAAATTGTTCACCATCCTCCAAAACCTTTCATATAATTAAAGATGGTAATTATTCACCCTGTAGCCATCTTTCTTTAAGACAATTCCACTGAAGCATAACAAATGAGTATCCGTTCAGTTAAGTGATCAACATTTAATTTATTCTCTTCTTTGGGTACATTTGCACTGGTTTTTGCTTCTATTATCAGCATGCTCTTTTGTGTAGCCTCTCGGCTCAGTTAGCTGGAACACAGGTTGGCTGTGCTGAGGCTGCAGGCTTGTAGCCAGGGTCAACCAGTTTGCTCATGTGGAAAATCAACCCCTTTTAGTGGCCAAGGCCACACAGCTATCTCCATCCCGGCACCTGGTTAATGCGTACCACAAGAAGGACACATCAGTGGTGCAAAGCTAACTCAGAATAGCCTTTGCCAGCAACAGGAAAACTAGATTCAAGGGCTTAGTCTTGCTTACTATGGCCCAACCCCAAACCAAACCCATTGTCATCAAGTCAATTCCAACTCGTAGCAACACTGTAGGATAGAGTAGAACTGCCCCCATAGGCCTTCCAAGGCTGTAATCTTCATGGAAGCCGGCTGCTACATCTTTCTTCCGTAGAGTGGCTGGTAGATTCAAACCTCCAACCTTTAGATTAGCAGCCAAGCACCTTAACCACTACACCACTAGGGCTCCTTCACAATAAGCCAGAACACCATTATTTATAAATCACAGTGAACAGCCAAAGAGTTTAAAAGAAACTTTCTTGATATTTTTCCCCTTTGGCATTAAAAAATAAAAGCAGTAAATCTTATTCCTGAGGCGGGGAGATGTTTTTCCCTTCCCAAAAATGTATGATCAGAGTCAATGTTAATTGGCTTCAGTCAAATGCTCCCACACTGGGCTTTGGAATCCATCTTGTAAAAGGCTAATCACTAACAAGAGTGCAATATAACACTGGTAACTGCCTCTCTCTATTTTAACAAGTTTCCTATGTTTTTCTACCAACCTGTGTTTCTCATAAAATGTCTCAACAAACCTAATAACTCAAATCTTCAAGAAAATGAACGCTGTGTTAACAGGTCAGTTTTTCTTCTCCAAAGAGGTCCTTGGAATTGCAAAAGATTTTAGTGGATATGTTTAAAATTAAATTCAGTTAGAAAGTTGGACCAATCGATCAGTCAGTAAACAAACAAAATTTTTTAAAGAAAATACGAACAACCATTACATCAATTTCAAGCAGCTATGTATGACAGCTACTTTCCAAGTAAAATAAATAAATTTAAGAAAAAAAAAGTTGCCTTCGAATCTACTCCAACTCATAACAACCCCACATGAGTCAGGGTGGAACTGTGCTCTATAGGGTTTTCAGTGGCTGATTTTCCAGAAACAGATTGCCAGGCCTTTCTTCTGAGGTGCCTCTGGGTAGACTCAAACTCAACTCCACCCTTTCGGTTAGCAGCTAAGCATGTTAACCATTTGCACGACCCAGGAACTCCACTCTCCAATAGTTTTCTAAATACCTTATTAATCAAAAGACACATTTCACACTCAAAAACTTTAAATCAATCACTTAATAGAAAATACCAAGTAAAACATATCAGGTGTGTATTTCTACTATATTACTGTATTTTTACGCAAATACTATACGTCTTCTACATTTCTTTGCCAGCTATGTCCCCCCCCGCCCCCCATATTTTTGTAAGCTCACTATGCTAATTTTTTTAGTAACATGTAAAAACAATTGGCATCATGGCACTTATAAAAACTCGAGGAAGAAGGGCACAGTTGGCAAACAAATGTAGAATGTAGAAAGAAATGTAGAAGATGTGTGTTATAAAAATATGGTATAGTGATTTGCTTCCCCAGAAATATTTTTATATATATACTTCTATATGTGGAAACCTTGCTGGCATAGTGGTTAAGAGCTACGGCTGTTAACCAAAAGGCTGGCAGTTCAAATCCACCAGGTGCTCCTTGGAAACTCTATGGGGCAGTTGTAATCTGTTCTATAGGGTCATTATGAGTCGGAATCGACTCGACGGCAGTGGGTTTGGTTTTTGGTTGTTTTTTTTTTTTTTTTTATATGTGTAATAATATGCTTTTTAGTAGGGACACACATGTAAGAACTAAATTACTTCCCTAAATTGCTACCTAGGATCTGTTGGCTTGAAAATGCTTGATAGATGTTTTGTAAATATGAAGAGCAGAGGGAGTAACTCCCTGTCTGAATGGTTACTTACCTTCATATGCTGGTGTTTAAGGAACATTTTCTCACTTTTTCTCCCAACTTTGAATTACTCTCCAATCTTTTCATTCATTCATCATGGATACACTGTCATCTCATTTAGTGCTTTTACGTTGATACCTATGCCTTTTTTTCTTTAAGCCGTTGATCTATCAAAATTCCCTGTAAGTTTTATTATACCGCTACAATTAGAAAATACAGTGAAAAAACAACCCCTTTGAGAGCTAGTATAAGGATATCTTATAATCTTTGCCAAGTGAATTTGCCTCAGTCTGGGGCAAGTGGGAAAAGAGTTCAGAAGAGCAAAGAAGAACTCCCAGCAGATGTTAGGCCTGTTTTCAGTGCCTGTAGCCATTTCTTAGGCTTGAGAAGCTCTATGTCTATTGATGACTTGATTGATTGATTCATTCATTCATTTGACCTGTTTGCCACTAAGCACTGCAAAAATAATCATAGGCAAAAGTAGAAAGTCTCTGCTTTCACAGGGCTTACTGTGTACTGGGAAAGATAGAGATGCGGCTCTAATAATTCAACACACACATGTAGACTTAAGTGTGGTAGCTGCTGCTGAGCGGGGCATGGTGCTGTGCAAGCTGGCTGTAATAGAGGGAAGTCAGCACCGTGAAGAGATGCTCATGGACCTGTGATGTGAAGAGTGAGAAGGTGTTAACTAGGCAGGAGAAGGATCATAATTCAGGAGGACGTACAGATGTGTGTGAAACTGTCCCTTAATTGGGGGACCACAAAGATGGTGACATGACTTTCACCAGTGATAGGATGTCAGCGTCTGCCTCTTTTTTTTTTTTAATTGTGCTTTAGATGGTTTACAGAACAAATTAGTTTCTTATTAAACAATTACTGCACATATTGTTTTGTGACATTGGTTACCAACCCTGCCACATGTCAACACTTCCCCCTTTTCGACCTTGGGCTCCCCATTTGCATTCATCCAGCTTTCCTGTCCCCTCCTGCCTTCTCCTCCTTGCCCCTGGGCTGGTGTGCCCGTTTAGTCTCATATATGTGGTTGAGCTACATATATTATTGTTTGTTTTATGGGCCTGTCTAATCTTTGGTGAAGGGTGAACCTCAGGAGTGACTTCACTACTGAGTTAAAAGGGTGTCCAGGGGCCATACTCTCAAGGTTTCTCCAGTCTCTGTCAAAACAACAAGTCTGTTTTTTGTGAGTTAGAAATTTGTTTTTCTCATGCTCTGTTTGGAACCCTCTATTGTGATCCCTGTCAGAGCAGTTGGTGGTAGTAGCCAGCCACCATCTAGTTGTGCTGGACTTGATCTGGTGGAGGCTGTGGTAGTTGTGGTCCATTAGTCCTTTGGACTAATCTTTCCCTTGTGTCTTTGGTTTTCTTCGTTCTCCCTTGCTCCCAATGGGGTCAGATCAGTGTAGTATCTTAGGTGGCCACTCATAAGCTCTTAAGACACCAGATCATCTGACCCCTTTTTTTTTTTTTTTTTTTCTGTCATAATTAGCTAGTCTTGTGAGGTTTTTCAGCGTAGTGGTTAAGAGCTGTAGCTGCTAACCAAAACGTCAACAGTTCGATTCCACCAGTCGCTCCATGGAAACCCTATGGGGCAGTTCTACTCTATCCTGCAGGGTCGCTATGAGTCGGAATCCACTCAACGGCAACAAGTTTGGTTTTTTGGTTTTGGTGAGGTTTTTAGGGATGCTCTAGTCATTGTATTTTAAGTGGTAAAACTAATATGCAAAGAGCCCTGATGAGACTGTTCCTGAATCTGGAGATAGTTTGTTGGTGGCATGAAAAATATCAAAATAATGTGGGATTGACTTCTTGCTCTGCCTTCAGATTTCAAATATTCTTATAAAGTTGCATCTATTCTAATGTTTTTCCTAGTCTGCCATCTGTGTTTTAGGGTTTAAATAAATCAATTTGCTTTCCTTGAAGAAATAAAATATTATGTGGACTACAAAATGTGCAGACAGGTGGTCTTCATAAGATATGACTTTTCCACTGTGATTTATGCTACTATTTAGTGTAATTATTACTAACACCTCACCCATCTTATAAATGATCTTCTTAGAAATATATAAAGTAACAGATTTCTCTTTGATAACAAAGAATAAACTAGTATTTATGCCAAATGCTTTATTTTTGTGATATTTAAATACAAAAAATTACATATTTGCTCAACCACGTATACTCAGTTCAGTCCTACATGACTCAGAGATGATGTCCTATGTAGGAAAAGATGTTTATTAAATACTACCCCCCCCCAAAAAAAAAGTCTGATCAGTGGAAGTATCTATAGTAAGATAATATGGATATAGGAGCCAGGACTCTGTAAGGAAAGCATAAACTATGCCACATGATTCAATAGAGGGAATTTAATATAGAGAAGTTGTTACAAAGATGCTGGAAAGAGCTGTAAAACAGAGATTAACAACAGCCAAAAGTCTACACCTCCCAAAGGGTGGAGGGTAGAGGCACAGGGAGAAGGTATGTTAACAAACTCAGAAGCCACAGTGGGAACCTGAGACTTTTGAGGTCTACAAAGAGATGGATCCACTTGAATCCCAAAGAGGGAGAAACACCCTGGCTTCTCCCTTGCTCCTGCCTTCTAGTTTCCCACCACGCCTCCCACTAATCAACCTAACTCAAGCCGGTTGTAATGGAGGCTGGGAAATGTAGTTTACCATCATCCCCGTGACACAGAGTTGCACAGGAAAAGGACAAGGAATGAATCTGAGAGAAAACTTGCAGAGGACTAGCACAGAGCCAGAAAATTATTGCTGAATGATACTATGTGTAAGGGTGCACGGGTGTTGTTGAGTCACTTGCAACTCATGGTGACCCTAAGTGTGTCAAAGTAGACGTGTACTCCATAAGGTTTTCTTTCTTTTTCATTGTGCTTTAAGTGAAAGTTTACAGTTTAAGTTAGTCTCTCATAAAAAGATTTATACACACATCATTATGTGACCCTAGTTGCTCTACCTATAATGGACAGCACACTCCTCCTTTCCATCCCGGATTCCCTGTGTCCATTCAACCAGCTCCTGTCTCTTTTTGCCTTCTCATCTTGCCTCCAGACAGGAGCTGCCCATTTAGTCTTATTTTATCTACTTGAGCTGAGAGGCACTTTCTTCATGAGTATCGTTTTGTTTATAACGCAGTCTAATCTTTGTCTGAAGAGATGGCATCAGGAATGGTTTCAGTTCTAGGCTAACAGAGAGTCTGGGGCCATGTCTTCTGGGGTCCCTCCTGTCTCAGTCGGACCATTAAGTCTGGTCTTTTTACATGAATTTGAGTTCTGCACCCCACTTTTCTCCTGCTCCGTCAGGGATTCTCTGTTGTGTGCCTTATCAGGGCGGTCATTGGTGGTAGCCAGGCACCATCTAGTTCTTCTGGTCTTAGGTTGATGGAGTTTCTGGTTTATATGGTTCTTTCTGTCTCTTGGGCTAATATTTTCCTTGTGTCTTTGGTGTTCTTAATTCCCCTTTGGTCCGGGGGGTTGGGACAAATTAACATATCTTAGATGGCCGCTTGCTAGCTTTTAAAACCCCAGTTGCCACTCACCAAAATGGGATGCAGGACATTTTCTTAATAAACTTTATGCCAGTTGACATAGGTGTCCCCTGAAACTGTGGTCTCCAGACCCCTGCCCCTGCTACTCTGTCCCTGGAAGTGTTTGGTTGTGTTCAGGAAACTTGTTAGCTTTTGGTTTAGTCCAGTTGTGCTGACTTCCCCTGTATTGTATGTTGTCCTTCTCTTCACCTAAGATAATTCTTGTCTACTATCTAGCTGGAAACACTGGTGGCATAGTGGTTAAATGCTTCGGCCACTAACCAAAAGGGTCAGCAGTTCAAATCCACCAGACGCTCCTTGAAAATTCTGTGGAGCAGTTCATTCAGTCCTATAGGGTCACTATGAGTCGGAATCAACTCGAGGGCAATGGGCTTGGGTTTGGTTTTTTTTAATCTAGTTGATGAATATGCCTTTCCCTCCCTCCCCACCCTTGTAACCATCAAATAATGTTTTCTTCTATGTTAAACCTTTTCTTGAGTTCTTTTAATAGTGGTCTCATACAATATTTGTCTTTTTGTGACTGATTTCACTCAGCATAATGCCTTCCAGATTCCTCCATATTATATTTCTCAGATTCATCGTTGTCTTTATCATTGCATAGTATTCCATTGTATGACTGTACCATAATTTGTTTATCCATTCATCTGTTGATGGGCACCTTGGTTGTTTCCATCTTTTTGCTGTTGTGAACAGTGCTGCAGTGAACATGGGTGTGCATGTGTCTATTCATGTGATGGGTCTTATTTCTCTAGGATATATTCCAAGGAGTGGGATTGCTGGATCATAAGGCACTTCTATATCTAGTTTTCTAAGGAAGTGCCATATGGATTTCTAAAATGTTTGTACCATTTTGCATTCCCACCAGTAATGTAAAAGTGTTCCGGTCTCTCCACAACCTCTCCAACATGTATTATTTTGTGTTTTTTTGGATTAATGCTAGCCTTGTTGGGTTGAGATGGTGTCTCATTGTAGTTTTGATTGGGATTTCTCTAATGGCTAATGATCGTGAGCATTTCCTCATATATCTGTTAGCCACCTGAATGAATGTCTTCTTTAGTGAAGTGGCTGTTCATATCCTTTGCCCATTTTTTAATTGGGTTATTTGTCTTTTTGTTGCTGAGGTTTTGCAGTATCTTTTAGATTTTGGAGATTAGATGCTGATCAGATTTGTCATAGCCAAATTTTTTTTCCAAGTCTGTAGGTTTTTTTACCCTTTAGGTGAAGTCTTTTGATGAGTATAAGTGTTTGATTTTTAGGAGTTCCCAGTTATCTAGTTTTCTTCTGGTGTTTGTACATTGTTAGTAATGTTTTGTATTTTGTTTATGCCATGTATTAGGACTCCTAGCGTTGTCCCTGTTTTCTCTTCCATGATCTTTATCGTGTTAGATTTTATATTTAGGTCTTTGATCCATTTTGAGTTAGTTTTTGTGCATGGTGTGAGGTATGGGTCTTGTTTCATTTTTTTTGCAGATGGATATCCAGTTATGCCAATACTATTTGTTAAAAAGACAGTCTTTTCCACATTAACCAACTTTGGGCCTTTGTCAAATATCAGCTGCTCATAGGGGGATGGTTTGATGTCTGAATTCTCAATTCTGTTTCATTGGTCTATGTATCTGTTGTACCAGTACTAGCCTGTTTTGACTACTGTAGCGGTATAATGGGTTCTAAAATCAGGTAGTGTGGGGCCTCCCACTTTGTTCTTCTTTTTCAGAAATGCTTTACTTATCTGGGGCCTCTTCTCTTTCCACATAAAGTTCGTGATTTGTTTTTCCATCTCATTAAAAATGCCATTGGAATTTGGATCAGGATTACACTGTATTTATAGATCATTTAGGGTAGAATAGACATTTTCACAATGTTGAGTCTTCCTATCCATGAACAGGGTGTGTTTTTCCACTTATATAAGTCTTTTTTGTTTTCCTGCAGTAGTGTCTTGTAGTTTTCTTTGTATAGGTCTCTTACATCTCTGGGTAGATTTATTCCTAAGTATTTTATCTTCTTGGGGACTGTTGTAAATGGTATTATTTGGTGATTTCCTCCTCGATGTAATCTTTGTTGGTGTATAGGAATCCAACTGCTTTTGTATGTTTATCTTGTATCCTGATACTCTGATGAGCTCTTCTGTTAGTTTTCTTGTGGATTCTTTAGAGTTTTCTGTGTATAAGATCATACCATCGACAAATAGAGACACTTTTACTTCTTCCTTACCAATTTGGATGCCCTTCATTTCTTTTTCTAGCCTAATTGCTCTGGCTAGGACCTCCAGCACAATGTTGAATAAGAGTGGTGATAAAGGGCATCCTTGCCTGGTTCCCGTTCTCAAGGGGAATGCTTTCAGACTCTCTCTGTTTAGGAAGATGTTGGATGTTGGCTTTGTATAAATGCCCTTTATTATGCCAAGGAATATATTTCCCTTCTATTCCTATTTTGCTGAGAGTGTTTATCATGAATCGGTGTTGGACTTTGTCAAATGTCTTTTCTGCATCAATTCATAAAATCATGTGGCTCTTGTCTTTTGTTTTATTTATATCATGGATCACATTGATTGTTTTTCTAATGTTAAACCATTCCTGCATGCCTGGTATGAATCCCACTTGGTCATGGTGAATTATTCTTTTGATATATTGTTGAATTCTATTGGCTAGAATTTTGTTGAAGATTTTTGCATCTGTGTTCTTGAGGGATATTTGTCTCTAATTTTCCTTTTTTGTGGTGTCTTTACCTGGTTTTGGTATCAGGGTTATGCTGGCTTCATACAATGAGTTTGGGAATATTCCATCCTTTTCTATGCTCTGAAATACCTTTAGTAGTAGTGGTGTTAAATCTTCTCTGAAAGTTTGGTAGAATTTTCCAGTGAAACCATCAGGGCCAGGGTTTTTTTTTTTGTTGTTGGGAGTTTTTTAATTACCTTTTCAATCTGTTCTTTTGTTATAGGTTTATTTAGTTCTAAATAAGTAGTTGTTTTGTTTGTGTTAGTTTAGATAGGTAGTTTGTCCATTTTCTCTAGGTTTTCCAATTTGTTAGAGTACAGTTTTTCATAGCATTCTGTTATAATTCTTTTAATTTCAGTTGGGTCTCTTGTGATATCACCCATCTCATTTCTTATTTGGGTTATTTGCATCCTCTCCTGTTTTGCTTTTGTCAGTTTGGCCAATGGTTTATTGATTTTGTTGATCATTTCAAAAAAAAAAAAACTAGCTTTTGGTCTTATTAACTCTTTCAATTGTTTTTCTATTTCATTTAATTCTGCTCTAATTTTTATTATTTCCTTTCTTCTGGTGCCTGAGGGCTTCTTTGCTGCTCTTTTTCTATTTGTTCAAGTTGTAGGGTTAATGTTTTGATTTTGGCCCTTTCTTCTTTTGGATGTGTGCATGTATTGCTATAAATTGACCTCTGAGCACTGCTATGTCCCAAAGGTTCTGGTAGAATGTATTTTCATTCTCATTTGATTCTGTGAATTTCTTTATTCCATCTTTAATTTCTTCTTTAACCCAGTAGTTTTTGAGCAAGGCGTTGTTCAGTTTCCACATGTTTGATATTTTTTCCTTGATTTTTCTGTTACCGATTTTTACTTTTATGACTTTATGGTCAGAAAAGGTGCTTTATAATATTTTGATGCTTTGGATTCTGTTAAGGCCCATAAAGTTTTCAGTGGCTGATTTTTCAGAATTAGATCACCAAGCTTTTCTTTGGCAGTGCCTCTGGATCAACTTGAACCTCCAACCTTTTGACTAGCACCCAAGCACATTAACCATTTACACTACCCAAGGACTTCAATATATGAGTACAGGGCCCTATTACTATTAGTGGTTCTCTTTCTTAACTTTTTCTTTCTAATAGTATCTTTCCTCAGAGTTGTTTTTACCTGGAACAAATGGTTTGTTCTCGACTACTAACCAAAAGGTTGGTGGTTCAAACCCACATAGCAGCACTGCAGAAGAAAGCCCTGGTGAACTTCTTCATAAAGATTACAGCCAAGAAAACCCTATGGATCTCAGTTCTACTCTGTAACACATGGGGTTGTCATGAATCAAAATTGACTCAACAGCAAGAAGTCGTGTTTTTGTTTGTTTGTTTTGTTTTGTTTTGTTTTAACTGAATATGTAATGTTGTTCCTTCTTTGCTTTCACCAATGTAGGTCCACCAATCTGAAGTGCTTGAGAGAGCCAGGCTATAGGAAACACAGACAACCACATGCACGGTGCCAAAGAAAAATTCTGCAAACCCTAGTGGCAGTGGAAAAACCTGCCACTTTGCCTAAAATTTGAGTAGTGAAAGAAGGAAAAAGAGAGCTAGCATTTAATGAACTGGGTAACTGGCACTGTGTTAGACTCATTACAGCAAACACAGTGCCTTGTCTGGCACCATTCACAGCACCAGCCCTTGGGAATACACCCACACAAGGTTGCTGCCAGCTGAGAACCTTTGGCCCAGAGAAGGCCTTCTGCCTTTGCCTCCCAAATGCTAGAGGGTTTTGCCTGACCTGTGTCCATCACCCTTTAGTCCTTCTCCTTTTGCATTCTTACCAAACCTCACCAATTTGATGTACTGTACTGTTTCTTGCTTCCTGAGGCTCCGCTTTTTGGAATGTGAATTCCATTTACCCTTTGTTTTGTGCCACAGTCACAATCCACCTTGACTGCTACTCTTACCCACACCCTGATCTAGTTCTTGAGGCAGCGTTCATCGTCGCCACCACTATGTGGAGCAGAGACAAGACGCGTTAAAGATCTTAACTCAATTACAAATTAGACACTAACTCATTTGCATTTGAGTCCTTGCATCTCCTGGATTCTTCTATTAACATGAAAATATCTCTGAGATGATGGCATAGTAAGTCAATATCTTCAATTTTAACAGCATACTTTTGAGCTGGTAAGATTAATTGGTAATAAAATGGAATACAAGGCATGTACTTTTTTGATAGGGGGCATACAGCAAAATGAGCTAATAAACATAAAAAGCTCACTGCCATCAAGTTGAGTCTGACTCATAGTGACCATACAGGACAGGATAGAACTGCCCCATAGGGTTTCCAAGGGTGTAAGTATTTATGGAAGCAGACTGCCACATCTTTCTCCAGCAGAGTGGCTGGTGGGTTCAAACTGCCAACCTTTCAGTTAGCAGCTGAGCATTTAATGGCTGTGCCAACAGGGCTCCTTTGAACTCATAAAGCAGTGGTGAGTTTAGGAAAAACCAACCCCACCAAACCCCAAAGTGCGATGCAGCCCTTCAATTATTACTACTGTCTGTGGACATTTCTTTTAACATACATCTGTATATTTTAACTTTAAGATAGAGTTGGCCTGAGTGGGAAGAATTGAGATTAAGTGGGTGGTTGATTCCCGGAATGCAAAATAGTGAAGAGAGGTGATTATTTGAAAAAGGGAAAAGATAGAGCATATAGGAGCGTTATGATGAGCCGGGGTCTAGGTGGGCAGGGAGACCTAGATACCTCCCATCTAGAAGGAACTCAGCAGGAATAGGGGCTGGAACACAGGCAAGGGAAAGAGCCAGAAACATGCAAGCCTAGTTTGTGACTGGGATAGCTAAAGGGAATTAGGGACACCAAAAGAACTTAGAAAAGTATTAGCTCATTGCTTTGATCACCTCTTGTCTGTCAGTTTGTCATACTGTGGTGGCTTTCATGTTGCTGTGATGCAAGAAGCTATGCCACGGGTATTTCAAATACCAGCAGGATCACCCATGGTAGACAGGGTTCAGCGGAGCTTCCAGACTAAGACAAACTAGGAAGAAGGACCTGGCTATCTACTTCTAAAAAAAAAAAAAACAGTTGGCTAGTGAAAACCTTATGGATAACAGCTGAACATTATCTGATACAGTGCCAGAAGATGAGCCCTTCAGGTTGGAAGGCACTCAGAATACCACTGGGGAAGAGCTGCCTATTTAGAGTCGACCTTAATGATATGGATGGAGTAAAGCTTTCGGGACCCTCATTTCCTGAGATGGCATGACTCAAAATGAGAAGAAATAGCAGCAAACATCCATTAGTAATCAGAATGTGGAATGTTAAGAAGTATGGATCCAGGAAAATTAGAAGTCATCAAAAATGCAATGGAACGCATAAAGATCGATATCCTAGGTGTTAGTGAACCAAACTGGACTGGTATTGGCCACTGTGAATCAGACAGTCGTATGGCCTATTATGCCAAGAATGATAAATTGAAGAGGAACGCATTGCATTCATCATCCAAAAGAACATTTCAGGATCTAGCCTGAAGTACAACACTGTCAATGATAGGATAATATTCATATGCCTAAACGGAAGACCAGTTAATACGACTATTATTCAAATTTACACACCAACCACCAATACCAAGATGGAGAAATTGAAGATGTTTACCAACTTCTGCAGTCTGAAATCAATCAAATATGCAATCAAGATGTATTAATAGTTACTGATGATTAGAAGGTGGAGCCCTGGTGACACAGTGGTTAAGAGCTCACCTGCTACCAAAAGGTTGGCAATTTGAATCCCCCAGCTGCTCCTTGGAAATCCTGTGGGGTAGTTCTACTCTGTCCTACAGGGTCACTATGAGTCAGAATTGACTAGACGGCAAGGGGTTTGGTGATTGAAATGCAAAAGTTGGAAACGAATAAGTATCACTAGTTGGAAAATACGGCCTTGGTGATAGAAATGATGTGGGAGATAGAATTGTGCAAGGCCAACAACTTATTCATTGTAAATACCTTTTTTCAACAACATTAACAGGCGACTATATATGGGGACCATGCCAGATGGATGGAATATGCAGGAATCAAATTGAGTACATCTGTGGAAAGAGACAATGGACAAGACATTATCATCGGTCAGAACAAGGCCAGGGGCCGACTGCAGAACACTCCATCAGCTGCTCATACGCAAGTTCAAAATGAAGCTGAAGAAAGTTAAGATAAGTCCACAAGTACAACCTTGAGTATATCCCATCTGAATTTAGAGACCATCTCAAAAATAGATTTGACACATTGAACACTGATTACTGAAGACCAGATGAATTGTGGGATGACATTAAGGATATCATATGAAGAAAGCAAAAGATCATTAAAAAGACAGAAAAGAAAGACAAGACCAAAACAGATGTCAGAAGAGACTTTGAAACTTGCTCTTGAACACAGAGTGGCTAAAGCGAACTGAGAAAAATGATGAAGTAAAAGAGCTAAACAGACGATTTCAAAGGATGGCTCAAGAAGACAAAGTAAAGCATTGTAATTAAATATTCAGAGACCTGGAGCTAGAAAACCCAAAGTGAAGAAAATACTTGGCATTTCTCAAACTCTAAGAACTGAAGAAAAAATTCAAGCTTCAATTTGCAATATTGAAGGATTCTATGGGCAAAAAAAAAAAAAGAATGACACAGGAAGCGTCAAAAGAAGATGAAAGGAATACACAGAGCCACTGTACCAAAAATAATTGGCCAACATTCAGCCATTTCAGGAGATAGCATATGATCAAGAACCAATGGTATTTGTCTTAGTTATCTAGTGCTGCTATAACAGAAATACCACAAATGGACGGCTTTAACAAAGAGAAATTTATTCTCTCATAGTCTAGTAGGCTAGAATTCTAAACTCAGGGTATCAGCTCCAGGAGAAGGCTTTCTCTCTCTGTTGGCTCTGGAGGAAAATCCTTGTCATCAGTCTCCCCTTGGACTAGGAGCTTCTCTGTGCAGGAACCTCAGGTCTAAAGGACATGCTCTGCTTCTGGTGCTGCTTTCTTTGTGGTCTGAAGTCCACCACTCTCTGCCCGCTTCCTTTTCCTCTTACTTCTTATATGATAAAAGGTAGTGCAGGCCACATCCCAAGGAAATTCCCTTTACATTAGATCAGGGATATGACCTCAGTGACGGTGTTATATCCCACCCTAATCATCTTTAACATAATCTAATCTTGCCTCATTAACCACAGGCACAGATTAGGATTTACAACACATAGGAAAATTATATTAACCACAAAATGGAGGATAACAACACAACACTGGGAATCATGGCCTAAACAAGTTGACACATATTTTTGGGGGTGGGGGGAGGCACAATTCAATCCATGACAGTATTGAAGGAAGAAGTCCAAGCAGTACTCAAGGCACTAGCAAAAAACAAATGTCCAGGAATTGATGGAATACCAACTGAGATGTTTCAACAAATGAGTGCAGTTCTGGAAGTGCTCATTCATCTGTGAAAAGAAATTTGGAAAACAGCTACCTAGCCAATTGACTGGAAGAAATCCATATTTCTGCCCATTCCAAGGAAAGATGATCCAACAGAATGTGAAAATTACCATACAATATCATTAGTATCACACGAAAGTAAAATTATGCTGGTGATAATTCAAAAACAGTTGCAGCAGTACACTGACAGAGAACTGCCAGAAATTCAAGCCAGATTCAGAAGAGGATGTGCAACCAGGGATATCATTGCTGATGCCAGATGGATCTTGGCTTAAAGCAGAGAATACCAGAAAAGATGTCTGCCTATGTTTTATTGACTATACAAAGGCATTCAATTGTGTGGATCATAACAAATTATGGATACCATTGCAAAGAATAGGAATTCTGGAATACTTATTTGTGCTCATGAGGAACCTGCCAAGAGGCAGTCATTTGATCAGAACAAGGGGATACTGAGTGACTTAAAATCAGGAAAGGCATGCATCAGAATAGTACCCTTTCACTATGCTTATTCAATCTGTTTGCTGATCAAATAATCCAACAAGATGGACTATATGAAGAAGAATGGGACATCAGGATTGGAAAAAGACTCCTTAACAACCTGTGCTATGGAGATGATACAACCTTGCTGCCGAAAGTGAAGATAACTTGAAGCAGTTATTGATGAAAATCAAAGACTATAGCCTCCAGTATGGATTATCCCTCAAGGTAAAGAAAACAAAAATCCTCACAACTGGACCAATAAGCAACATCATGATAAATGGAGAAAAGATTGAAGTTGTCAAGGATTTCGTTTTACTTGGATCCACAATCAATGCCCATGGAAGCAGCAGTCAAGGAATCAAACAATGTATTGCGTTTGGCAAATCTGTTGCAAGAGACCTCTTTAAAGTGTTAAAAAGTAAACATCACTTTGAGGACTAAGGTGCACCTGACCCAAGCCAGGGTATTTTCAATTGCCTCATGCATGGGAAGGCTGGACGGTGAATAAAGAAGACTGAAGAATTGATGTCTTTGAATTATGGTGTTGACAAGGAATAGTGACTATACCGTGGACTGCAAGAAGAATGGACAAATCTGTCTTGGAAGAAGTACAGCCAGAATGCTCCTGAGAAGCAAGGATGGTGAGACTTCATCTCATGTACTTTGGTTGTGTTATCAAGAGGAACCAGTCTGGAGGGAAGGGTATCATGCTTGGTAAAGTAGAGGGTCAGCAAAAAAAGAGGAAAACCCTCAATAAGATGGATTGACACAGTGGCAGCAACAAAGGACTCAAACGTAGTAATGATTGTGAGGATGGCACTGGATCAACATTATGTTCTAATGTACATAGGGCTGCTCTGAGTCAGAACCAACTCATTGTCACCTAACAAACAACAGCAGCAACAACATTGCCTTGAACACATAATGTGAGTTTTCCTTGTGAGATTTCTTTATAGGGTTGACTCTGTAAAATATCTCAAGTTGCAGTGAACACTAGTTCTATACCCAGTTTAATGTGTGTAAGCTGATATGCAATGGTCATGATGGAAAACACAATGGGTTTTGGGATTAGGGGGGAGTGTAGGCATTGGAGGCCAACCTAGAGGCATCTTCCTTATACTGTAGTCTTCCTCCTTTATTTTTGCACAGCCATTCAGAGAATAAATCAAGGAGCATTATCCCATATCATTGTATAAGTCTGTACCTAAAAATACCAAGAACTTACTAGAAAATTCTATAAATGTAATTTCAAATTAAAGCTATAAGTTCTAAAAGCATCACTTTGGATTCTAAATGAAATAGGATGAATATGATTTATTAGTATATTCTTTCTAAATTTGGTGTTATTTTTAGTGGTGATTCAGATTGTTTCTGGCTTCCTTTACTAGCAGCAAGTCAGAACCTTTAATTATGAATCACTTAGATGCCACAGGGAAAATGATAGGACTTATCAAAAAAGATTTCATCAGTTAGAAATTAACTTATTTTAACACTTGATAGTTTTCTTTAACAGAGGAAGTACTCTGATTTAAGATTGTTTCTGTGTTCACATGTTTTAAAAAAAGACTTGACAAATTCCCAAGAAAACCTCTCTACTAATATACTAACATAAATAATTAAATCAGGTGAAAAAGCATACATATAGAACTGATCAAATCTATTTTGATTTGGCTTTGGAGATGACTTAACGTCTTAGTATTCGACTTTAAATTTAAGATGTTGATTTCCTTTGAATCAATCCCTGTTGCGTATAGAAGTCATACCATTGATACATTAGGCTAGGCCCCAGACTTATCTGGTCTAACGGTTATGAGACATGGTGAGGAAATAAACCAAGCTGGGGCTTTCTTGCTTCATATCTCTGTACCACATTGTCAGATAGGGCCACTCATAGATCAGAGCAAAGCCACGGTTTCCCTGCCATATACTGACAGCCCTAGACACAGCAATGGAGAATAATGGCCTTGACAAGTAGAAGCTCATTTCTTTTCATTCTTTTGAGGTTATTTATGCAACCAGTAGATTCAAGAAAAATAATGAGAACAAAATACCCTAAAGTATAAAATCCCCAATCAGGCAAATGTTGATTTTAAGTGTGCCTGCTGTAGCTTTCTACCAAAATCAAAACCATTATTAGGCATTATTAAGATTCCAGTTTTGAGAACCAGTATTCTAAAAGATGAGGCACCATCCCCAGTCTTGGCTTATCTAATGATTTTCATCAACAGAGATTCTGAGAAGTCATTATCGCCATCTATCAGCCGTACATTAATATTTTCATTATATTTGAGGAGAAAACCCATTATTTGAAACCAGTGTTTTACACAGCATATTAACTCTTAAAATCCCATAAGAAGATGCTACTATCTTTGTATTATATTAGATACTGAACAAATATGTTTAAGAATTGTTTTTTCTCTGAAAATTTACCTCGACATTCACTTTAACCTGTTTTCATCTCTACATAAATGTTAGAACCAACCCTACTACTCAGTGGCACTTCTAAGCCCTCCATCCCCCTCCAAACAAAACTATTTTTTAAAGTGTTGTTAGTATATATCCCCAAAGAAAGGAAACCTTGGTGGTGTAGTGGTTAAGTGCTGTGGCTGCCAACCAAAAGGTCAGCAGTTCAAATTCACCAGGAGCTTCTTGGAAACTCTGTGGGACAGTTCTACTCTGTCCTGTAGGGTCACTATGAGTCAAAATTGACTTGACAGCAACAGGTTTGGTTTGGTTTTTTTTATCCCCAAAGAATACAATATGAAGAGAACAAAGGGTAGTATTGTTGCCTCAAGTTTGCTTCTGCCTTGGAAGGTGACTCACACGTGGCTGGTGAGTCCAATTTTCTTCCTAAAGCAAACTATTAGGTGCAGTTGGACATATTCTAATAGGTAATGGTAATGAACTCATGTACCAGGAACTGTTCTAAGATCTTTACATGTATTAACTCATTTAATCTTCATAGCAGTCTGATGAAATAAATATTATTGTTATTATCCCATTTAGAGAAGGGAAACTGAAAGCACAGAAAGATCCATTAAGAGCTCGTGGTCAGGAAATGGGATTCAAGCCCAGGTAGTCTGGCTCCAGACCCTGGCTTCCAATCCCTGCACTGCCTCCCAGACTCTTACCCTACATGTAAGGAGCGTACATCTAAGGAGGACAAAGTTAGTATGATAAAAGGCCACCTGATTGCTTATTAGAAACAACCAAACTGAGTTGTAGACAAAGAGCCACGCTCCCTGTTTTTCCAGAGATACTGTGGGCAAGCTTGGATCCCACGGAGCTGGGGCAGAAGGCCTAGGTGTCCCTCCATCCACAGATCAGCGGCCCTGAGCCACCCTAGAAGGCCCAAAGTAGAAGTACAGCAAGGACCCTTTCAACACAAAGGTGATTCTCAACATCTCGCTGCCCTCAGACCATCCTTAGGGAGAAAACACTCTTCAGCAGCGGTACGCATTACCTGCCCATCACATGCAGCAATACGGGATGAGCATGCTCCTCAGAGGTGCTGTTTGTTCATCTTACAGGGGCCTCAGACCCAGCCCACACCCTCACAGAGAGTTGACTGGGATGGCTGAGAGTCAGTGTTGGAAATAATCTGCTGGGACCTCAGCTGGTTTTCAGAGTAACCAAACTCGTCTTTCAATCTTCTTGTACATTCATTTTGGGAGTACTGGGCAGGACAAAGAGTGAGGGCCTTGTTCATATAGCTGTAGATATAGACGTTGCTGTTGTTACTACTGTTGAGTTGATTTCAACTCATAGCGACCCCATAGGACAGAGTAGAACTTCCCCATAGGGTTTTCTAGGCTCTTGGAGCCCTGGTGACGTAGTGGTTTAAGAGCTTGGGCTGCTAACCAAAAGGTTGGCAGTTTGAATCCACTAGCCAGCTCCTTGGAAACCCTATGGGGCAGTTCTACTCTGTCCTATGGGGTTGCTATGAGTCAGAATCAACTCGATGGCAATGGCTTTTTTTTTTTTTTTTAGAACCTTTACAGGAGCAATTTTCCAGGTCTTTCTGCTACAAAGCCCCCGGGTGGATTCAAACCACCAACCTTTGGGTTAGCAGCCAAGCACTTAACCATTGTACCACCAGGGCTCCTTAGAGATCTAGATATAGAGATAGTGTAAAAGTGATGAAAAACAGCAGAAACCTAAACATACCATGTGTGATACTGTGGAGATTGAGACACACATATAATTTTGAGAAAATCCTATAATATCACTTTAATAGCTTGAATGTATTGGCAAATTGACAGAATCATTTATAAAGAAAAAAGGATTTGGTGATTTGAGTTATTTGATTTTCAACTTTTTTTTCTAAATTTTATTTATTTTGTTGTTGAGACTATACATACCAAAACATACACCAATTCAACAGTTTCTACCGTATAATTCAGTGACACTGATTACGTCCTTTGAGTTGTACAACCATTCCCACCCTCTTTCTCTGAGTTGTCCCTCCCTCGTTTAACATAAGTTAATAACATAAGTTCCTCCCTCACTGCCCTCTAAGGTTCCTGTCTAATCTTTCGAGTTGCTGTTGTCAATTGGATCCCATATAGATAGTTCTTAAAAGAGCAGAGTGTTCAAGGCAGACCTCTTATATTAGTTAAGGTAATCTATTGTTCGGATTTAAGGTGACTTCAGAGGATATTTTTGGTTTAAGTTTTAAAGATTATCTTATTTTTAATGCCAGTTTTTCTTAGGTATGCTTTGCAGCTTCTGTGTTATCTCCCCTTTCCAACACCTGACTAGTCTTATTTATTTGCAAGTTAACAAAAGGAATAATCCTGTGTTAGTGCCAGACGACTTGCCTGGCAATGGAGTTCTTTTCCTCATGCCAGAAAAAAAAATCTCTTTCACCGTAGATAATCCTGCATCTTTGTAGTTTATCGCCTTTAAAACCTTGACATGAATAAGCTCTTGAATGATGCCAAAATTAAAATAGTGCTTTGTAATTAAGTCAGTGAGGCCTGGCAGTCTGTGAGGCCAAACTTCTAAACCTCCAAGTCTTGAAAAGTTGTTTTCCTTCCTTCCTTCAGTCCAAATCTTTGTCAATTTAACCTCTTTGATCATTGGAAATTGGTGGAACTGAGCAGACTAGAAAGAGAAGGCTATATGACTCAGTGAAATTAAGACCTAAGATTGCCCCCAGAGAACTAAATAGCCAGGAAAGAAATATGAAATAGAAAACTGGATGAAGAGTAAGAAAGAAAATGGTAACCAATTTTCTCTGAAAGTGAATGGTAAAGAAAGCTGAAAATGAAACCACTTGTTATTTATTTTTAATAGTAGCATCAAGGGATGGCTGAGATAGAAAAAACCTAAAAATGTTGTTGATCCTGAGCCCTGATTCCTGGTCCTTAGGCTGAACCTACTGCACTCAGTGCTTGCATCTCCCAAATTCTACCCAAACCACCTCTACCATACCCAGTCCTTTGAGGTTGTGTTGGGGAGAAAAAAAATTCTTTTCTCCATAGTTTGGACAAAACAAATAATTTTTCATAGGAATTTTTTTAACAAATTATTTCAAGTCAATTCAAGGAATGTCCTTGCTGTTAGTCACTATCAAGTAGATTCCAACTCGTTGGTGACCCCATGTATAATGAACAAACCGCTACATCATCTTCATGAACACCAGCATGCTTGAGTCCATTGTTGCCTTCCAACCTTCCTCCAACACTGTGTCAAATAATATTCTGTTATGATCCATCAGGTTTTCATTGGCTGATTTTCAGATGTAGACTACCAGGCCTTTTTTCCTGGTCTGTATTAGTCGTGAAGCTCTGCTGAAACCTGTTCACCATGGGTGACCCTGCTGGTATTTGAAATACTGGAGGCATAGCTTCCAGCGTCACAGCAACACACAAGCTACCCATACAACAAACTAAAAGCCTCATGGTGGCAAGGAACATTAATTATCTGATATGTTTTAGATACTGTTCAAAATGAATCCCTACTCTCAAGAAAAGAAAAGGCCCAGAACAGATGAAGGTTTCTGGTCTTAACTCTAGCTACAAATGGGCTTTGCTCATGATGAGGGTGCATCTGCACCCCTTGGTGTTACGCTCTCTTCATCCTGTTTGTGCTGGATGCAAAACCAAGATACTACAGCCCTTTCCTACAGCAAGTCTGGTTGTCACCAATTCCAGATCTAATAGAATTGCTAATCCTTCCTGAAACTTCCTTACAAGTCTGCATATGATTTCCCCAAATAATCTCTGTCTCCAGGACATGAAGCACTTATATCTCACAGCTCTCCCCTCTTGGGCAACAGGTCCTATAATGGCGAGATTGAGAACTCAGGCCCTGGACTCAGTTGCCTGCCTTCCAACACCAGCACTTCTAGTTCTGAGGCCTGGGGCAAAGGATCTAACCTCTCTTTCAGCCTCAGTTTCCTCATTCATACTGAAAGATAACAATCCTCAGAGGGTTGTCCGGAGAATCCAATAGGAGCATGTATGGAAATCGCTGGGCACAGTGTCAGCATACAGTGAAGGCTGTCAATCAATACTGACTCCTGTTATGTTAATTTGATGGATGACTGCTCGCTTGGATAAAGAAGGCATTTCTCTCTCTGAATCCCAAGAATCTTCAGGCTTCTGAGCATCCTTCACTGATCTTACAATTTTCCCCTTCTCCCTTTCTGGAATTTTCTGTCTCCAGATTCTGAGAATCAACCTTCTGCCTCAAATTATTTTCCCCTGGCCTGTCCTACTCCTCAGCCAGTTGTTAAGACTCCTTCCACTTAGGCTCAACCTTAGCACCTGTTGCTGTTGTTCCAGGCAGGCCTCTCAGTTTAGACCATGTGGCCTATGGGATGATCAAGTCTTGTGCTCCCTCCAGAAGCCAGGGTGCATTCCTCTTTCTTGTCTTAACGGGCTCCATTTCTTGTGTGAGCCCCGTTTACTTCACATGTTCCTGTCTGACAGGTGCATTACGTTGGCAGGGCAGAGATCACTGGCAAATTCTGAACTCGGTGAGACGTGTTTTTGTCTCAGGTTATAATCTATGATCTTCTGATTTACTAGAACTTAATCATCACAGTTTTGTCCTTACTGTACACTTAAAGTATTATGACAAACTAGCAGGCATAATTTCCTACAAGAGAGGAAAACACCATCCATCTTCACAGCCTGTCTTCTCCAGCCTGATGGGGTTAGGTGTTTAGTTGCCGCTGCCACATTCCTTAATAGACTGTTCCCTCATCTCTTGCTCTTGCTCTCATTCTTTCTCTTTTTTAAGGCCACTGTGTGAAGTTTAAATGTTTGCTAAAAGTCAGGAAATGCAAAATTAATTTATTCATTTAAGCTCATCTGTTTATTGTGTGCACTGTAGACCTGTCTTAAAAGACTCTGGGGTGTAAAGAGAACAAACAGAAAAGGTTTCAAAGCCACGCAGTGATTTTTCAGAAGTCTAGATGACTGAAGAAAAGAGAGCTTTGATGAAAACCACCGTGTAATCTTAACACTAATTTGCTTGTTTTAAGATGCTTCTAAGGTTGACGGAACTGCCAACATTTGATTTTACAGGAACCAATTTTACAGGACTTGATTTTACCTGAGCCAGGTGGTTTGGCACCCTTACCAATAGAAGAGAAGGAAAAGATAATGAGAAGCAATAAATCAATCCCAGGTCAGACAATGTTTTTACTCATTAGCAACTTTTAGGGAGGCAGTTCTGAGGGAAAGAGTTCAAAGTACTAACTTAAATGGGGTCCATTTAATCTGTTGTTGCATAACAAATTATCCTAAGATTTAGCATCTTAAAACAATAATCATTTATTACCCCACACTGTTTCTGTGAGTCAGGAATGCCAGGAGTGGTTTATTTGTGTGTTCTGGCTTAGAGTCTTTCACGAAGTTGCAGTTGAGATGTTGGCAGGAGCTGAAGTTGTCTGTAAGCTTAACGGATGTGGGTGGATTTGATTCTAAGATGGCTGACTCACATGGGTCGAAATGCATGCTGACTGTTAGCAAGAGGCCTCAGTTCCTCACTGTGGGGACCTCTCCACAGGGCTTCTTGAGCATCCTAACAACAAGGCAGCTGGCTTCCCCAGAGCAGGCATCCAGGAGAGCAAGATGCAAGCCAAAATTCTTTTATGATCTAGCTTTGGAAGTCACGTACTGTCTCTTTAGCAATATTGGTCACCAAGGTTACCCCTATTCATTGTTCATGAGGACTCTACAAAAGTGTGTACATCAGGAGGCAGTGATGATTGGGGCCATCTTTGAGGATAGGAACCACATGGAGTACAAAGGTAAAATGATTATAAAGTCTTATAGAAAACTTGGTCATTAGTGCTTAGGTATTGGTATTAGTTCCTTGATTATGACGGACTATCACCATGGTCCTGGCATAGCCTCTCTCTTGTTTTGTTTTATTATTATTCCTTTTTTTTCTCAATCCCTGTCCATTCCTCTTCACCCAATAAGCATCACTATGGATAATGTAAGACACATGAATTTAATGTTATTTTCAATTTACATAAATGGAATTGTACTATAGCTCTTTCTCTTTCTAAAATTTATACTCAACATCATGGTTTTAATATCTATCCGTGTCTCCGCTTGTATATATAGTTCGTTGATCAATGGGCTCAAACTTAGCAACAGTTGTGAGGATGGTGCAGAACCAGGCAGCACTTCATTCTGTTGTACAAAGGGTCACTATGTGTTGGAACCAATTCGATGGCACGTAACCACAACCAAACCAAGAAAAACCAAACCCACTGCCATCGAGTTGATTCCGACTCATAGCGACCATATAGGACAGAGCAGAACTGCCCTGTAGAGTTCGCAAGGAGCACCTGGTGGATTCGAACTGTTAACCTTTTGGTTAGCAGCCGTAGCACTTAACCACTATGCCACCAGGGTTTCCGTAACAACAGATGCATAATTTTCAGTAATATGTATATATCTACCCCATTTTACTTATTCATACCCTGACTGTTTGCTGCCTAGTTCTCCAATTTCATACTATTTCAAATTGCATTGTGATGAATATAGTGTATACCCAGAATTTGGACACTTACCATCAGCCCTACCTTCACCATCCTAGTTCAAGCCATCATCACCTCAGGCCTGACTTATCCTGCTACCTGGTTTACCTTATTTCCACTCTTGCCTGCCACCTGCAGTATATTCCCAATCAGCAGCAAGCAGGGTGCTTTGAAAATGTAACTCACATCATGTCATGCAGTGGCAAAACCTCCAGCAGCCTCCCAGCATTCTTAAATGAAGGTCCTCCCAATGGTCCACAGGCTTTATGCAATCTGGACCTTGCTATCCTGCTGGCCTGACCTTCTTTTATACTTCTTCTTGCTTCCCATGCTCCAGCTACATGGCTGTCTTTGCGCTCATTCATTGATTCAAAGATATTAATTGAGCAAATACTATCTGCCAGACATTCTGGTTACTTGGGATATAGCAGTGAACTAAACAGACAGACAAACCTACACTCTAATGATCCAGTACCCCAACAAGAATACCCAAGGCTCATGGCCTTTGCACCTGCTGTTCCCTCTGCCTAGATGCTCCTCCCCTAGGTTTTCATATGGGCTGCTCACTCACATCCTGTAGCTGTCAACTTTAATGTCTCCTCATCAGAGAGGCTTTCATATCGCCTCACCACTTTCTATTCACTACCCTGCTCTAAAAAAAAAAGAAAAACCAAACCCAATGCTGTGGAGTCGATTCCGACTTACAGCGACGCTATACGACAGAGTAGAACTGCCCCATAGGGTTTTCAAGGAGCGGCTGGTGGATTCAAAGTGTGAACCTTTTGGTAGCAGCCGAGCTCTTTAACCACTGTGCCACGCTACTCTACTTCCCCTCAAATCACCTATCACATTTGATATTATATGTTAATTTGTTTAATGTCCAGCTGCCTGTTCAGATTGAAAGCCCCATGAGGAAAAGGGATTTTTAATTTTTTTTTTCAGGTGTTGGGTCAATAGCTCCAAACCATTGACCGTGTTGTGTTTATGTTTCTACTTCTGATGCCTCTGTTGCTGCCAAAACCTCAGTTGCCACTTCTCCTAGCTCACAGCACATCTGCCTCAGCAACACCATCTTATTTGCCATTTCTAACCTACTGTAAGCTTAGAAACCAGAGAATCACACTTAATAACGGTACCTAAGGTCTACTGAGTGCTTTTATCCTTACAACCACCCTATATGTTATGGCCTATTATTATTATTTCCACTGTACAGTTCAGGAAACTGAGGCACAGCATATAAATAACTTACCCGCGGTTACACAGCTAGTAAATTCCAGAGCCAGGCTGGAAGAAATGCAGTCTGGCTCCAGAGCCCTCACTTTTACCCACTGTAATGTGTGCCTATTCTTTTTAGAATTGTGTCTAAAATAAAGGTAAATTGGCTCTCAGTAACTACCTGAGGGAACCTCCTAGGAAGAAAGGGCTGCAATTGTGTGGATTTTGTGATCTGCCATTTTGGTTACTTCTGATTTTGCCCTACATGTCAGAGAGGTGAAACTTTGGGGGTAGCTACATTTTAGTAGTGCAAGTTCTTATATTGTACAAGCAAGAGTTGCAACAAATGCAAGATATTAATTGAAAGCATACTTAGAGTAATGCAGTCCAGAATATTCTCTTTCCTGCATCCAGACATTATTTCAGAAGCTGATCTTTGCAGAACATACACATGGTTCAGCCTCCACTCAGAGCTTACTCTCTCTGGGCCATAACCCTCCCTGTGCTCCCTGCATGCGTTCTCTGAACTGAGGAACATAGCCCGTATGTCAGAGCCAACTCACCTCATGCGCCCACCCAATATGGCACTTATCTCCCCCTCCGTTCACCCTAGTTGGCTTTGAACACACTGATTAGAGCTTCATAGGGTTGGTTCATCATTTTTGGCCTGTTGTTCTTTGATAGGCTGACAATTGCCACACTACCGCATGTATACCTCCAAACTATGACTAGTTCTATGGATTTTAGTATGCTGGAAACTTTCTAGAGCACTGTTCATGAACATTGCACTCATTCGTTCACTAACTCACTTATTCATTCAAACATCTTCTTTAAATGGACCACGACTACCACAGCCTCCACCAGACTGAGTCCAACACAACTAGAAGGTGCCCATCTACCACCACCGACTGCTCTGACAGGGTTCATAATAAAAAGTCCCAGACAGAGCTGGAGGAAAATGTAGAACAAAATTCAAACTCACAATAAAAGACTAGACTTGTCTAACAGAGACTGGATAAACCCTGAGAGTATGACCCCCAGACACCCTTTTAACACAGTACGGAAGTCACTCCTGAGGTTCACCCTTTAGCCGAAGATTAGACAGGCCCATAAAACAAACAATAATACACGTAGCTCACCCACGTATACAAGACTAAATGGGCACACCAGTCCAGGGGCAAGGATGAGAAGGCAGGAGGGAATAGGAAAGCTGGGTTAATGGGGACCCAAGGTCAAAAAGGGAAGAGTGTTGACATGTCATGGGCTTGGCAACCAATGTCACAAAACAATATGTGTATCAATTGTTTAATGAGAAAGTAATTTCTCTGGAAACCTTCATCTAAAGCACAATAAAAAAAAATTATATTTAAGCCCTACCATAGACCAAGGGTGATAAAGCAAATAACAAGACCTTTCCATAATCACAATCTAAAGAGAGACAATAATATACTCGGTTTATTTTAGTACAGTGTGGTTAGAGAAATCCTGGCAAAATGCATATGGAGTTATGAAGCCACAAGGGCCAGGGAGCTCCCATCCTGGGACAAGGGGGAAAATCTTCCTTTTCAAATTCTGGACCTATTGCACGGAATTGGGCAAGTTAAAAAGGCAAAGATATAGAGAAGGGAAAGGGTCAGCACCAGCTGGAAATGGCATGCTCTGAGAGAAAAACTAGAATTTATTCATCACTGGAAGGGCAAATTGTAGAGCAAGGAGTGGAGCTGAGAGAGGCAAAATCCAGGACATAAACGCCTTGATTGCAAAGCTAAAAAACTTGCTCTTGATCCTGAAGGTGTGGAAGAGAACTGAAAGCTTTCATACAGATTCATGTCAGGGTCAGATCCGTGTCTGAGAAATACTCTGTTTGGAGTTTTGTTGTGCAAAGCAAGAGGAGTTGAGAGGCTGTTGTAGTAGATAAGCCACTGAGGGATTCAGATTGTACCCCTACATCACAGTAGGACTTTGTAAGATGGTAATTTGACCTCTGTCAGAGGCCCAGGACTGACCCTAAGAGGAGTATTTAGTATTGTGGGATGGTTAAGTCCCTGGGTGGTGCAAACAGTTAACATGCTCAATTGCTAACTGAAAGGTTGGAAGCTAATGTCCACCCGGAGGCACCTTGGAAGAAGTCCCTAGTGGTTTCCTTCAGAAAAATCAGCCATTGAAAATCCTATAGAGCACAATTCTACCCTGACACACATGGGGTCGCCGTGTGTCAGAGTCAAAGCAACTGGTTGTCTTTTATTGTACCAGTGAAGTAGTTAATGAAACCAACATTGGAGATTTGACTCTCGTACAGGATTTGTGTGGATAGTATTTTTCCTTTTCCTTGGTAGAAGACAACCTCCAAACCCTGAGACACACCTCCAAACCCAGGGTGTAAAAGCTGGGACTTGGAATGAATCTGGATTTCATCTGTATTCTAGCACTAACCGAGTGAACCTGGGCAGGTTGCCTGGCCTCTCTGATCATGACAGTCCCTATCTGCAATGTTCCAAGGTCTCCGTTCT
Source organism: Loxodonta africana (assembly GCF_030014295.1). Taxonomy (NCBI): domain Eukaryota; kingdom Metazoa; phylum Chordata; class Mammalia; order Proboscidea; family Elephantidae; genus Loxodonta; species Loxodonta africana. The sequence goes on from NC_087352.1 coordinate 94,516,736, forward strand.
ACCACATAGACACAGTCCTGATGTATCATTGGTACTCAGGCCTTGTAACGACTATATCACGTGTATTACTAATATTATCACTATCATCACATTGCAAGGAAGGAAGAGGCAGGCAAAAGCAGCAGATGGACCACAGCACAGGTCTTGTTGGTGATGGGGACACGGTGTCAGATGGCTTCCGCAGCCCACGACTGGGCTAGCAACCTGACACTCCTGTAAACGGCAGCACCTGAGTACTGGCTTCGGAGGCTGACTCGGATAAGTCCTTTTCAGTGTGGTTTGCCCACCACTTCCCGATTAACCTTCCTAAAAGACTGCTGCTATTCTTTAATTTTTCTGTTTTAAACTGTTTGATGGTACACTATTGCCTACCGAATTAAAATCGTAACAGCTTAACTAACACTCAAGGTTTTGTTTGAGCTAACCATAGAGCATCTTCTATTTCCCTAAGGAGTGGTGACGTAGTAGGAATGTCATAGGATCTGTAAAATGAGGATATTTATACCTGCTTTCTCCACCTCACGAAGCTGTGGTAAGGATCATCTGGGACAGTATCTGTGAAGGCGTTTCGTTTGTTATAGAACACTGTATACCAGAGGAAAGGGAATTAGTGTTTACCAGCAAGTACACCAGGCAAGTACATTTTCTTCCTTATAATCATTACAGTAACTCTGTCAGATAGATATTTTCATTCCAGTTTCAAAGATGAAAAACCTGGAGGCTCAGAGAAGTTAAGTCACTTGCTCAAAGTTACACAGCTCTCAGGAATGTAACAGAGATTTCATTCAGAACTGTCTGATTCTAAAACCTGAGCTTTTTATCCCTCATTACACTCCCTTGTGTTTGTTTTTAAAAAACCTTCACCCAGCCAGACCATCTAGTCTCTGCTCCACAGACACTTCCTCTCTTTGAGGCCTTTCCAGATGTTACCCCTTGAGGCCCTGCTGCGGCTCCAGCTGTCAGTTACTGCCCCAGCCTCTGGCCTCTGTGACACTAAATCACAAGACAGAGAGCGTGGGGATCTTTGTAATAGTGTCTGGTATTATTGTTAATTCTGGAAATACTAGTCTGCTCTGTGTATATGTGTAATCTTATGTCACCAGGAGGTCAGTGGATTTTTTGAAGGCAGGGACTAGCCTTTCCTCTTCCCCGTTACTTCTAACATTTTCTCTCAAGCTTGCACTCACTCCCTCATGCTCTTTCTCTCTCTTTGTCTCTCTCTCTCCCCTTAGATATTTACAAATTTATTGAATTACTGGATGAATGAATCACAATGGAAGGTACTGGGTAGAATGGGTAAAAAATGTAAAACAAAATTCAAATTGAAAAAAAAAAACCCAGATTTAGTGATCTGAAAGAGACTGGAGGAACCCCCAAGACTGTTGCCCTAAGGCAACCTTCTAACGTGAAACTATAGACACTCCTGGAGAACACCTTTCAGCCACTAATGGACAGGGCTATAAAATCAGCAATAACACCCTTGAAGAATGTGCTTCTTAGAACAACTGACTATGTGAGACCAAAAAGGCAACATTTGCCCCAAACCAAAGTTGGGGAGACAGGAAAACCAGAAACGAGGACCGAGGGAGGAAATGGTGAGAGTGCTGACACTTTGTGGGAATTGCAACCAAGATCATGAAACAATTTGTGTAAGAATCATTGATTGGAAAATTAATTTGCTATGTAAACTTTCACCTAAAGCACGAAAAAGAAAGTTAAATAAATTAATTAATCTAAACAAAATTGTATTGGATTGCTGGAGGAATGAATGAGTCAATTATGATGAGTTTAAGTCCTCTCCACTTTGTAAGTCTCCTCCGGAGAGCCTCTTCTGTCCAGGGAATCTCCTAGCTAGTCTCCTGTATATGGGCCTTGAAAGAAGTCTTTCCAAGCCTAGAACCTTCTGAGAAGTTCACACTTGCGATCTACTTTTATAGTTTCAGGGCTGTGGTCATTAATTGAAATGAATGAAGAAACCTTTCATGAAAATGCCTGTACTTTATCACCATTTCTTTTTAGTAAATGTACTTCTATTTTTAGTGACTAGGCAAAGTCACTGAATGACAGTGACAAAGTCACTGAATAAAAGTGACACTTAGCTAGCAGATCCACCCAGAGAGGCTGTCCTGCACAGCTGCTCTCTGCTTAGCAGTACGCGAGGGTCAGATCCATCACACCGTGTTTAAGGGCCCCTTGACCGTCTTTCTAATGACCCAAATGGCCCAAGACTCAGCGTGTTGATGTCCTCAGACCAGCAAGTCTATATGACACTGTTTGGGGATACTGTGTGAAAAAGAGAGCGTCTATTTCTAAAAGACTATCAATGCGATGACTCTATCAGTTTTCTGTTCAGTTGGAAGGCTCTGTATGAGCTGTCTCCTTTTAACCTCCCCCACTCCCCATTTCTGTCTCTTCTGTCTGGAGGACAGACCCAGCCCCAAACCAGTCATGAGAAAGGGGATGTTAACACGACATCTGGCTCTTCTCCCCAGGGGATGCACACCAGGGTGATTGGGCTGTGGTTAAGGCCAGTGGCCAATGATGAGGAGAGCCAGGCTTTTGAAAGGAGAACATCAGTGACCAACTAGAAAGAGCAGGCCACCCCCGCAAGCATGGTGTTGTGTCGTCTTCTCAGTGCCCCTGATGCAAAGCTAAAGGAGAGGAACTTTTGAGAACAGAGACGCATCCTTTCATGGAGTTTAAACTTTAAATCAATCAAACTTGATTTCAAAAAGGTTATGAAAGAGACCCTTAACAGAAATGGGGTCTTGAGAGCCAATGGAGTTCACACAAGGAAAAAACAGAGAACATTACATTTCTGCAGTCTGAAGTGTGACTGTAAACTCTGATCCTGCCACATGTATTTATGGCTGTTTTATCCATATCCTTTTCTCTCACCAGACTATAAGCTACAGGAAGGCAAAGGACATCTGTATTTCTCCCGTTTTTCTCTCAGCAGCTAGTTTATTGAGTGCCTTAAGGAGTGTCTTAGTTATCTAGTGCTGCTGTAACAGAAATACCACCAGGGGATGGCTTTAACAAACAAGTTTATCCTCTCACAGTCCAGTAGGCCAGAAGTCCAAATTCAGGGCATTAGCTCCAAGCGAAGACTTTCTGCCTGTGTCAGCTCTGGAAGAAGGTCCATGCCATCAGTCTTTCCCTGGACTAGGAGCTTCTCAGCACAGGCACCATGTGTCCAAAGATGTGCTCTGCTCCCAAGTGCTGCTTTCTTGGCAATATGAGGCCCTCATGTCTCTCTGCTCACTTCTCTCTATTATATCTCAAAAGAGATTGGCTCAAAACACAATCCAATCTTATAGATTGAGCCCTGCCTCACTAACGTACCTGCTACTAATCCCACCTCATTAACATCATAGGGGTATGAAAGGGTAGGAAAGTCACATCAGATGATAAAATGGTGGAAAATCACACAATACTGGGAATCATGGCCTAGCAAAACTAATACACATTTTTGGGGGACACAAGTCAAGCTACAACAAGGAGTAACAAGAGGCAGGGTGGTAGCACAGAAAGAGTACATCCTCTGAAGTTAGAAGACCTGAGGCCATAGAATATTAGTTGCATAAATGAACGAATTCCCCAGTGATCCAATATCTTGGGCATATTCCAACCCCCAAGGTCAACGGTTTTCCCAGTTCAGCATCTGGAAGATGTAGAGCCCACTTAGCCAGCAAACTGAACCATAATTGCTATCACCTCCAGCACCCCATCACCAGCTGAACTTTTTGAAACTCCTGCAGTGGGGTCAGGCTGGGCCCCCACTTGCTCTGCCTGCCTTCCATACTGCACCCTGAGTTCACGTACTCTAAGCAGAATCATTTTCTCTCTTTAGTGTGTTCACGCTATTTTATGACCTGCTCAGCTCTTGATTTAAGTGTTTTCTACTTCCCACCACTCAGTGGCTAGCAGCAAGTGGATAATTTGCTTTTTGGGCAAATGGATATAGAATGAGCATTTAGAAATTGGGAAACCAATCCGAAGGTGATTTTGTACACTAGTCCCATTCAGGTTTCATTTGTGCTCTTGCTTCCGTGTTGTCCCTGGAATATCCTGGACAGAGACCAGGCAGCCAGTCTCTTCCAAATGTGACTCTGTGCCTGCTGCCCATCCTCACATTGCGTGCTTTGATCTCATGGTAAGCCACACTCCTCCAGTCACGCAGGAAGCCAGGGCATGAAGGCTTTGTCTTCCCCTGGTAAGCAGGGATGGAGCTCTTCTCCAGGGCATTTCTGCAGCATTCCATCTCAGAGGCTGATACAATAGTTTCATTCTGGCACAAACCTTGTGGGGGTTGTTTCCTATCTGCCACTGAGCTTCAGAAGATGCCTATTAGGCACTTTTTGTTGTTGTTGTTGTTGGCTAGATCTGCAAAGGAAAAATGCACAAGGGAGCTTTCTGATTCCCTCAGTCTGTGGGAGGTAGGAGGTCATGCATTCTTTGGTTTGGGTTGTAGGCATTCAGTCACCTACCAACCTCACACTAGGGGGATGGCCTCTGTCTGCCCAGTGGCTTCCAAATGGCCCTTCCCAGATACACAATGACATGACAGATCTTTCCAATTTCAACCATGTGCGAGTTGGGAAGGAAGCTTCTTAGGATATTTAAGTACATTCTGGATGCCTTTATACAGCCTTTCTCCCTCTGGTGCTATGGGTGTTGGTATCTGCCCCAGCTGCCCTCATTAAGGGAGAAATGTGGGTAAGGAAGAATCTGAGACGCAGGATGGCAGGGACCGTGCAGAGACCGAACGAGCACTGCAGAGAGCCTGTAGCCTGGAGGACGGGAGAGGGGTACGTCTTGGGGATGCTTGATGAGAAAATGAGTCACAACCGAGGCCTGGAGGGAGCAGGAAGCAAGATGTGAATTCCCAGATGCATTACTGGATGTCATACTTACAGGACATACTTGCAAAAAAAACAATCCTCTTTAACTGGTATTAGTTACTGTCATAATTACTTTACATTTTTAAAGATAATCCTGTGTCCAAAAGTAAAGCCAAACTGTTGTTCACATCTGTGGGAAGACTGATGTTGAAAGTGATACAGGAGTGTTTTTTTAGGTTGTTTTGGCCAGGACAACCGAATATTCCAGTTCTTCCCCCAAGGCACTGCTTTCCAAATGCCAGGCAGGCTGCCATAGGACTGTTGCTTTAGAACTGTTAGAAGCCGTCCAGTCAGCCCCAACTCGTGACGACTCCTTCACAGTGTGACCGATGCTGTCTGGTCCTGTGCTGGCTCTGTGATCAGCTGTGGATTGGACCATTGTAATCCACAGGGTTTCTTTGGTCGATTTTCCCAACTCATGACGACTCCTTCACAGTGTGGCCGATGCTGTCTGGTCCTGTGCCGACTCCGTGATCAGCTGTGGACTGGACCGTTGTAATCCACAGGGTTTCTTTGGTCGATTTTCAGAGGTAGATCATCAGAACTTTCTTCCCAGTCTGTCTTAGTCCGGAAACTCCACTGAAACCTGTTTGGTATCATAGCAACACACAAGCCTCCAGTGACAAACAGGTGGGGGCTGCACATGAGGCGCATTGGCCGGCAATGGAACCCGGTTTCCCGTGCGGAGGACAGGAGATCTACTGCTGAACCACCAATGGCCCTAGGACCTGCTTAGGGGAGAGGAAAGGGCTGCGCAGTGGATAAAATGGTAGAGACGTATCAGGCCCAGACGCTAACGCAGGGCACCGCTTAGACCAGCTTTCTCATAGCCATGGCAACAAGGTAGACAGTTTCCAAAACCACACATGTAAGTGTCTCTTTCTCATGGATTTCCAGGGCCAATGGGCCATTTTTCTATCCTAATACTGTGTGGGTTTCCTCCAGGAGCTTGTATGAATGTCCAAAAGCTTTCTGGACCCTTCGTACCCCATATTTCAGTGTCACTGGAAACAGGGCCACTAGCAGCTCCTTGCTGTGACCCTCGTGGTTCTGTCCCCGTGGGATCCAATTGGGAGCAGACACAGAGGGATGCCCACAGAATACCCAGGACTTTGTTCTGAGGTCACTACTAAGAGTCAGCAGTTCTAAGGTGATTTTGAACATAGGTACTGGTCATGGTTCACTTGTTCCCTTGGTTCCGTGTTGTCGGTGGGACATACTGGACAGAGATCAGACAGCCACTCTCTTCCACACATGGCTTTGTGCCTGCTGCCCATCCTCACATTGCATACTTAGACTTCACTGCAAGCAACACACCCTTCAGTCATGCAGGAAGCCGGGAGGTGAGGAGCAGGGGCTGAGCTCTTCCCAAGGGTATTCCTGCATCTAGGGGGAGTGAGAACCGAGTGTATGCACTGTCTGCTGGGACTCAGCACCCATTCTATTGACGGACGGCCTCAGAGCTGCACACACTCAGGAGCTGCCTACACAGGCTCTGCGTCTCAGTCCCCCACTCAAGATGTTAAACGCTAAAAATGAACTAATGCAGACTTCTAAAACGGACTGCTCTAAAAATGGCCTCAAGAAATAGAAGTGATGATTTCATAGAATAGTATTTTAAAATGTAAACCACCTGGGAAATATTTGCGATGTATAGAATAACAGTGGCTTAGCCCAGTGCCAGGCCCATAGTAACTACTTGATAAGTTGCAGCTATTATCACCATTGTTAAAATACAGAGTTTTATACAAGTCAGTAGAAAAATAGGAAAAGAAAGTGTTCACCACAGACAGTTCAGAAAAGAAATTCAAATGACTCACAAAGTATGTAAAATATTTTAAAAAAGTGTAAAATATTACCCTCATTAAAAAATCAAATAAGCATAAATTAAAATAATAAAACACCATTTCTTCATACATTGAATTGGGCAATGTTTGCTTTTGTCGTTCTGTTTTATTTAAGATAATATCTAATGTTGCACCAACAGACACTGCTAGCGAGATTGTAAACTAGTACAACCTTTCTGGAGAGTGATCTGGTGACTCAAATCACACGTTTCAGAAATGCTCAGATGTACTTTCATGCAATCAGTCCACTTCTAGCAAATTTATTCTAAGAAAAAAAATGGAATGTGCACAAATGTTTATCTGTGGAGTGAGCCTCACACTATTATTTATTAGAGCAGGAAAATAGAAATTGTTGAAGTATCCAATAATAAGAGTTTGACTCATATTATTGTACAGTGTATTGCCGTTCATAGCTAAACATGATCGTGTAGACCTTTTTTCTGTTGTCATGAAAAGATGATCAGGAGAGGCCTGCTTGGGAAAAGGAAGCTACAAAACCTGAATTAAGTGTAGAAAAAAGTAGGTAATACTAATGTGTGCTAACCATGATTATCTACGAATGATGGAATTACAAACTTTTATTCTGCTTATTAGCATTTTCTAATTTTTCTGTATTGCATGTACATAGCTTCTGTATTAAGAAAACCCATAAACAGCTTTGACATTCTTAAGAACCCAGGGTATAGCCCCAGACTGAAATGCATATCTGAATTGAGATTCTTCTTTCATTCAGCTAATATTTATTTAGTACTTATGCCAGGCTCTGTGTCGATGCCAAAAATAAAATTATATGTGTTAGCTATTGGTATCAGTACTTGTGTTCCTGTTAGTGGCATCAGCACTAATACCTGTACTGATGTTAGTAGAGCAGTGAATAGAGGTACATAAGTAGGCCATTGCAGTATAGTAGGTTCAAGTACAGGAAGATACAGGTGAGGACAGTAATCCAGAGACGGGAAGGCTCCCTGGAGGAAGGGATGATGACTAGTTCAAGACTAGGGATGGCTGCTAAGGAGAGGGAAAGAACAGTGTTACTGACAGAAGAAATAGCACACACAGAGGATTCAGAAAAGAGAGTTCCAGCACAAAGGAGAAACCAAAGTTAGTTCTATTTGAATGCAGCAGGGTTGGGTACGAAAGGAGGTGGAGATGCAGTAGGAGTAGTGGGGTTGGCAGGAGGTAAGGGGACGTGGTTAACTTATGAGCTTGACTCAGCACCTTGGGAGCCTTTGGAGAGCAGGGAAGGAGTTCTGCTCTTCGGAAAGCTCAGCTCCTTGCAGTGTGGAGAACAGGCTTGCGGTGGCAGGATGGCAGGATGGAGGCATGGAGCCTGGAGGGCAGGCTGCTCTCTGCCCCTCTCCTTTGATCTGGTTGGTGGTATTTTGTTTTGTCATGTGCTCTATTCCAGGCTCGCATTTGTTATGTACTCATCTGGGCATTCCTAGGTGATGCGGTTAACCTGCTTACTGCTAACCAAAAGTTGGGCAGTCCCAGTCCACCCAGCGATGCCTCAGAAGAAAGGCCTTGTGATTTACATCTGAAAAATCAGTCTTTGAAAACCCTATGGAGCACAGTTCTACTTGGACACACGGGGTAACTGGTACAGATGTTAGTTTTTATCAGTCCAAAATACCTCTACCAATCTTTCATTATACATCTCACTTTCTTAAGAACCTGGTGTTATAGTTGAATTCAGATAATACTGCCCACCCCATATCTGAGGTATTACCCTTAAAACTCACTACCGCCTTCCTGAGGAGAAATCCTGCTATGCCTTCGCCTGTGGAAAACCTTGGCATTCATCAACAACTGCATGGTTCCTGTCACGCCTACCCTTCCCTGTACTCTTGCTTTGTCCTGTCTAGTTCATTTCTGTTGTAGTTTTAAATCAGCTTCACCCTTCAGACCCTCACTGAGCTTCCTTACCAACAGCTGGAAACTTTCTCTTTGAGAAGAACTTTGATGAACACAATAAGGCAGTTTGCTCATGGATAGAAAAATGAAAATCCATAGCACAGTGTTTTAAGTTCTCCTGAGAGAAATAAATGTGGCCCATATTACTGTGTTTCTCCTGCTAAAATACATATAGGGATAGAAAATGTTGATGTGGTTCCTTCTGCCCCCAGAGGGAAGTCTGTAGAGCCTTCCTCAACACGTTTCTTCTAGAGCTGGCCTCCCAGGATGCCTCCCGGGACTCCATGTTGCCTCCTGAGCTTCACGCTTGGATGAGAGAGGTGGTTTATGAGAGCATCTCCACGTGTAGACATCACTGTTTACATTTAGCAGAGAAATGTACATGTAGCTTTGACTTAGGTGAACCACAGACTTAGCCTCATGGGTGGCTTCTCTCATCTGATACAGATGCATTGACCTAATGCCACAGGTGGGAATGGTCAGAACTCCGGGGTTTGCTTTGCAAATGTATATCATTTCAAATTCACTTGCAAATCCATGGGGATATGCCATACTTTGGGTAATATGCTACACCCTGAATAGCCAAAGATCATGAGGTCTTGGCTTAGAGTATGATTAGATTAGTTAAGCAAACTGCCTCTTTAGAAATATTTTTAAGGAGCATAATGAACTTTCAGCACCATAAACAGATGTGAGAAATACCTCTTTATGTTCAAATATTCCTCAAGGAAAGATGCCTAAGAACATGAGGATGGCGACAATTTAACTGCCAGAGGAGGCTGTCAAAGGCCTTGTTCCTCAAACGGGATCCCCAGCTCCTTAAAAGTGAAAACCTAAATGAGTGTTTTTATAGTCAGATCACTTCACCAAATGTCTTACACACCAGAGACTGCTGGATGGTGACACTACAGTGTTGAATCTAGCTTTTCCTTCTCTAACAGTGAGAAAAATTGGCTTCCGTTAGCCACAATATACTTAGTTATTTGGTCAATCCTAGAATACACAAAAGAGGTTTCAGCATTGCCACCCCATACCTCTGCAAAAAACAAACCCACTTAGTAGACTTCATTATTTTTTGGATGGGATTTTTGTTTGGTTGGTTGACTTTTGTTTTGTTTGTTGACTAGCTTGTATTCAAAAGTTACTTGGGTTGTTTTGGTTTTTTCTGGATCCAATGAAATACATGAAAGCAACTTGAGCTTCATTGATTTTCTCTTCTCTGTACCTTTGCCTTGAAAACAAGCTATGTTTCACTGAAGTCGGTATGTCCTGGAGTACATAGGTCTTTAACCATAGTGCTTCTATTGGCCTGTATGATTTTCTGGCTAAGCTTCTTCTACCAAAACAGGCTATTTTCATAATATTGTGTTTTCCTTCACATGTGCCTTAAAAAGCAAGCTAAAATCCTGTATTACAACAGGAGAGGTCAATGCATTCTAAGACTGAGGCTGGAAGTGATTGCTCAGGGTTAAAAGCTAGTAGTCAGACTTTGTTATAGATTGAATTGTGGCCCCTAAAAATATATGCCGTAAATCCTAGCCTCCTATACTTGTAGATGTAATCCTATTTGGGAATAGGGTTTTCTTTGTTATATTAATGAGGCCAATTCAGTATAGGGTGTGTCTTAAACTGATCACCTTTGAAATATAAAACAAGCAGGTTAGACACAGACAAACAAGCCAAGAAGGGAGGAGATAGATGCCATACCACATAAAGATTGCTGAGGAACCAAGGAACAGAAGCTGAAAAGAGATAAGGACCTTCCCCCAGAGCCAAAAGAGAGAGAAGCCTTCCTCTGCAGGCAAAACTGGACTTCTGGCCACCTAAACTATGAGAAAATAAATTTCTGTTTGTTAAAGCCACCCACCTGTGGTATTTTTGTTATAGTAGCACTAGATAACTAAGCCTTCATGTCTGAGTTAGACGTCAGTGGGAACTTCTTAGCATGGACAGGCTACAATTGGGGGTTATCATAGAGGTAGTGAAAAAAAATCTCCATGTTTACAGATGACATGTTCTTTGGGATCTTGAAATTCAATGGAAAATAATGCCGTGAGTCTGTTATCAAATACAAATGCAACAAAAATGGGCCTATGTACAGTAATGCTGCTGGGCAACCTCACTAAGGAATGATATATCCTGAACATCCAGGTACAACTCAAGAACAGATACTAGGTGTCATCACAGAGGATAGCCAAAACAAGAAAACAAATAAAATAACAGAACAGCAACAACAACAAAAGATGTCTTCGTTTTGACACCTGCTAGAAAACAAAATCATCACAACTGAACCAACAAGCAACATCGTGATAAACAGAGAAAATACTGAAGTTGTCAAGGATTCCATTCTACTTTAATCCACAATCAACACCCATGGAAGCAGCAGTCAAGAAATCAAATGACATATTGCATTGGGCAAAATCTGCTGCCAAAGGCCTCTTTAAAGTATTAAAAAGAAAAGATGTCACTTTGAGGGTTAAAGTGTGCCTGACCTAAGCCATGGTATTTTCAGTCGCGTAGTATGTGTGCAAAAGCTGGACAATGAGTAAGAAAGACCGAAGAAGAATTGACGTCTTTGAATTATGGTGTTGGAGAAAAAAAATTAATATGCCATGGTCTTTTCTTTTTTTTTTTTACTAGAAAAACAAACAAGTCTGTCTTGGAAGAAGTACAGCCAGAGTGCTCCTTGGACACAAGGATGATGAGACTATGTCTCACGTACTTTGAATATGTTATCTGGAGGGACCAGTCCCTGGAGAAAGTAGAGAAGCTTGGTAGAGAATCAGCAAAAATGTAGAAGACCCTCAAAGTGATGGATTGATACAGTGGCTACAACAATGGGTTCAAATATAGCAACGATTGTGAGGATGGTACAGGGCCGGGCAGTGTTTCATTCTGTTGCACATAGGGTCACTGTGAGTTGGAATCAACTCAACGATGCCTAACAACAACAGAAATAAAACTGCAGGGTAGAAATTGTGAAGATTCTGATTCCAATTCCTTGGAAGAAAAACTATAATAATTAGAACTGTCTGGAAATGGATTAGGTTGTGTCAGGAGTGTGTTCCAACACCAACAGTGTAAGGACAAAAGTTAGACAACCCCCTGTGGAAATACAGGCAGTCCCCAGGTTATAAATGAGACCTGTTCCTAAATGTGTCTTTAAATTTTTTTTTTTTAGTGGGTTTCTGGTGAAAGTTTACTGTGCAAATTAGTTTTTCACTCAAAAATTTATACACAAATTGTCTTGTGACATTGGCTGCAATCCCCACAATGTATCAACACTCTCCCCTTTTCTCTTTCCACCCTGGATTCTTGTGTCCATTCGTCCAGTTTTCCTGTCCCTTCCTGCCTTCTCATCTTTGCTTTTGGGCAGATTTTGCCCACTTAGTCTTGTATACTTGATTAAACTAAGAAGCACATTCCTCACATGTGTTATTGTTTGTTTTATAGGCCTGTTTAACTTTTGTGGACTTTGAGAATGGCTTAAGTTCTTAGTTAACAGGTTGTCTGGGGACCGTAGTCTTGGGGGTTCCTCCAGTCCCTGTCAGACCAGTAAGTCTGGTCTTTTTTGTGTGAATTTGAATTTTGTCCTACATTCACCGCTCCCAACCCCACCATCTGGGACCCTCTATTGTGATCCATATCTGAGCAGTTGGTTGTGGTAGCTGGGCATCATCTAGTTCTTCTGGGCTCAGGCTGGTGGAGGATATGGTTCATGCAGCCCCATTAGTCCTTTGGACTAATGTTTACTTTGTGTCTTTGGTTTTCTTCATTCTCCTTTGCTCTGAACATGATGAGACCAATAGATGTTTCTTAGATGGCCACTCACAAGCTTTTAAGAACCCAGACACTGCTCACTAAAGTAGGATGTAGAACATTTTCTTTATGAACTATGTTATGCCAGTTGATCTGAATATCCTCCAAGACCATGGACTCCAGCCCTCAGCCTCAGTAACACAGTCTCGCAAGGTGTTTCGATGTGTCTAGGAAGCTCCTATGACTTTGCCTTGGTCAAATTGTGCTGACTTCTCCTGTATTGTGTGTTGTCTTTCCTTACACCAATATTAATACCTGTCTATTGTCTAATTAAAAAAAAATTTTTTTTTAATTGTCTAATTAGTGATTTCCCCTTCCCAACCCTCCCCTCACTCATAACCATGAAAGAATGTTTTTTTTCTGTGCATATACTTTTTCTTGGGTTTTCATAATAGTGGTCTCATACAACATTTGTCCTTTTGTAATTGACTTATTTCACTCCTTATAATGCTCTCCAGATTCATCCATGTTGTGAGATATTTCGAGGACTCAACATTATTCTTTATCGTTGCATAGTATTCCATAGTGTGTGAGTACTATAATTTGTTTATCCATTCGTCTGTTGATGGACACCATCTTTTTGCTACTATGAATAATGCTGCAGTGAACATGGGTATGTGTATGTCTATTCGTGTGACACCTCTTATTCTCTAGGGTATATTCTTAGCAGTGAGATCGCTGGATCATATGGTACTTCTATTAAATATTAAATAGAAGGAGTGATAAAGGTCATCCTTGTCTTGCTACCATTCTCAGGGGGAATGCTTTCAGCCTCTGTCCATTGAGAACGAGGCTGGCTGTCGGTTTTATATAGATGCACTTCATTATGTTGAAGAATTTCCCTTCTATTCTTATTTTACTGAGAGTTTTTATCAGGAATGGGTGTTGGACTTTATCAAATGCCTTTTCTACATCTATTGAGATGACTTTGTGATTCTTTTCTTTTGTTCTATTTATGTAGTAGATTACATTGATTAATTTTCTAATGTTGGACCATCCTTGCATACTTGATCTAAATCCCACTTGGTCGCAGTGTTGTTTTTTTTTTTTTCAATATGATGCTGGATTCTATGTCGAGAATTTTGTTGAGAATTTTTGCATCTATATTCATAAGATATATTGGTCTGTATTTTTTTTGGTGTCTTTGCCTGTCTTTGGTATCAGGATTATGCTAGCTTCATAGAATGAATTAGGGAATATTCCTTCTTTTTCTATGCTCTGAAATAGTTTAGTATAGGTGTGAGTTCTTCTCTGAATGTGTGGTAGAATTCTTCAGGGAAGCCATCCAGGCTAGGGCTTTTTTTCTGTTGTTGTTCGAAGTTTTTTTTTTTTTTTCTTACTTCTTCAATGTCTCCTCTTGTTATAGGTCTGTTCAGATTTTCTATTTTGGCTTGCCTTAGTTTAGGTAGGTAGTGCATTTCTAGAAATTTGTCCATTTCCTCTAAGTTCTCAAATTTGTTAGAGTAAAATTTTTCATTCTATTCTGTTATGATCATTTTTATTTTATCTAGGTCTCTTGTAATGCCTCCCATCTCTTTTCTTATTTGGGTTATTTGCTTCCTCTCCTGTTTTTCTTTTGTTAGTTTGGCCAGTGGTTTGTTGATTTTGTTGATCTTTTCAAAGAAGCAACTTTTGGTCTTATCGATTCTATTGTTTTTCTGATCTCTTTCATTTACTTCTGCTCTAATGTTTATTATTTCCTTTCTTCTGATAGCTATGGGCTTCTTTTGCTGTTCTCTTCCCATGTGTTTGCATTGTAGGGCTAACATTTTGATTTTGGCTTGTTATTCTTTTTTGATGTGTACATTTATTGCTATAAATTGACCTCTGTGCATTGCCTTTGCTGTGTCCCAAAGGTTTTGGTATGATTTGTTTTCATTCTCATTCGATTCTAGAAAATTTTTTATTCCCTTTTTGATTTCTCCTATTACCCAGTTGTTTTTAAGCAAGGTGCTATTCAGTTTCCATCTATTTGTTTGTTTGTTTGTTTGTTTTTTCTTTGCTCTTCCTGTTATTGATTTCTACTTTTATGGTGTTATGATCAGACAGAATGCTTTGTATTATTTCAATATTTTGGATTTTATTGAGACTTGCTTTGTGGCCTAAAATGTGGTCTATTCTGTAGAATGTTCCATGTGCACTGGAAAAGAATATACATTTTGGTGCTGTTGGGTGTCTTTAAGAATTTGAAGGTCATTTGGAACAGGTGCATACAGCTCAAAAAAAAATTTTTTTTTTTTTTTTTGTGTAAGAAAAGGCTTAAAGCCTTTTCAATGATGTAAAAGCTGCTTGTGCAGCAAGTGAACGTGATTGTGATGAAAAATATGTTCCAAGTAGGGGTAGGCTCAGTTGTTTCAAAGTGAGGGCAAATTTACTTAACACTAAAGGGCAAGTACAAGCTGTCCCTAAGCCTGAGTTCGTAACTCTGGGGATTTACTGTACTGTAAAAAGAGCTCACACTTTTTGAGGAAGAATTGAATGAGGTGATCTCTGAGGGTTTTGAGTAAACTGCTTTGTGGGGAAGCTTCCAAGCACAACTGGAAAGAGGGGAATCAGAGAATCCAGGGACCCTTATCAGGGCACTGGGGCACAGAGCTGTGTAGGGGGAGATGAGGCGGGGGAGGAAATGGAGCATGTGGACTAAGGACATCACACTTGGAAAGATATGGGGAGGGGGGTTAGATATGGTTTCTGAACAAGTCAACCCATTTTTTTTTTTTTTTTTACATTTTCCCAGGCTGACTGATTCAGGAGTATATACTGAAGATGATAAATTTGCTGCTCATCTCTTTCCACTCAGTCAGTAGTTATCTATGCCCATGTACCTAATATGAGCTGTGGTATCTGCTTTCTACCCTCTGCCAAGCCCACTATTTTTGTAACAGTGACACCCCATGGAACAGTTTGTTCTTTAATAGCATCATCGCTGCTTTTAAAGAACAGTTGAGACAGGAAGTGTGTAAGGCCTCCATTTCTGTACATGCAGCTCAGTTATCAGATGTACTGTGAGAATCATGTTTTCTCCAGTAGGTATGATCTGAACAGTAAATGTGATTGCTCTATGAGCCACCGTTGTGTGGCAACTAAACATTATTGCCATCACCTTTAAGATACTAGTTTTGTCCCTAGCTTAAATGTCATGATTTTGATGTACTTTTATAATTCACTTCTCACTAAAAGTGAACCTGCAATATGGTAAAAATGCATTCAAAATGTTCCTAATACTAAGACTGCAGGATTACAGAAGAATGTGAGTGATCTAGGTTAATAAAAACTCTGATAGCAAGAGAGATATATAATACACAATACTGGGGAAGCCAGCACAACTTGTATAAAGCAAGGTCATGGAAGCTCCACAGACACATCCAAACTTCCTGGGGGACCAAACTACTGGGCTGGGGGCTATGGGGACCATGGTCTCGGGAAGCATCTACCTTAATTGGCATAACATAGTTTATAAAGAAAATGTTCTACATCCTACTTGGATTAGTAGCGTCTGAGGTTTTAAAAGCCTGTAGGCAGCCGTCTGAGATATTCCACTGGTCTCACCCCATCAGGAGCAAAGGAAAATGAAGAAAACCAAAGATACAAGGGAAAGATTACTCCAAAGGACTAATGGATCACAACTACCATGGCCTACACCAGACTGAGTCCATGACAACTAGATGGGGCTAGGCCACCACCACTGACTACTCTGACAGGAATCACAATAGAGGGTCCCAGACAGAGCTGGAGAAAAATGTAGAAAAAAAATTCTAACTGACAAAAAAAAGACCAGACTTACTGGCCTGACAGAGACTGGAGAAATCCCAAGTCTGGCCCCCAGACACCCTTTTAGCTCAGTAATGAAGTCACTCCAAAGATTAGACAGGCCCGTAAAACAAAATGATACTAAAGGGGTACACCAGCCCAGGGGCAAGGACTAGAAAGCAGAAGGGGACAGGAAAGCTGGTAATAGGGATCCCAAGTTCGAGAAGGGACAGTGTTGACGTGTCGTGGGGTTGTTAACCAATGTCATAAAACAATGTGTGTACGAATTGTTTAATGACCAGCTAGCTTGTTCTGGAAACCTTCATCTAAAGTACAATAAAATTCATTCTCATAAACTGTTAGTGGGAGCCCAGTCAGTATAAGCATTTCGAAAAGAGATTTGACAATATTTATTAAATGCTAAGCTGCACATATCTTTTTATTCAGAAAATAATTCCACTGCTAGTTATTTATCCAATAGTTATGCTTATACAAATATGAAAATATATGCATAATGTGGTAATTGAGTTATGACTTCAAATAGCACAAAGCTAAAAGCAATAAAATACAACCAGAATGTTCTTTAGAAGCAAGGATAGTGAGACTTTGACTCACTTAATTTGGACACGTCATCACAAAAGACAAATAACTAGAAAAGAACATCATGTCTGGTAAAGGAGAAAGTTAGTGAAAATGAGGGAAACCCTCAATGAGGTGGATTGACACAGTGGCCACAACAGTGGGCTCAAACATACCAAAGATCATGAATGGCACAGGACTGGACGTTTCATTCTGTTTTACCATGAGTCACAGCCTACTCAAGGGCAAATAACAACAAAAGCAATAAATGTTATCTATAAGGGGCCAATTAAAAAATTATAAGTCCATATTGTAAAATGCTGTGCAACTAGTAAGAGTACTGTCAAATCTCTTTGCAATGATTTGAAAATATGTCCAAGATTATGTAGTATTAAGTGACAAAAACAAGTTGTGGACAAGTTTCACAAACAACATACACACACACACACAAAAAAAAAAAAAACCGGGAACCATCAGCAATGGTTCCTTCTCAGGGAATGGAATCCAAAGACTATAGATTTCCCCTTTATCGTGAGAGTTGAAAACAGTAATGCATGAACATGTTATTTTAAACACACAAGCTCCGATAGATCCCCTACTTCTATTACTGATACATTCCTCCCCGGGGCAGGGACTCTGTATACCTACTGCCTATCTCTTTTTTATCATTACCAAATCCTGGAGAGAACAGTCAACACCAGCTTTCTTCGCCCTACTCTTTTTTTTTTTTTTTTAAATAATTTATTCTTGGTATACTTCATTTCTCTTCAAATTTCTTTTTTTTTTTTTTAATTTTATTGTGCTTTAGGTGAAAGTTTACAGCTCAAGTTAATTTCTCATTCAAAATTTATACGCACATTGTTTGGTGACATTGGTTGCAATCCCCACAATGTGACAGCAGCTCCTCCTTTTACACCCCAGGTTCCCTGTGTCCATTCATCCAGTTCCTGTCCCTTCCTGCCTTGTTGTCCTGCTCCTGGACAGGAGTCGCCCATTTGGCCTCATATATCTGATTGTACCAAGAGGCACATTGCTCACATGTGCTGTTTTTTGTTTTATAGGCCTGTCTAATCTGTCTGAAAAGTGGGTTTTGGGAATGGTTTCAGTTCTGGGTTAGCAGAGTGTCTGGGGGCCACAGTCTTGAGGGCTCTTCACTTTTCGTCTTCCAGTTTCTTCACTTTTTTTTTCTCGTTTATTCTTTATTAAAATGAAACTTTTCCCTGACACTTGATTCTACTGAAACTTCCCAAAGAAATCCAGTGACCTCCCATTCACCACAGTAAATATATATTTTCAGTCCTCAATGACGTTTGTTACTATTGACCACTTGCTTCTTTTCAGTGTGCTCTCATCCTGATTCCGTCTCCTGTGGTAGCCGTCTGCCTTCCCCCTTTAAATACTGGCCCTACCTTGGGTCTTCTGTTGCAAGTCTGCCCCTCTCGTGCTCTAACTTTACAAACCTGGGTCTTTCCACAGACCAGAACCACATAGCCAACTGCATGCAGGTCACTCCCTCCTGGGGTCCCATAGGCACCCTGCGCTCACCACGGCCACATTTGATTTTATTAGTTTATTCCAACTACTGGTTGCACCGTGGTTAAGTGCTGTGGCTGCTAACCAAAAAGTTCAGCATCTTGAATCTACCAGGTGCTCCTTGGGAACTCCATAGGGCGCAGTTCTACTCTGTCCTGTAGGGTCACTACGAGTCAGAATCAACTCCATGGCAACAGGTTTGTTTGTTTGTTTTTCTTTTTTTGGTTGCAGATGAACTGTTTGATGCTGAGCAGAGAGCTAGAACATGCTTATCTCCCTAGCAGGGCTCAGAAAGTAAGTAAGGAGGTAGTTGACTCCATGGCCTATCTCATTTGCTTACAACATGTGCTCATGTTCTCTTAATGACCCTTAGGAAAGGCCTACATGCAGCTTTCTAATTTAGCCTGGCATTTACATATTACTTTACGGCTTACAGTGTAGTTTGAAAAACATTCTTCATTTGATTATCTCAGCAATCCTCCCCATCTAACCCCTTGCCTGTATTTTTACAAGAAATTCATAAAGTTTAAGAACATTCCCAAATTCTCACATAAATTGAGAGAGCCGGACTTCAAACCTGTACCTTGTGACTCTAAAGTCTATCTTCTTTCCACCACGACACGCCTTCCTATCAGCGTGGGAACTGTAAACAAAAAACAGTTGCCATGAGTCAGAATTGACGTGACTCATGGCAACTCCATGTGTTGCAGAGTAGAGCTGCACTCCATAAGGTTTTCAGTGCTGTGACCTTTCAGAAGCAGACTGCCAGGCTTTTCTTTCAAGGTGCCTCTGGGGAGGTTGGAACCATCAACCTTTCAGTTAGTAGTCAAGTGCTTAACAGTTTACGCCACCCAGGGGCTCCTTAAACCCGTTGACATCGCTAGATTCTGACTCACGTGACCACATGTGTGCACAGTAGACCTGCTCCATAGGGTCTTCATTTTCATGGCTGTGACCTTTCTGAAGCAGATTGCCAGAACTTTCTTCTGAGGCATCTTGGGTGTGTTCGAATTGCCACCCTTTTGGTCAGTAGCCCAGTGGGAACTGCAGGCACTATTTAAGTTTCACTTTGCACACACACACACATCCATTCATGTATATTTTTCTTAAATAAACCCTTACAATACTTTGAAGTTGTCTCCCCAATCTATATGGGGAAATTATAGCTCAGAATATTGACATATCTTACCCAAGATTGCCCTGGTAGGAAATGGCAAAGCTAGAACAAGAAGCCAAGCATTAGGGCTCCTGGTTTAATTTTTTTTACCTGATATTTGTGGTTCATCAAAGAATGCCTCCCTGGCACATGCCCTCTGCTTGTAATGAGTTATAGGATCATCCTAAATTGCATTAGTATATTGGGAAATTGAATGATCTCTTTCACCGTGGAATGATTATAAAGGCACCAGAACTACAGGTTTATAAACATGCAAGTTGGATTTTTGATGGTTAGGGCTGTTGTTGAAAAGGTAAAATTTATCAAATAATCTTTTCTAGCAGTTACCAGCATTGAAAGTTTCACTTCTGCCAGAGGAACATGGAAAACTGACATAAAATTACCTATATGAATCAGAGAGTCTTTAACGCTATTGAAACTATCGAAAAGGGGAAGCAATTAACAGCAAGTGATCTTTTCCTAAAAAAGGAATGAGACTATTGGTTGCTGCCTGGTCACCCAGACCTCTTACATCAATAGACAGAGCTTCACAGGTACCTTGACATGTATTTTTTGGAGGGGAATGTAGTCAAAAGAGGGAGTTGTCCCTAACTGAAGGCCAAATATAGGAAAATAAAGTACAGTACAGTACAACACAAACGTCTTTACTTCATAGCTAACAGGGAAGAATTAAGGGTGAGAAATGTGACAATGGGTAGCACTTACGTATACTCTGGAAGAGCAACGGGACATAAACTGGATATATTAAGTGGTATCCAGAGGAAGGTAGAAAAGCTGAAGATGCTCCACTACGTTTTCAGTAAGTTTCATGGTACCACCACCACCGCTGCCAGCAAGTCAACACCAACTCATGGCGACCTCATGTGTGTCAGAGCAGAACTCTGCTCCATAGACCTGTGCTCTGATGGCGGAGAGTATGGTACAATTTCTGTAAGGATTAAGGGAGATAATATAGGCGAACCACTGTATTTAGCACAGTGTCTGGCATATAACATTGAATCACTTGTAGTCCTTACAATCTTACCACCTGATACCTGGCACAGTTCAGCAGGTTGCTTTGTGATAGAATGACTCAGAATCCTACCTTAACCAACCCAGCCTTCCACTGCTGCCACATTGGCTTGCTGAAGTGATGCTATGACTACTGTACTGCCTGGTGTAGCTTCCCCCGTGAATCTAATAAATTCAAAACTTAGTCATTTACAATCTAGCTTCACTCATACTCTCCAGCAAAATCTCCCGATTAAACTCAACAGGGATCCAGATGTCCTTATCTGATGCATCGTGCTTTTGTAGTGAACTAAAGGAATGCTACTCTTGTCCATGAAAACTAACATCAGTGGATGGTCCCAAGTTTCCTTAACTCCTAAACAAGGAATACAAATTTGCCCTCAGGTATATTCAAACATAGCTAAGGATCTGAGATGTGTGAATTCCAGGTCTTTCCCAAGTGCCTGCAAGGGAGATTAAAAATACCCAACCTACCTACGAAGCTGAGTGCTGAAGAAAAGTCAACGCCATTTCACCAGTCTCTCTTGGTGATCATATTTCTCTACCTTCAGGAATCTTCTGGATATGGCATTAATGCTATTTTGGCAAAACTCTCATCGGGCTGTGCATGTCACAAATTACCCAAACTCTTTTTGTCCATCCCTCTGCAAATATATTAATCAAAAAAAAAAAAAAACAGTTGCTGTGGAGTACATTCCATCCCATGGTCCATGTGTGTCAGAGTAGAACTGTGCTCCATAGGGTTTTAGTGGCTGATCTTTTGGAAGCAGATGGCCAAGCCTATCTTCTGAGATACCTCTCAGTGGACTCAAACCTCCAGCCTTTTGGTTAGCAGCCAAACTTGTTAACTGTTTGCACGACTCACTGACCTCTTTTTAAACATAAATGCTGCATGTCTCTTAGAATTCTGCATGGATTGCCAACACTGGTTGGCTGCACAACATACAGGTCCTGAGATGTACAATGATGGTACCTACAAGTCCTTTCCTCTTACGTCTCATCCAAATTCAGCCTCCTGATATTTCTTCCCTCTGCTCCTTCCTTTCTAGTCCCCTGCCACCAGTCAGCCTGGTTCAAGGCCCCATCATTGATACCTCTGGCCTTTTACAATAGATAATTTTCTGGTCTCACTGTCTCCAGGCATTGGCCCCACCGTGCTTCTCAGCCTCTTTCTCTTTCTGTCCCCTCTCTCCAGCAGCTAAAGTCTCTGCTCAGAATGCCAGTTCCTGGAGCAAGCTCTAACACAAACAGTGATCACTCTTTCAGCAGAAAAAAACTGGAGAAAGGCTCTAGAAACATATTTAATGGCCTTACCAAGTGCACCTCCACTTCCTGAATCAAAGGTCTGTGATACAGTCCACTTACCCCCTTTACTGCCTCTGGTTGGAGGACTATTGGTTGGTTTCCTTCTCTTCCCACTGTGAGAGGCTAAATAGAGGCTGGAAAATATCCAGCAGAGTGTCTTTATTTCACAAAGAAAGAAACTGAGGCTCCGAGAGATTAAATTACATACTTGGCTTCTATTCATTCAAGACTAGAATTATTCTGTGTTGATTTCTACTGTATTCAGTTTATGTATTGGAAACCTGAGTCTAGAGTGCTTCGTTTTCATAGCAACAGACACAATATTAAAACGACACAACAAAGCACAAACCTAGCCCACGAGCCCGGTAATAACAGGTATGGTATGTTTCACTGCTCAGCTTGAATAGACATGATTGTGGAGAACCAAAGGAATACAAATGTGCAAGCTGCTGTCTTCTCCTTCCACAGCAGGCTTTTCACAACGTTAGTGGCCCAGCCCTCCATCTCAAGACTGCTACTCTTATTGTCAGACACTTTCTTTATTTACTTTCTCTTTACTACCATGATCTGGAAGAGGGTCCTAAGCAGGCTCCTTGAGCCAGGTTCGCTTTTCTTTATCTCCTCCCTACAGTCCTCCCCGCCAGCAGCCTTCCACATCCTCAGTCTGTGAGGGAGACACATGCTTTGCTCATTGTGGTGTTTCTACCTGAGCCTTTTCTCTTCCCCAACCCCTGTGGGGCAGTTCTACTCTGTCCTATAGGGTTGCTGTGAGTCAGAATTGACTCCACAGCAATGGGTTTGCCTTTTTTTTGTTTTTTCCCCTCTTCCCCCAGGCTCTAACTTTCCCATCTATGCAATTTTCACAATCTTAGCAAGCTCACTATGATTAGTATTGCTGTACTGGAGTATTTACTATATATCCCTACATTTGTAATGCCACAGTAAGAACCGTTTGTCAAAGCCAACGTCTTCTCTTGGTTATGCTGTAGTTTATTTAGTTGCAAATGATAGTTGAAATAGAGTAAATGATAATTGAAATAGAGGTTTTGTTTTTGTTTTTTTTTCCAGTTGCCTTTGAGTCAACTTTGACTCATGGTGAATCTCATATGTGTTAGGGTAAAACTGTACTCCATAGGGTTTTTAATGGAGTTTTTTTTTTTTTTTAACATACATTGCCAGGCCTTTCTTCTGAGGCACCTCTGGGTGCACTCAAGCCTCTAACCTTTCAGTTAACAGCCAAGCACATTAACCACTTACACTACCCAGGGACTCCTAAAACAGAGCAGAACCTTGATATATACCAGGTATATGTCTAATAACTTTCAAACCCCTACAATTGCAAACACTCAAATATATTGTTATTCTATAAAATGGCCTAAAGTATAGTTGAAAGCTTTAGGCGCCTCCTTCAGAAATGAGGACAAATGGATAGGAACAGAGTGATAGAGATGTGGAGATAGGATGCCTTGTATTATAGCTGTCACTCTGAGACTGACTCTAGGCCTAGTCCTTCTTGTCCATTGGTGCAAGAGCAGGATGCTGCTGACCCTGTCTCCAGGTCACTCAGCCCTGAATACAAATCCTGCCCTCTGTAAGGCATGCCCTATTCAGACCCAGAGAGCTTCCCAGTGCACGTGAAACAGGGAGCCCCCCAATGTGTCCTCCGTGCTCTTTCCTGCTGTCCTTCCGCCCTCTCCCTCATGCATATCCCCTACTATGGTGACATGTGGTCCCTGCACCCCTGGGGTTCCTGGGTGTACCCTCCTGGGGTATCTGGGAAGCAATGAAGCCTAGTGGCAACAATCATAGTCTCCAGGGCTGGACACCCTTTACTGGAATGCTGGCCCCCCCCCCCCCACTTACCACCTGTATTGCTTGGGGTAAGTTACTATGTTTCCTAGCACCACACTTCCCTCCTGTGTAAAAGGGAAAAATTAATAGCACATGTTGTTATTGTTAGGTACTGTAGAGTCAGCTCCGACTCATATTGACCCTGTGTACTACAGAGTGAAACACCGCGCGGTCCTGAGCCATGCCCAAAGTCGTTGTTATGTTTGAGCTCATTGTTGCAACCACTGTGTCAGTCCATCTCGTTGAGGGTCTTCCTCTTTTTCTCTGAGCCTCTACTTTAACAAGCATGATATCCTTCTCCAGGGACTGATCTCTCCTGATAACATGTCCAAAGTACATAAGATGAAGTCTTATAATCCTTGCTTCTAAGGAGCATTTTGGCTATACTTCTTCCAAGACAGATTTGTTTGCTCTTCTGGCAGTCCATGGTGTATTTAGTATTCTTCACCAACACCATAATTCAAAGGCATCAGTTCTTCAGTCTTCCTTATTCATTGTCCAGCTTTCACATGCACATGAGGGGATTGAAAATACCATGGCTTGGGTCAGGCACACCTTAGTCCTCAAAGTGACATCTTTACATTTTAACACTTTAAAGAGGCCTTTTGCAGCAGGTTTGCCCAATGCAATATGTCCTTTGATTTCTTGACTGCTGCTTCCATGGCCATTGATTTTGCATCCAAATAAAATTAAATCCTTTTCCTCTGTTATGATGTTGCTTACTTACCCAGTTGTGAGCATTTTTGTTTTCTTTTTGTTAAAGCTTAATCTAAAATGAAGGGCTGCAGTCATTGATCTTCAGTAAGTCTTCAAGTCGTCTTCACTTTCAGCAAGTAAGCTTGTGTCATCTGCATATCTCAGGTTGGCAGTGAGTCTTCCTCTATAACCTTGATGCCTCATTCTTCTTCATATAGTCGCGCTGCTCAGATTATTTGCTCTGCATACAGATTGAATAAGTATAGTGAAAGGACACAGACGTGATGCACACCTTACCTGATTTTAAACCATGCAGTATCTCCTTGTTCTGTTCAAACGACTGCCCCTTGAGCTATGTACAGTTTCTGCATGAACACAACTAAGTGTTCTGGAATTCCTGTTCTTCACAATGTTATCCATAATTTGTTATGATCCACACCGTTGAGTGCCTTTGCATAGTCAATAAAACACAGGTAAACATCTTTGTAGCATTCTTTGCTTTCAGCCAAGATTCATCTGACATCAGGAATGATATCCGTCATTCTACATCCTCTTCTGAATCTAGCTTGAATTTCTGGAAGCTCCCTGTCAATGTATTGCTGCAACCTTATTTGAATTATCTTCAGCATAATTTTATTTGCATGTGATATTAATGATATTATTCGATCATTTCCAAATTTTGTTGGATCAGCTTTCTTTGGAATAGCCACAGGAGATATGGATCTCATCCAGGCAGTTGGCTGGGTAGCTGTCTTCCAAATTTCTTGGCATATATGAATGAGCACTTCCAGTATTGCATCCATTTGTTGAAATATCTCGATTGGTATTCCGTCAATTCCTAGAGTCTTGTTTTTCACCAAGGCCTTCAGTGCAGCTTGGACTTCTTCCTTCAGTTCTTGATTGTAATCTAACTCCTGAAATGGTTGAAGGTCAACCAATTCTTTTTGGTACAGTGACTCTGTGCACTCTTTTCATCTTCTTTTGATGCTTCCTGGATCATTCAATATTTTCCCCATAAAATCCTTTGGTATTGCAACTCTAGGCTTGAATTTTTTCTTCAGTTCTTTTAGCTTGAGAAATGCCAAGTGTGTTCTTCCCTGTTTGGTTTTCTCACTCCAGGTCTTTGTCCATTTCATTGTAATACCTTGGTTTGTCTTCTCAAGCTGCGCTTTGAGCCTCTACTCCTCTCTTTCCACAGATGTAGTCAATTTGATTTATGTGTATTCCATCTGGTGAGGTCCACGTGTATTATCACCATTTATGTTGTTGAAAAAAGGCATTTCCATTGACTAAGTTGTTGGTTTTGCAAAATTCTATCATTTGATCTCCAGCTTTGTTTCTATCACCAAGGCCATATTTCCCAACTACTGATCTTTTTTGCTTGTTTCCAATTTTTGGATTCCAATCAATGGTAATTATAAATTCATCTTGATTGCAAGTTTAATCAATTTCAGATTGCAGAATTTGGTAAAAATCTTCAGTTTCTTCATGTTTGGCATCAGGTGGTTGGTATGTAAATTTGAACAATGTATTAACTGGTCTTCCTTGTAGGCATATGGATATTATCCTATCACTGACAGCACTGTATTTCAGGATAGATCTTGAAACGTTCTTTTTGATGATGAATATGATGCCATTCCTCCTCAATTTGTCATTCCTGGCATAGTAGACCATATGATTGTTGGATTCAAAATGGCCAATACCAGTCCATTTCAGCTCACTAATGCCTAGAATATCAATCTATAAGTGTTCCATTTCATTTTTTACAACTTCCAATTTTCCTTGATTCATACTTTGTACACTCCCCTTTCTGATTATTAATAGATGTTTGCAGCTGTTTCTTTTTATTTTGAATAGTGCCACATCAGCAAATGAAGGTCCCAAAAACTTTGCTCCATCCGCATCATTAAGGTTAACTCTACTTTGAACAGGCAGCTGTTCCCCAGTTGCATACTGAGCACCCTCAAACCTGAGGGGCTTATCTTCCCCCTATATCACTGTATCAGACAGTGTTCTGCTGCTATCCATAAGGTTTTCACTGGCCAGTTTTTTCAGAAGTAGATCACCAGGCCCATCTTCCCAGTCTGTCTTGGTCTAGGAGCTCCACTGAACCCTGCCTATCATGGGTGACCTTGCTGGCATTTGAAATACAGGTGGCATAGCTTGCAGCACCTCAACAACACCCAAGCCACCACAGTACGACAATCTGACAGACGAGCGGTGGCAACAGTACATATACTTTAGATTTCTTAAAAGGAGTTAATGAGTTAAAATATATAAAGAACTTAAACAGGGCTTCTGAAACAGACATTTAATCTTTCAAGCCATCCTCCTCAATAAATAAGTAAACTGTTGGCAGGAACTTTGGAGACTGAGAATTCAAGAATTTCAAAGTATGTAGTAATTCGTTTTGACAAGCTTCTAACGGAAAACTGTCAAGCTAATATTGTGCAGCTAACTAATGCCACCTCCTTACATAGGGTGGTCATATTAATTGTAAGTTTCGTATTGTTTCACTTAGGCATTTATAGATAGATGTTGGAATGAGTTATAGAAAAGGGTAAGATTTTCAAAGTTCAGCTTTTCCTAATAAAAATAAACCCCACTGCCATTTTCCTGCCTTACTGGTAAAGAGCACAAGTAGAAATGGAAAACAGTAATATATGGGTCTCAATTTCACTGATGAAGATATTGCATTGTGCAAGTTCATAGGAGTTAAAGGAAAGAGGTACTGAGCACATGTTTTTGTGGTTTACTATACTAATGATGAGGATATTATATAGCATGCGAATCAATGGTCAAGCTTAGGATAAACTGAGCAATGGGTAAGGATTTTCTCCCCTCAAAGTCATGTAGGTTAATCCATGAGGTTCTTTAGGTAGATCTGAGAGGAGTGGGACAGGTTGTTTCTGTGGCATAGGTTTCCATAGTCCCCAGCTGAAAATCGTTCCTATTTGGGGCTAGCAGACCCTCCCGATGGAATCTTTGTCTCCCAGCCTTGATGCAGATTGGGAATTGGGACTGCACGCACAGTGCTGCCCACTCTTGACAGATGGCATGGAGCCCAAGCCTTGCATATGCTCCTCTATTCTCAGGGAAGGCACGGGCAGGCGAGCAAATTTGGCTGGTGTGACTGTGGGTGTCTCTCAAACAGCATCTCCATCCTTGGGCTATTCAGTACCAGACCACATTCCAGCAAATTGGACACAGTCTGCGGTGGACAGTGCAGATAGCAAGGCCTGTCCTCATGTGTTTGGATATAAGTCTGTGGGTATCTCGGGGACTTTTAATTAGCTCACTTGAGCAAGGGTGATCATGGATGAGTACAGCATTCGTTTCTACAGGCTATCAGGTATCTTGCTATAGTAGAGAGGAGGGAATATCCACTGTTGTTGACTTTTATTCTCATCAAAGGTCCAACACTTGTCAGACACACTATCCTTTCATCACCACAGCAAAATGCTTTCAGAAATGACATTCTCTGAACCAAGAGAACTTGCAAATTTTGCATCTAAATGTAAATGATATTTCTGAAATAATTTGATCTGTGCTGGTATGATTTTCCTTTTTTTTTTTTTTTAATCTTTTCTTCCCCTTGCAATCATTATTTTCAACAACCAAAAGCTTAATTGATACTGAAACTCACCAAATTTACCCAAGAATTCCCAGAAATGGACCGACCAATCACACCCTGTTTGGGGATTTGGCTCTATAATGCCCCTTTTCAGTTGAAATTTGCAGTTTCTATCTTTGTTCCTTTTTATTCTTCTTTATTGATAACTGGGCTACTCCTTCCTTGCGATGTGCTGTGGAAAACTCCCGTTTTCTTTACCACACCCTCCACTACTTTAAACTTCCATGAGGTCTACTTCAAATGCACTTTGAAGCTCAGTTACTGTGCTTTCTTTAAGCACTTTCAGTTATTCTTGCACGTAATTGTCATAGCTGTGCTTATTCAACTCAGCTTATAATAAAACTATTAAATAAAACTATTAAAATCCTTTTTTTAAGAAAGAAGCCATAGTGACCCTTGCAAGGGCTTTTAATTAAGGCTGTTAGCGAGTTGTTAAGGAGGTAAAACAAAAAGCAGTTTTCCAGCCCAAACTAATTATAGGATTTCCATTTGTCATTTATTTGAGTACTATTCTTTGGTGTCTGTTTAGAGGGAGGAAAAAAAAAAAAACCCCCGATTCTTACTGTGATATGTTTTTAAGCTAGCAAGACGTACGGTGGTGGATTAGGGAGAAAATACAATTTTAGATGCAGTATATTCACAAGTAGAAGGCTAACTGAAGAGTGGAATTTAGTTTAAGGAGCAATTACAATGAGAACTTGAACACTAACAGATCTTTCTTCCTCCAGTTGAGATTTTGAAACTTTGGTCCCAGTCCAATAGGGTCTATATTTCAGTCCAGCCATAGATAAGTAATTGTTCTTTGTGGTCTAAAATCAGAATAGGAAAATTCAGGAATTCATCATTTTTATATCCCATTCTTTTTATTCAGACTAATAAACAGAAGCTGTGTTGAATCAAAATATTTATGATTTTACCTGTAGCTTCTGCAGTAATGGCTTCCTGCACAGAATTCTAAGTGTCTCTGCAGCTCATGAATCCTCAGAACCTCGTGAACATGTGGACATTTACAGAATCACACACGAACAAACCGAAGAGATCAGCTAGCTCAGGGGGTTATTTTTTTCTTCAATTATGGAAACTTTTTTCAAACAAAAATTAACATGGGGCCCAATATATAAGCAGATACACAAGTTGCTATTCTGGTTGAAGCAGGAGGCACAGAATCCCCCCAAGATGGCCTCGCCCAACCCTACTCCTTGAGGTTGGCAAAGGGTCTTTCAAATCACACTTTCAGTCCCACCTCAAACTATTTCACAAGCAAGGAAACACAGCAGAGAAAGGTAATTTGACTTGTCTTGCCGAAGCCCAGCTACCCAGCAACGACACGGAGGCCCCAGTCCGATCAAGGCCCTTGAGACACATCAGACTCCTGCAGCCAGGTGTTTCTATTTGGGTCACAGCTTCTCCCCTCCCTAGCTTTGTTTTTCTCCAGAGTGCATATGGGAGACTCTGTATGTATTTTATGTATTTAAATAGTGGTGGTTCAGTGGTAGAAATCTCACCTTCCATGCAGGAGACTAGGGTTTGATCCTGGCCAAAGCACCTCACACACAGCCACCACCACTCATCTGTCATTGGAGGCTTCTTTGTTGCCATGATACTGAACAGGTTTCAACAGAGCTTCCAGGCTAAGATGGACTAGGGAGAAAGGCCTGGCGAGACACTTCTAAAACATCAGCCGATGAAAACCCTATGGATCACACAGTGCAATCTGCAACCTGTCGTGGGAATGGCGCAGGACCAGGAAGTGTTTCATTCCATTGTGCATGGGGTTGCTGTGAGTCAGGGCCAACAGCTGGAAAGCAGCTAACAACAACAACAACATGTACTTAAATATATGTTTGTATTTAAATATGTGTTATATCCATCTGTTGATTGCCCACTAGATATAAGCTCCATGAAGACAGGGCCTGTTCCCTGCTCTATCTCTACACCTTGAATACTTTGTCTCATAGTAGGCACTCAAAAAATAACAGTGCCCAGATAAATGAGCCTCCCACGCCCTTCCTTGTGTTAGTTCTGCTTCCCCCACTAAATCATGCCACCCTGAAAAGAAAGAACTATGTCTCACACATTTCCATTTCCCCCACAGCACTGATGCTGTGCTTTGTACACAGTAGGTGCTCAGGGAACAGTTACTGCTTTGAACTGAAGTTGTCCCACCTGAAGTGACAGGACACATTAGGTGATAGTACTTTTAGATGGTTGGGAATACAGGACATTTAATTTTTATTTAGTGAAGTTTAGTAAGCGGTTGGATGGCACAAATGATTAAGCGCTGCACTATTAACCAAAAGGTTGTTGGTTCAGACCCACCCAGAGGCAACTCAAAAGAAAGTCCTGGAGATCTGTTTCCAAAAGGTTCACAGCCTTGACCTTGAAAACCCTACGGAGTACAGTTCTGCTCTGCACCCACGGGGTCACCGTGAGTTGAAACTGACTTGATGGCAACTAACAATAAAGTTTAGATACCCAGAACAGAACAGATAAGTATGTACTGAAATCTCTCCTTTTTAAAATAAAAATGGACCTAAGAAGAATAAGCCCTTAGCTGTTAATCAGAGCTTTAAAGAGCACACAACAGCGGGTTCAGAACTTTCGCACTTGTTAAAGCACAGCTTCCGATTCAGTAGGTCTGGGGTCTGAGAACTTGCATTTCTCACCAGTTCCCAGGTGCTGCTGATGCTGCAGGTCCATGGACCCACTTGAGAACCAACCACCATCAGCCTTTCATTGTTCTACGCTGAACTGAATTAGGTAAATCTTCAAGCTCTGGCACGTGCTGAGCCTGCAGCAGCCAGCAGATGTTGTCTGTTTACCTCGTTGGCAGTCCAGCTGAAATAGGAGAGGAAGGGGAAGTTCTGTGATTCAATAAAAGAAATCAGGTCCTGTTCGTTTCAGTTCCTGCTGAATATTTCATGGGGTAGCCTTCAATCAGCTCATTAGGAAATGGACTTAAACTGCCATTCTGTAGGATTTTATTTCTCCAGACTGCTATTGAAAATTTATGTAATTTCCTTCCTGGGTGATTCAGTTAGCTACAACCCATCATGTCAACATATACCCCACAATGAGCAATATCTAGTCATGAATAACATGAAAGCGAGCCAACAACTTCCTAATTATTCTCAATGTTCTAATGCACCCATTGGCACAGCCTAGGGAATACATTTCTCCTGATAACCAAATAAAACAAAGGTTCTATTTCTGAGTAAGGAGGAAGGAACTTCCTTTTACTAAGGATCCAATCCTGACCTTCTCTGCATGATCAATACCCCTCGTCCACGTCACCACCCTCAGAAACGGGTGGGGTTTTTTCCAGTTGTGAGATAATTTATGCAAAATCAATTCAGTTCAACAAGCATTTATTGAATATTGATGATAAACCAAGCACTGTGCTAAGAATAAATCAATATGTGTATAAGACCAGCCTTCATCCTAAAGGACTGTATGGTCTATGTGAAGCCACAAACGTGGCCCAAATATGGCTTAAAACCTGTCAAAGAGTGGCTTAAATGATAGTTTCCTTCCCTTTCACTTCCAAGAGAAACCAGGCTTACCTGGTGAGCATTCACCATCCAAAGGTTTCCAAGAGAAAAAAAAAAAAAACCCACTACCGCCGAGTAGATTCCAACTGTAGTAGAACTGCCCCATAGGGTTTCCAAGGAGCTCCTGGTGGATTTGAACAGCTGACCTTTTGATTAGCAGCCACAGCACTCAACCACTACACCACCAGGGTTTCTTTCTAAGAGTTAGATATTTGCACAGTTTGCACTCGTCTAATTAAACTAGCTCTTTCTCAACTCACAGCTGGAGAAATTAAACTCATCCTCAAGCAATTTGCAGGCCCAAACCAGGCTCGGAACTATGACTCCTACTTCCCAGCAAGCAATCATCCTTGCAGATGGTGCAGAAGCCTCTCACCTCCACCCGGTCTTCTCCATTGCCTTTCATGGTTTTTTAGACGCTAGTGATGACATCAATAGATTCCTATTCTAATTTTCTTCAACACTGTCATATATTTAGAGAATGAGATATTCCTTCCCAATTCTTTATTTCTATCCAGGAGAGAAGGTGAGTCACCGATTGAAGCTTGTTACGAATGCAGCTCCATAATCAACATCCCCCGTATGCCACAAAGGCAGGCACTAGCAGATGGTAGTGGTTTCTAATCACCAATTTTGCCCCTATTTCAAGGCATCTTTAGAGTTTTAATTGTTCTAGAGCCCACTCAGACTATGGTAAAACTCTAGTCTACCGGAGGTCGCTGACCCAAATGTTTATGTTTTGTTCTGTCTAACTGGTCATTGAATTTGAATTTGGCGTATAGGAAGCAACAGGTTTTAATGGATGAAAGTTTTGGCCTGGGACTACTTGATTTTTATTTTATTTTTATTTTTATTCAAACACCACTCAGCATGCACTCTTAAATTACTAAATTTCCCCTCATTCTGTAGGTGGGTAACAGTAACACAGAAATTGCTGGCAAATGTATTGCATTTTTGATTCTTCGCAAAGGGGGCATGGGGTAGGAAGCTGTCCTCAGTATAAAACTACAGTCACAGCTTGTGTGACTCTAGCATTTGAATAATGATGTGATAATGCTCATTGGATACAGATGTCTTAGTTATTTTTAAGTGTTAGCTAGGAACACTAGCTAGCTGACAGCATTCATTCATTTCTATAGTATATTGATTAAACTTATAAAAGTTTTTAATGGTAAAAAAAAAAAAAAAAACCCAAAAGCAAGAAAAGATCCATAGTCAGTAACAGCAACAAACAAGAATCCAGGGTTCCTGGGTATTACTACTAGAGAGCTGGTCCCATTTAAAACACAGTCTGAGAATATTACAAGTTGAAGTTAATGCTTCATCAAGATAATATGACTAATGACATTAATTTCATACAAAAGTAAGGATTTCCTCTATTACTAGTCAAGGACTGAAACCTTAAATTCCATCCAATTATTTGGTGTCTTAGTTATCTAAACCAAAAACCAAACCTGTTGCCATCGAGTTGATTCCAACTCGTAGCGACCCTATAAGACAGAGTAGAATTGTCCCATAGAGTTTCCAAAGAGCAGCTGGTGGATTTGAACTGCTGACTTTTCTGTGAGCAGCTGAGTTCTTAACCACTGTACTACCAGGTCCCCTCTTAGTTATCTAGTGCTGCTATAACAGAAATACCACAAGTAGATGGCTTTAACAAACAGAAATTTATTCTCTCACAGTCTAGGAGACTGAAAGCCCAAATTCAGGGTGCCAGCTCCTGGGGAAGGGTTTCTCTCTCTGTCGGCTCTGGGGGAAACTCCTTGTCATCAATCTTCCCCTGGGTCTAGGAGCTTCTCAGTGCAGGGACCCTGGGTCCAAATGACTCACTTCAGCTCCTGGTTCTTCTTGCTTAGTGGTAATGAGGTTCCCCTCCTCTCTGCTCAATTCTCTCTTTTATATCTCAAAAGAGATTAACTCATAATACAACTTAATCCCTTAGATCGAGTCCTGCCTCATTAACATCATAGAGGTAGGATTTACAACACCCAAGATAATCAGATCAGATCACAAAATGGAGGACAACAGCACAATACTGGGAATCATGGCCTGGCCAAGTTGAAACACATTTTGGGGGGATACAATTCAATCCATAACACTTGGTTTATGTGATCTTGGGTCGTGAACAAGAGAATTTAGGTGCTAAAAACCTGTCAGCCATGACTGATGAAGTCAACCTTTGTTGGCTATGATGGAAACTCTCACTCAGGAAAAGAAGATCTTCAGTAATGGAGTTTCAACTGTCTGAGACAGGGACTACTTTTACACCCTTTCCCTTTTGGAGAAAAAGGCTGCCGTGGCAATTAGCACCCAGGTTGTTTTAGGTGGAGAATTATCACCATTACTTAGATTTTTTAAGATAGAGAAAAGTTCATTTCTAACGTGTGCTCCCAAGTACCACTACCATATTTTTAGATGGTACTCTTGGAACTAATGATTTGAGCAACTCAAGCTGTTGTGTGCCGTCGAGTCCACTCCAACTCATAGCGACCCTATAAGACAGAGTAGAACTGCCCCATAGGGTTTACTAAGCAGATTCACCAGATCTTTTTTCCAAGGAGTGGCTATAGATTCGAACCACCAACCTTTCAGTTAGCAGCCTAGTGCCACCAGGGCTAACAAACTACGTTTTATCACCAGAACTGTGACCAACAAGAACAACGCTTTCTATTACTGTGGCTTTTGCCTTTTACAGCTGAAATACACAGTCTTTGCCTTATAACAACAGTATTTATTACTCAAGATTTATGAGCATGCTACCCTTAGCATGATGCTTCAAATCCATTTTTGTAAGTTTATTACTTTTCACGTAGTTTATTAGAGTTAGATTATTGCAAACCTGGGTGTTAAACACTAATATTATGTTTAAGGGTGTTTACTCACTGCATATATTTATGAGATAGCTTAAATGATTTATTTCTTTTATGCCAAATAAATGTGTAAACAAGCAGAAATAGGGAATCTAAAAAAACACACACGACCTTTTATATCAACGGTACCAACCTACGCTGACATCAGAATCCCCCAGGGAACATTCTGAACCTACAGATGGCCAGGCCAAACCCCAGGTTTTCTGAAGTGGGCACAGGAATCAGTAATTATTCAGGAGCACCACCGAAGAGCCTGAATCATGGTCCGCTGGAGTTAAAAGCAAATAGTGATACTCTGTTTTCAAGATGTTTAATCAATGACTTATGAGCGCATACCATTTTAGTACCATGTAGCAATTAGCTCTAAAGCAATGCGTCACTAGATTAGTTATTTATACTTCCTAAATAGGTCACATTCATAATCATGCATGTATCTCTTTCCAGTTACATTATCTCCTTTCTTTGTATATTGTGTTCCTCTCACTTTGCCCATGAGCCAAGTGAACAGGGAATTATGTCTGATCTAGTGTTCAGTACAGTGTCAAGGACATTAGCACTGGATACATGTTAAAAATAACAGTAGGAACTGCATGTTGCTTTCACACACCAAAAATTCTTTCAGTGCAGGAAGGGCAGGTTTAAAATGTACAGTCACGAATCGTATGTGTGCACACATAACTGTTTTATTATTTTTCTATAGTTTTTTTTCTATGACTAAGTTAAACTTAGCCTAGTTTCAGTCAAGACAAAACTCAGAATATTGCTGTCATCAAGGTAGCTGTCATTTCAGTGTAGGGTTCTCTCTTTAGATAAACATTTGGTCAAACTGGATATTATGCTGGAAGACTCACTTAGTGTCCGAGATCGGCAGTGCCTCCCTTCTTTGGCCGCAGCCTGTCCTCGCTGGCCTCTACAACTCTGCCTCATCCCTCCTGGTCATTGGAATCTGCCCAAAGGTAGCTGGACTTGCTTGGTGTTTGGGTTCTATATACTGTCAGTTGTTGCCGGTACCTGTGACCTTGACCACAAGTAACCTTTGGTCACGAAGTGGCTGCATCTTTCCTCCACACCCTACCACAAGCCTCTTCCTGCCCTAGGAGCCTTTCAGCACAGGTGTAAGTGCTCAAGACACATCACCTCTTCCTTCCTACCCTACCCCCAAGGAGTGAGGGGCTCTCTGAGGTCACTCATCCACCAAGTCAGCCCAAACCTCCACCAGTTACAGCCTAAATCAAGCCTAACCGTGAGGCCTCAGACCCTCTGGAGCACAGCTACTCTGACACACATAGGGTTACCAGGAGTCAGGATCGACTCAGTGGGAACTGGTTTTAGTATAGGCTTGCCATCTTTCCAAGCTTGGGATTAAGGCAAGAAACCTGAGACATTGTAGACCGATTTTATCTGAGTGTCTTTACTGCCACACCAGGTTTTGACTTTAGGCACCAATCATTATTTATACACTGTCTTCTAAACTGTGGTTTAAGAAATAATTTAGGATGGCTATAAAAAAAAAAAAAATTTTTTTTTTATAGTTAATTTTTTTTGTTGTTTTTTACTGGATCAAGAAGTAACGCTTTTAGTCTAAACAGGATCAGAAACACTGGTCTCTGGTTTTATTCCTGTTAAACTCCTTTGGTGTCAC